>NC_052666.1:21432273-22034496 GCF_016802725.1 Solenopsis invicta | reverse complement strand
TTCAATCGTCATTACAGATTTCGCTAATGGTAAAGGTGCTTACTTTCTTTTCATAATAGTTACGTAAGATCGATCGATCTATTTACGTAACGCTGATGGCCTCCAGTAGTTGGCCGTTGAAATGTTACCATCAAGGAAGTGAGATTACGGAAATCGCGCTCTCTTTCCGTTCGCATAACTGGCTTCCTCTTACCGAGAGAAACCGTGCAATCTCTATACGCGCGTTCCTATATACGCTCGAATATGAATTGCCCGAGGCAAATATTCGATATTATTTCTTCTAGCAACCTTGACTGTGGAATGATCTACCTTGTACGTCGGGTAAAGAAACCTGACCGGTATGCTAGACGTACATCTTTTACTTTAGCTTACAATATAATGTTTGCATTATGTAATCATACGTTTAACGTTGAACATGAATTTTATATTATAATTACTTATAATTTTCGCAAATTCTATTTTAATATAATTAAAATAAAAATTTATATTTTTACAAATATAATTGGATACTTTTAATATAAAACGACAATTTATGCGAAAATATCTCGACGAAATTAAAAGGACTTCAAGATCTATCAATCGTTTTTAAATATATTCCTACTTCTTATACTCTCACAATTAAGTGAGTTTATAAAAAAATAACAAATATCATTTCATAAGAATTCTGCGACACTTTACTATATAATCCTTAACTAGATAACAAGCTTCATAGAACATCTAACTTGTGTGTGGGATCGTAACAATCATAATGACTGTAGAGATACTTTCACATGTCACCTAGTAACCACAATGTAACATGTTCCGCCTAGTTTCACAGGAAGTGGCTAAGAATCGATTTATAGCGTTGTAGTTATGATAACTTGCAATATCTTTGCGAGTGCATTACGTAACAAAATTCAACAAGCCGGTTTCATAGACGTTTAAATTGATGGCTTATTTTTTGTCGCTACAATTGCGTAATACAGTTAAAGCCCTAGAAAGAAGCGAACAGTAAAAAATAAACATGATACATTAATAAGAAATTATTTTCACTTGCCGTAGAATAAAGCTCAACTTTAAGCAAATACGCCCGTAAAATAACAGATGTAAAGGATGAAGTAACGCTGGTTTATACAAAACGTCGAGTTAATAATTTAATGTTTATTCTGCTAAGACAGCACAATGTAAAAAAAGAAACATAATCATTATATACAAAAATATCATTAATATCGATTGTCATCAGACTATTGTCAATGGTGCAGGCCGAAGCTGATTTCATGGCCGCCTCCGAATCCGCCTCCGAGGCCGCCACCGCCGAAGCCGCCTCCGTGTTCATGTACCAGGACCGGGTATGATTCCTTAACGATGACCGGAACCTTGACTGGATAGGGCACCTCCTTGGTCACGGGGTAAGGTACTTTAACAGGTACGCTATAGGGAACAGGCACCTTCACGGGCACCTTGTAGGGCACCTTGTAGGGTACTGGAACCGGTTTCTCAACGGGAACTCCTACGGTTTTCTCTACCGGAACCGGGTAAGGCTTTGGTACGTGATACGGTATCGGATTGTCCACTGGAACTTTCACTGGTACATGTACAGGTACCGGTACATTTTTCTCGACGGTATAGGGCACCGGAACTGGTACCGAGACTTCACGGTGAATCGTGATGCCGGAGATGCGTCCACCGTCGCCACCGCCGCCGCCGCCGCCGCCGCCGCCTCCACCAAGACCGCCGCCGAATCCTCCGCCGAAATCACCACCGCCGAAGCCACCGAAATCGTGCCCACCGAAACCACCGCCACCACCAAAGCCACCGTCATGACCCAGACTCAGTTCCAGTCCGCGCTTGCTCTTGGCATCCTTTGAGCCGACGGCCCCTTTGCTGTCGGACTTCTTGGTCTCGGTGGCCAGAGCCACCGTCGCCACAAGGGCGAGGAGCACGAGGATCTACGAATAAACGTGTGTTAATTGCGGTCCTCCATGGTCAAGGTTCAGATTAGCTTGGCTAACTTGGGATGCTTTAAAGGTCTCGTTGGAATTAACAAAAATTTTGTGCATACTATGCTACAGACGATTTAACAATAGGAAATGCAAACGACGAAAGGTATCTCGAAAGACGTGACGTATCATAAAATTAAGTGATAGACTGTTATAAACATCAAACATTGACAAACTTTGTAAAATACAAATAATTAGTATAAAAAATAATTGTACTCTATGTAAATTTATTCAAGTTTCACTCGTGTAAAAAAAAACAAAGAAATTAATACACCATAATTTATACGATTTTAACACTGTATATAACGGTGTGAGAAACGTAACACCATGATCTCATGCCGCCAATACTAAATCCCGACGCGTTCGTCATACATCGCGCATAATTCCGTGCATAATCCTTTGCCACGCGAGAGACCTTAAAGGTACCCTTGTCAGAGCCCTATGTACGCGCCGCTGTGTCAGCAGCGCAAGCTCACCTGCGAAGTGCTCATGGTAGCCTTCGGGAGTGCACACTGAAGTTGCATCGTTCCAATCAGCGGCATATATACCAGCACTTTCGCCGTGCTCGCACTGCTCGCAGGCCCACTCCCCGGAAAATCGCTCGTCCAACTCCGGAACGGCGGCTTTAAGGTGGACCGATTGTGCCGCTATCCCGCACAAAACCATTCAGCATTAAGCCGTTTTCCCACGGGCTACAGCCCGGTGAGGTTGATTACTGCCGGATGCCCGGATACGGGCCGCGTAACGTCACCGCCCCGTCGTTCCAACTAGCTACTCCAATCGCTATCCCCTCACCAAGGAAGAGTCCGCAATTCAAGAGTCCGGAATTGATCCGACTCTTTCGCATTTCAGCGTCGTCCTAATCCGCACTTTCTTTCTTTCTTTCTTTCACCTCGACATCAGAAACGGGCGTGCCGGACTTGTTCTTTTTTTTGCTCGCACCTCGCGTAAATTTAATCGGACATAACGGCAATCGTAGCTCTTAGCACGTTACGTAATGCATCGCTATTTCCCATAGAAACAATTAAAAAATTCAATAACGTACAAGCGAGGCAATAAGTAATACATAAGTTGGCGTACGCTTACTAATTGCAACTCATAAAAGAGATAAAATGTAATTTCAAAGAATTATTTAAAATTCATGCTTGCCATAATATTTATAATTATTGCGAAAGTCTTAAGGAAGTTGTGATAGACATAACAAGTTTCAATGTCCATGCTTTCGCCGGAGACATAAATGGATGGTAATATATAATGAAAGACGTTCGAATTAATCTGACAGCAATCGACTACAATTTTAATTTATTTCTATGATCTCGGCGATCGTTCGCACGTACGCACACCTTCGAGAAACACTTTATTGGCACTTTCATAGAGTGCCGTCTAGACTCGAGAGACTCCTATCGATACACTCTATTCACCGGGCAATTAACTGCAGCGACTGGGAAGAAACTTTTCGGTATCGCATAATTCTCGCGAAAATTAAATCGCGTTATACCACTTCAAGGAACGGAAACTTACGTTCGCGTGCAGAAATCGAAATCTTCCTCAATTAATCTACGAACCTAACCGACTTTTACGTGGAATTTCGACGGCTCGCGCCGTAAATCTAAGAGAATTCATAAGCGTAACAAAGTCCCTAGCGTGAAACGAGGCACACAAAAAAACGGTGCTACGATTAGACTTTCTCCGTGTGACATACACACGTATCACCCGGCATCATGCTTTATGATCATTTAATTAAAAATAAATTCGCAATACACGAAGGAAGTTGCTAAAAAATTACGACGCCTAACAATAACACACATCGATGATCGTGGAAGAGACTACGTAAAAATGTGTTTCGACACACATTGTAGCACAATCGACGCGCTACCGTTGTCTTTTTAATCACTTTCGCCACAATTTTTACATTTTAACAATAATTTTAGAAGAATCGAAGGTCTAAACTTGCAATCAACCGCGTCGTTAATACCGTAACGCCTGAATCACCAGATGTCGAAATGAAGGCAATGTTTTTCCCATTTTTCTGATACTATATTAACTATATGCTTCGATTTTAATTTACAGTTATCAGATCTTATAAAGACATATGCCACAGCTTTAAGTCATTGACGCAGTAACTTTTTATTAAAACCACTTTCATAATCGATACTCTGGCATTAAACTTTTACTTGTATCATTCTCAAGTGACATTTTATTGGCAACTGCAGGTGAACCGATGTATTTCTAGGTAAACATGTTCTGATGACATCTTTGTAAAAGGTCTCACTTATAGATGATATTTTATATGAAAACGATTACCAGCGTAAGAAATACGTAAATTATGGCGTTTCGTTTAATATACTGACCATATAATATGCCAAATGTAATGAGCGACATTCGTATCAAATAAATATTTACATTTCGCACAGGCCATCGCAAAGTTTCAATACACTGCGATTATTTGCATTATTCAGTAAACAGTAGTATCAATTATTTAATGCATCGGTCATTACAGATTTCATTTAATGAAGATAGGTTCACGAATTGACAATAGGCATTATGAATGTAACCGAGTTGAATTTTTATTCAATATAATGAACTCTCTCGACTGAAACGCACGTGATAATTGAATAACTATATCCATGACGCGATATGATATAATAATCTTCACTTCTCTTTAATTAATTATTATATATATATATATATATAAATCATAATCCATTTTTTAATATATCTACTATTATACTTTTCTTACTTGTATCATTAATTTAATTTTTTTAAACTGCCATTAATAAAACAATTATAAAAAAAATTTGAGACTATACTATAATGTCTTCAATGCGCAATTTGCACCGCATGCTCTAGTTTGTTAAATACAAATAAAAAAAAACGAAGTAAAAGAGAGAGTCGAATATCGGTTTCTTATTCAACCGTTTCTTTGGTAGCCCAATAAAGCATTTTATATTCTGTACTATCTTTTTAGGCTAGCCTACTTATAATTTCATTTATAAGCGTCCATAGCTTACGCAAGCAGTTTTTGCCGCTGTTACCCGCGTTCTTTTTAAATGGCCAGCTTGTATTTTAATGATTGAATTGCGTCTTACCTTATTTCTAAGAATAATGCGTAAACACTTCTGTTTTCGTGCGTAGGTCAATAATTAAAAAATAAATGCAAATATTTGCAATATTTAAAGATTCGTAAATATTCATAAAATTAACCATGCGTAAAGTATATACGCTCACATACTAATCGTGTTATCGTAACAGTGGAAAAAATTCAAAAATAAATCAAATGTAAGCAAAAATAAAAATTCATAAACCTACAATCGCCGTGAGACACGTGAGGCTGAGATAACTTAGAAAGAACCAATATCTCAAGACCGTTCAGAAAACTAAAATTCCCTTTCGTCTCTCTTCAGGCGCAAATTATGTTTGTGTTCGATGGGCGATGGGTGTCGCGAGAATGGGAAGGACGTAACTAGAAAACGGCTTGATAAACACCTTGAGCGGGAACATCTATCCATATATTCATGAGAGCCGCGGTCTAGCCGACTCCAAAGCCTTTCCCATTATTGCATAAGGTTACGCTTGCGGTCGGTGAAGCAGAAATGCAGACTACGCGAAAATCCCGTTGCCGACGACGCGACGTCCGCCCGCACTGTCGTCGTCTCGTAACGCGCGAGAATCCACTGGTGCACTTAGGGACGCATTTATACGCCACCGTTGCCACCCTCTCTGCGGTCTAAAGTTCAGGCAACTCGAACTTCGAGGAAAAAAAATTTCTGCGAAAATAAGGGTCGCCAATTGAAAGTTCGCGTCACGGCTTCTCAAAGATAGCCTCGGAGATGGCTTCCCGCAAAATCAATTTACGCAAACGAGACTACCTCTTGGAAAAATATCACGTTGATTAAATTAATGACGTCGACTCTACGATTTTAATGAACTTTGGCAAGAGAAAGGTACACTATATACAGATGTTTAAGTTGACATTAGACGCAGGTGCTCACATGCGAAAGATTAATTCGCATATGGCGCACAAGAGTTTGGAGTTTGCGTCAAGCATGAGATCAATAGCGGTTTTCGAGGTTTTGTGAAAGAGCTTCCTACACGGGATTTGTGGAGAGGAAGTATGTCAAAATTTATGTAATTGCAACTTCATAAATATCGGGTGATTGGTAGAAAGTGCACGATCGCTTGGATCGCTACCTTCAATACGAGCACGTGTCGTTTGCATTATATCCGGCAAATATAATCGACCAGCTTACTTCGCAAAGTTCCGTATACGTAATGTTAGTACAATCGTTCGAACAGTAAAGAAAAGGAAAAAAAACAAACTAAAGTTTTCACCACGATAGATTTAATCTGGTATTCATAAAACGCGCGAAGGTAGGCTCAACAGTTTCCTAACGTTATTCTTGCTGCAGGAAGACTTTCGAAGCAAATAATTCGTAATTAAAATCGCGCAGCTAGTATATGTAATTCAGAACGTAATAACATTTTGCGTAAAGCCACTTATGACACAATAAGTGTACAGAGAGAAGTTTAACCTGGGAAAGAACTAACTAAAGCGTTACGTGGGCATATTAAGCATCGCGACGAACAAAAACGTCTGCGAAACGTTCGCGTAAAAGTTTCGTAATAAGCTCATTTCAATCGAATATTATTCAATATTGACATATCGAATCTACATGTCACTTCCTAATATTTTATATCATGCTAATAACATTAATAATATAATTACTTAATGCAATCGGTTTGTATATAACGTCGATTAATTAATTATTATGAATAATCTAAATAAATAGCATTATTGTATACGTTATGCAAACATGCAAATACATTGAAATAAGTTCACAGCGCAATCGGTAATTTTAGATCGATTTTATCAGTCAACGGGTCTGTCGCTGCTACTCGATAAAAACATATACAGCGAATGGCCGGTTTAGAATAGAAATGACCGCGGAAAATTAACCATTTCGGCATCAACGCCTGTTATTAGTTTTAAATTTAATGAATTAGACTTGCGGTCTCAGAAATTAATGGCTATAGCCGTCACGCACGCTCGCACAATTGTCGATTAGCCAGAAGCGATGTTTCGGCTAATTAACGCTCACCAGTATATTCTATGACACAGATTTTTCTGTTATTACTCAGTGCTTGACGTACAATAAACATCTTCCAGAGTGCGAATCTTTCGAGTGCAAATTTTGCAGCAAATATGAACGAAATAATTTTCGATAAGTTGCGACCGAGAAACAGTCTTCTACGAGAAAACTTTCGAATAAGAAGAAAGCTAAAATGTTTCCGCCGTACTTGAAATTGATTGTCGGATTTCGTGCCAAAAAACAGCAACAGGAGCAAATTGTGGTCTCCAGTGAATTACTATAAATTCATCGAAAACGATTTAATTCTCGGGTTTGGGTCAAGTGGAAACTATCGCGTACATCGCCCCCTCGATTTTCGCTGCGGTTCGATCGACGGTCAATCAAGAGAGAGAGAAACGCTCGGCCTCTCGAAACACGCTCCTATCCGACTAGAAGTCAAATCAATATTTTCGGATTCAAATATGGAAATCCAAATTCAGATGTATGGAAATTTATTCGTACCGATAACCCTGATAAACCATGGATACGCGAGTATTCTAATACCCTTCGAACCGAGATCGAGGTACAAAGTCATTCCGAGATTAACTACGCCCATGGGAGCCACGTGTGATAAACCAAAAATCGTGCCGCCATTATACACTGAACGAAACCGGGTTTTCGCGGCGAAAACCATTTCCGGTATGCAAGAATTTTATCCGGTTGCGTTAACGAGTTTCCCTACAACTTCTTATTAAAGCGGCCAACATCTTCGAATCACTCTCTTTAATTTCACGGCTGGTGACAACGACTATCTTCTTGGCAACAAATGTCGCGACACACGAAACTGTAGAAAGGAGATAATACGTTGAACATGCTATGACTATGGAAATGAGACAAGTGTATTAAATTCGAAAAAGTCGAAACTGAATGCAAATGTTTCAACGCATTCATATATCCGTACGATGGAGAGAAAAAACAAATAAGTAAAGAAGACTTTCGTAATATTGAAAAGTTTCAATTCTCTCTTTTCGAATTAATTTAGCTTTTAATATTTATGAAACTTTTGAAACCACAGAACACAGAGAAACATCGATCAAATCACATTAAAGATCGATGTTTAACATTGTTTATCACTGTAATTTATTTTAATATGTCGGTCTGTTTGTAATTAAAATTTTTATAATCATAAAAAACGTATTGATAAAATTTGTGAACTCAGCTACGGATTAAATTATTTAAAATTACACAATTTTTTTCTTATTAGGAATATAAAAAATAGCTAAAAATCTTTTGTGTATCAAGCACATATTATAAAGTTGTGTTAAAAAAATGTAACATATCATATACATTAAAATATAAATTTGATTTTGTTATATTTCAAATTTGATCAAAATAAATAAAGTATGACAATTAAAATAAAAATATAAATTCAATAATAATCAAAAAATCTTAATCATCTGTGGGTGATTTATACTTATATACCTTCATTTATCCATATGTATTTTCATCGTCCAGCAAAGTTTGCAAAAAAAGTTCACGCAAGAGTATCGAATAGTAAGGATCTTTTTTCAACTTTTATTGCAGAAACGCTTTTCTATCGCGAATTAAACGAACTCGAAAACGCGACGAGACGGTCAGAGAAAAGAAAAACAAAGAGAAAATAAACGTAAAGACAAAGGGAGACGAAGAAAAGCGTCGTCTACGATGGCGCGTTGTCTTCCTTTCCTCCTGTTAACTTCCTACCCGCCGACAATTTCATCGGTACGCTCGAGTTACCCAGCGGACACGCCGTTGCGTCCCCTATAAAAGCGAGGGTAGACCATGGCGGTACCAGTGTGCTCACTGCCGACCAACATGAACAGCACCGACAAGCTGAAAGTGAGTAGCTCCAATAAGATAGCCGCTCGAATCGCTTGTAAAAGTACGATCCGCATTTAGCCGAGTCTGCAACGCGTTTTAGACGTAATCTCAATTCCAAGCGACGATCTATTTCCTGATAAAGATGAATAGCAGTAAAGGCAAATTTTGACTTGCGGATTTTTATGTTGTATATCAAGCTCGAAATCGTTAAAGATTTCTTTGGATACCTTTTGAAACCATTGTCAAAACGTAACTCATATTACCAAAAATTTAAATAAAATTATGCAGTATAAATATGCTCCAAATTTATTTTCATTGTGATTTTTTATTTTAGAATTTTTTTTTAGAATTTTTCTTTAAAAATATTTTTTTAAAGCTTGCAATTTTTAAAAATACAATGAGTGCTTTTAGTGCCAAAATATTTTCACTAAAAAAATATTACGAATTAAAAGTGTTAATATTTTTCGATATTCTCGCAAAAAATCATCAAAATATATTGTAATAAAAAACCTACCTCACAGATGCTTCATAAATCACATCAAACAATTTATAAAATCAAAGACACTTATTCGTTTCCTCGTTTCTGACAGGTGATACTCCTGTGCGGCCTAGTATTATCGGTCGTAGCCGAGGAGGCAAAGAAGCCCAAGGAAAAGAAGACAAAACGCGGATTGGAGCTGAGCCTGGGTGATTTCGGGGGCGGTTTCGACGGCCATGGTTTAGGTGGTGGACTCGGGGGCAATCTGGGGGGTGGTCATGAAATAATCTCTACTGATCACATCAAAGCCGTGACGGTCACGAAGCACGTGCCGGTACCACACCCGTACCCGGTGGAGGTCACGAAGCACGTGCCCTACACGGTGAAGGTGCCGGTCAAAGTACCTGTCGACCGCCCTTATCCGGTCCACGTACCACAACCTTATCCAGTAGAAGTCGTGAAGCACGTGCCCTATCCGGTGGACAAGCCAGTGCCCTACCCGGTCAAGGTACCAGTCAAGGTGCCCGTCAAGGTACCCTATCCAGTCAAGGTACCAGTCAAGGTCCCGGTCGAAGTATCGAAACCAGTGCCCTACCCGGTTAAGGTACCTGTAGTCGTCAAAGAGCCATATCCCGTGGTCGTTAAGGGTCACGACGAACATGGCGGTTTCGGCGGCGGTGACTTTGGTGGATTTGGCGGCCACGACTTTGGCGGTGATTTCGGCGGATATGGACACCATTGAGAAAATTAGCGCGAGAAGAAGCGAAGACTTCATCGTCTTCCCTTTTTGTTTGACGGCTCGCGGCCCAGGAGACCAGGAGATCTATTCGAAGGATCGATCGTCGAAGGATCGAGAAGCAGACCGGCAGAAGCTGCCACATTGTTTTTATTAGAAGTCAATACGATATGCAAATTTTGTATTCTTCGTGATCCTATCCTCGAATTGTATTATACACCTCGTAAATGTAAAAATGAATAAAATATTTTTTTTATGTAACAACTGATTACGAAACACTCGAATGATGTTGGGAGGATTGGAGAGGAAGCGGCCGAGAGTATTAGCCGGACACGTTATGCGATTATGAAGAATTGCGGGGAAACTTTCACTCCTTGATATTACGCGAGTTGCGCCAAGAGAGGTACACCTGTTTCACCATAAGCGGCATATATGTACCGCATAGAAAAAGCGTCACTCGTAGGGATCGTTAAAGTAAACGGCCGACGGAAGGGGAAAGCGTAAGACTTAAATGTCAGAGTGTGCGAAAATCGCGATAAATATCCGCGAATATCCTCTCGCCTCTCTCCTTGAGTGAATTAATCTTGTAGATACTTTCGACACACGCATCACGCGCTATCGTGCGCGACGTATGCGCGTCTTGCGCCACAAGGAATCGGCCCAGTGCAGCGCGGCGCAACCAAGTCGTTAAGCCGCCAACTGCGTCATTTGATTTTTCAGGGCTGCACCGATACGTTCGACGATCATTCCTGAGACGCGGTGGGAAGTGTAAAAAAAAGATCGGAAAGGGCTGTTGCCAAACAGTTGTGCGATTTCAAAATACTGTTTACGCGCAAAACGCGTTTACGACATCTGTCTGATATTATCAAAATTTATGGACAAATATGTCGGCGTATTAGATAGTTGCTTTTACATACGAGATTGCTCTAATTATGCGTAACGTGTTCCGAATACGTGATTTTTTTTTATTTTTAATTCTATCACGCAACTATTTCTTATGTAAATTGGATATGGAAGTAGTTAAATAAATGCTTTCAATATACGCATCAGAAGTAACCTATCAGTTGTAACATACTAAGCCTGCCATTTTATTTAATTGCATTTAATATCCTATTTCATCGATTGATCGTGAACGTGTTCATGCTCCCGAGGTATCTGAGAAATTCGCATAAATTACATACAAACAACGATAAATCGCCTGCGTTGCAAGCAAGACGATTTACCGGCTTGACGTTGTGCATTTCTCAACTTAATGATCCGACAGCTAATCTAATTAGACAGTTCTATATGAGAAATAACTATATTACTTTGAACGTAAATCAGTATCGTTAGAATTAATAGACTTCCTCGCATTTTTTCCCCGCAAAAGTTGCTAGTTGCGAATAATGTTATCGTTATGTTCGCTTTCGTTTCCAGGTTTGTATCATCTCCAAACTTTCCCGCACGTTATGTCCACCTCACGCATATAGCTAGGATAACTCTGCGGTAATAGAACGCAGTCCTAATTGCCTCCCACGGTTATAGATCTGTGCCTCGACTATACAAGTTCCTCCACCTACGTGCATCTTATGTACCATTATGCACGACTACCCTGCGGCGGCGCGTGTAATTCGTTTCGACGATAATATATACCTCGTTAATACGTGATTACACCGTGTAAACTGAGCTAGCTCGAGAGACACGAGAGATATTCAACGTCGTCGATATCGTCATCGCGACTCTCCTCCTTTTCCCCAGCGCCTTACTTTCCTCGTCGTCCCGATATCGTATGATCGGATAGCGCCGCCGTTTCACCACGCCCTGGACTCATTTCCGCGTGCTGAGTCCGCTTCCGCCGCGCATAGTAGGCTAGAAACTAAAAGCGAGTGGCGCGAGCGCACGAGCGATCTTAAAATCCAAGAAAACTGGCTCCTGGGACGAGGGAGACCGTCACGTTTGCTCGTTACGTATACATCGAGAAATGCTTCGTCCGCACACCCGATGCAATTTGGCGAAATTATAGGGAGCGACGACGATATACCTTTGTTTAGGTGCCGCAACGAACGTTGTAGGCAAACTATACTTTATTAGAATCGTTACGGTCACGAAAATCGATTGATCATGAAACGACAATACGTTCAATATCGCCTACGTAACCGATTAAACAAACGTGAAGACTGACAAACATTCTATGAGACTGGCAAACGTCCAAGTGAAGCCTCGACTAAATTTATCTTCTTGCGAATGTGCAGAAGTATTACACACTAATCGAGACACGCGGTCGGC
Organism: Solenopsis invicta; assembly: GCF_016802725.1. Lineage (NCBI taxonomy): Eukaryota > Metazoa > Arthropoda > Insecta > Hymenoptera > Formicidae > Solenopsis > Solenopsis invicta. Next base: position 22,022,109 of record NC_052666.1, on the reverse strand, counting down.
CGATGAGCAAATCCTGGGTTATCTAACACGATGCGTGCCAGGTAATCATAGTTAATAGCCTAGGAAGTTCGCGCGTAAAAGGAAAGAGAGATTTCTTCAATCAGTCATATAAAACACGCATGTAAGAATAAACTAGGATGCACATGTTACGTTTATAAACATTCGGTATAGCTGATGCAGAATTATATAACAAGCATATGTAGATGCATGGTGACTACGTCGTTTCGTTTAATTGTGACGCAATTCTTTTCAAGCAGCGGACCATTCAAGAAAAGCATACAATTGCTCCTTCTCGGAGATAATGAAGGCGGCAATAGTCATAAAGAGTTTCCTAACGCACACAATTAAAATGTATCGTTATCGAATTGTTGCATTATTTTTTTTTTATCGTCCTCCAAATATAAAAAGCATCTAAAACATAACACCTTTAACTTCTTACACTGAATGCTCAACATTATTAACCCTAGAGTGCTACACTTTTCTGACGTTAATACTATTCTGGATAAAAATTTGCCTATACAATTAAAAACTTTTTTCTATACTTTTAAGAATTTCTTTTAGATCTTTTTCTAGCTTATAGATTACAAGCTGTTGAAATAACTAAATTAACACTATTTTATTTAGCAAACTTGCGAGTAGGATGAGATTAATTAACCGAGCAAATAAGAAGAAATATAGTAAAAGTAGTGTATATAATTATGTCAATCACAGGAAAAAAATTAGTATCAAATCAACAATTCATTGTTTCATGTATGTATAATCAAGAATATAAAATCTTATTGAAAAAATTTATAATCTTAAAGATACGATTGACTAAAATGATTTAATTCCTATTAACTGTGAAATAATTAATAGAATAGGAGCTTTATCATAAAATTAGATATTGACAATTGTATATAAAAAAATCTTATTAAATATTTTTTTAAACTATGAAAATTTTAATAAAAGCTATACTAAAATTGAAGTAGCACCTGGTTGAAAATTTAGCCAGAAAAGCACTTTATGATTAATCATCCTTTAATTACATTTCTTTCAAATGCGCTCTTTCAATGCGACATTCAAGTAAAACCATATACATACACCTTGACTTTTCGTCTAAATTATGCAACATACACTTTTCACGTTGCGTTTTGAGAAACCATAATTTAATGCTAGCATTTCGGTTACGAATGTCTATTTCCGGAATTTGGAAAGGTCACGAGAATGGAAAGTAACGAGGATGTTGATGTTGATGATATTCCAAATAGTCGAAGATAACATTACGTGAAGTAGTTTCCCATTGCAATAGGCGTAACCCGAGGCACAATGCACATTTATGATGTAAATGCAGTACGGAACCGTGATTTTACGTTGTGATTTTATGCGAGTACGACCCCCGACCGTTCCTTTTTACGAATGTTCGTTACGTCGCGACCGTGCCGTTAATAAGATTCTAGACGGGCGATCTTATCGCGCTCAATTAGAGAAATCTCGTGGGCGGAGAAGCGACGCGGCTGAGTGAGGCAGAAAACGATGGTCGTTGCGCTCTATACACTTTCGCGACTATCATAATTTCTTATTCTTCCGTGAAAAATGCATCGTGTGACGCGTCAATATTGCCATGTATGATTGTAATTTGGCAACACAAACATTAACACGCGTGTAAATCTTATATCAAAAAAGCTTTTAATAAGTAATTTTCAAGAAAAATTTATTATTAAATTACTGCAAATAAAAAAATAATCGTTTAGCATGCATTATGAGAATCTAAAAAGAGAATCTAATATATAATAATCTAATATATAATAATCTAATATATAATATTTCCATAACGTCAAATTTGTTTATAGAATTACAAAAATATACTCAACGTAATATGTTAAAGCAAAAAGGAAACGTTTCTTCAGACTCTTTTCTATACAGTATTTCAATAATCTTATTTGTTTGCACAAAGAAACGATCAACATAACGTTAATATTGATTTTATAACAATGTACAATTTCTGTTTTATCAATAAAACTGTCTTCGTAGTAAGGTCCAAAGTCAAAGTTCAACCTCAAGAAAAGAAATTTCAAGACATCGATGAAATAAAACAAAAATATCAAACATATGTATCTTGTCTTTCCATAATAATGTTTCAATGAAAAAATTATTTCGATAGCAATTTAATTAGCACAGAATACTAATCATATTATATTAATAGATATTACGTATTTCATTCATTATAAGTTTAGTTCTCTGATTACAAAATTTATATTTATATTTTCTTTTATCTTCTGCTATTCACATGTTCCACAAAATTTGCAGTAAAATTTGCAAAAACGCAATTAATTAATACCGTTTCATAGTAATGTTAACCGGATTATTTTTTCTTCTCATTAAATTCATTTAATTAAATAATCACCGACGTCATGTGTATTTGTGTGTGTGTGTGTGTGTGTGTGTATGTGTTTCATTACAGAAATTCAATCACAGGTACACATTTCTTTTGTCTTGAATATTGCCACAGGTGGCCTTTTCATTTAAATATTTATATTGTATTAAACATCATTTATATCCTTATATAGTTAAAGTAAAATACTCCTCCATTGTAATATAAAGAAATTATTTATGGTATTTTTATAGAATCTCTATTCTGAAAATTCAATAATAAAAAAGCAGGTATTAAATTTTGTTTATAGTTATGTTTTTTCATATAATTAACTCTTTGCAATAAATGTAATAACTATCTATAAAAATTACCGATATTTCAGTCTATTATTATAATCAGAAGTAATTGATCATGGCTAAATTGCACATTAATTCTTGTACGTGCGAAATGGTAATAAATCCGAGGTTAGCCAAGCAGCCAAGTAAATTGCCACGCTATCGATCCGAAATACGGAGGTAATAACCCTAAAGAGCGAAAAGAGCGTATGGGCTATAATAAATCGGTATAATTGGATGGTTCTAATTGGCTCGCAATTCAAGGTAATCTACGATATTTTTGCATAGCCTACCAAAGTTCTTACTTGCAATTAAATCTCCCAAATTGGAGTGTTTCAACGAAACTGGTAATCACCTAATTTATCACATACAAACAGATTTGTTACTGTTTTGTATGTTATCTACCATACCTATTTAAAAACTTTTATCAAAACATGTAATGTCTCACATTGATTTTGTTTTGAAAAATCGGATCAAATTTTTATCTTTATATTCATTATATATTTAAACTTTTATCAATTTAAGTCAATATTATCAGAATCAAAATATCTTTAACGTTATTAAAATAAGTATGACGGAAAATCAATGTATTTTTTCATTCAAACAGTAAGTCTGGTGTGATACGGATTATCTCGTAAACTTGTAAGTAAAATACTCTTATCTATCTACTTTTTTTTTCTCTTTCAAAACCATTTTTATATTCATTGAGATTTAAAAAGCAAATCTATTACTTGGCATAATTATGGAGATGTTCTAATTTACTTTTTTCAATTTGTAAATAAATATTAACACACGCATTGTTTCTTTCTTGTCTGCTTAAGGACGGACATTCATATATCTAGTTTACACCAAATATGCACAAGTACTATATTAATATCAAACGCATAATACACAAAAACAATTAGTATCAAATCTCTCAACAATCATATTTTTATATATAAACAAGAACATAAAATCTTCTTAAAAAAATTTGATAATCTTAAACAAACATAACTTGCTTACATAAAGAAACAAAACTTTTCATGTAAAAAATCAAGTTTTTTTTATGTAAGCAAATTACGTCTGTTTAAGATTATCAAATTCTTTCAAGAAGATTTTATAATCTTGCTTATACAATGAGAATATTATTGTCTATTTGACAATAATTTTTTTTCTATGATTCTCGAATTGTTTATACTGAGTATGTCAAGCAAAGGTACGGAAATAATACCTATTGTTAATACGTTTATCTAATGTCTATTTCTACCAACGCAAATTAATTTTAATCTTAGTTTAACTTACTCTTTTTTCAACTTTATCTTTTTCAAATTCTTAGAATTTGTCCAATTCTAAAGAAAGATAAAGAGATTAAATGATCAGTGTAAGCTAAACAGCAGTCCGTTCTTATTTTAAGACTGTCTTGATCTATACTAATATCTCCGTAATTGGATGATATCTTAAGATTGTACTCAAATAAAAGAACAGACCATAAATACCATAACCCATATCAAATTCCTACCGGAGGTTAACCACAAACCACAACTTTATGTTCTTTCAACTTAATCATTTACTCTTAAATAACTGCAGAAAATGGTCGCGTTGTCTGGAAGTTCTAGTCGATCCGCATGGTTTTTCCTAATTGCGCTGGTAACAATAATGTATCAATCCGCAGGAAAGCCGTCGCAGGTGATAGGTAAGTAATATTGCACGGCATAAATAGGCTGGAATAATTCGACGAAGTTATTACCTTAATTTCTCTTGTGTAATATCTGAAGGTAGATTCTAAGAATTCTTATAAAACGTGTTGCAAAAAATGTGGTTAAATTCATCGTTAAGGTGACTCTAGTGTCTACTCGAGCTATAAATTTAACTTTCATTCGAAGAGGAACGTCTAATAAAATTGCGTATTACAGAACAAAGAATTAAACTTATTTTAACATTATTCAAAAATTCATCAATAATAAAAAATAATATTTATCTATTTAGATAATTTAATTTTTTCCCCTTTTGAGCTTTTTAATCGCTTGAGTAATAATCTTATTATAATGCAAAAATGTGAATGTGATAACTCATATCTTTTTTAATAATTGTAAGACAAAGGAAAAAATACAGCACTGAGCAAATAAGAGAATATATTGATAATATTTCTCATTTTGTTATGTCAATTTTCCGTTTTCTGCCTAATCATCGCGGAAAAGCTTTAAAATCCTAAGGAAGATCTGGAGGGCTGTGCGCACACGCGATGGTGTCGTAATATTATACGCTGTGCAGTACGCTGTTCGCAGTGCAGTAACCACGATTACGCATTAAAACTGACTCTGTACGTTTCCTCGATCGCTGTACAGGCGATCGCTTATGCATCACTACAGAGGCAGCGTAAAAGTGCATCGACTTTCGCGCGGACTACTTCTACCGGCCGCCTCACGTGAGCACGATTTTCCCGTGAGGCTTTTTGTTCCTTGCCTAGGATATAAACGTGAAGGAAATTGCGGCGTCACGACTCGGTTTCCCGTAACGTTAGCCACTTTGCCGTGTAATGTTGCACTTGGGGAGAATAGCGCGGTTTAAAATTACATCGCGATGCGCGCGATGATATGCAGATTAATACGTACGTTTCCGCAACCTCCCGAGTCGCGAAACAACGGGGAAGATCGCTTAAACTTGTTCAAGAGGTTTAATTAAAAGGTGTCACTTCTTAAGCGCACTTGACAGAAATTATGGCGCGCGCAAATTAAAAGAATATATGTTCTTATGATGAATTTGTGCTTGCAACTAATTTTTTCAAAATGGAATTACTTTTAAAGATCTAGGAAGGTAAAACAATTACATTATCAAATTTCAATATGATACAGCGCACTATCTTGTTAATCGCATAACATAAGGTTCAGCGCAGCAAATCACATATTTATCTATAATATAATATCTCTCTGTCTTTCTGTCTATCTCTTTCTCTCTTTCTCTTTCTCTCTCGATCTTGCCTTTCACGCAATCATATAAAAATCTCTCATAGTGTGTTTACAATGGCATTATGCAATATATTCTTTCGTAAACGCTTCTTTGTGTTGAAAAAAAATGGAGCAACATGAAGTTATTCGTAATAAAACAGAGAGCAGCTTATTATCATAAGTAATAAAAAAAAGAAATTGCTTAAGATTTGATAGTTACCCTAAAGATAATTTTTCTCGTATAATGTCTCTAATATTTCAAAGAATTTTTCACATTTTAAGTTTATGAAGGTTTCTAAAAAAAATACTTCAAATTTTTCGGATTTTTTAAATTTTTTTTGAAAACTACAATATGAGAAATCTTGGTACTAAAATTCACACACACATGAAAGTTTCTAAAAAAAATGCAGACTTGAAAAAGTTTCAATTTTTTCAAATATTGATTAGTATTTCTGGAAAGCTCTAATTCTTATAAAACGTTTGAGAAATTTTCTAAAAAAGATTATAACATTTATATAGAAATTCAGAAAAATTAGAATTTTGAAAAAATGTTTACATACAAATCCTAGTGTAAACAGGGAAAAATAATTTGCATCCGTTCGAGAAAAAAACATCTGTAAGACATAATTCCCGTGACAGGTTTGCGACATTACGACAATTTCGTTTTAAACGCAATAATATAAAAAAAAATTTCCGCTCAACACACCTTTCGTAACGTGACAAATAGCTAGAAGGTGAGGGCCGTTCTAATTACCTTACGTTACCACAGAGTCAGGACAAACGATCAAGATTATATGTATACGTAACGACCTTAGACGTGTCTAATATGTACTATCTCTCAAAGTTCCTTTTTACATGACGTCAATATAAGCGGTTCCACACGAATAACTGTAAAAATTGTTACTACAGCCTTAATGTTTGTGTCTCAGTATGCAGTCAGCCGGATAGTTTCACGGTCCAAATAACCGAAAACGAACATGTTGTTTACGACACCGAATTATTAATCAGATACAACCAACACGTTGGAATTTTCTCTTATCCCGAAATAAAGGTAGTAAACGTTGTCTTCGACGAAACCGTCATAGAATTCAAAGGTAATTGTTAATTCATTGGAAATCAATCTTAATATTAAAAAGAGCAAGAATTGCGCAAATCAATATCAAATTCTACAAATGTTAATTATTTTATGAAGAAATTTAAAACATGACCTCTTTTTCGATTATTATACTGTCAGATAAACTCTATTATTACGTTAATATATTACTGAATATTAATAAGCAGTTATTTACCTAATTACGGTAAAGATTGAAGCTTCCAATAGAAAGCTGATGACAAAGTAGAAATTAATTCTGTTGACACATATGTAAATTTCTGATTAAAATGATTAGTTATACAATTAATTTACAATATCCATTTTCACGTCTTCCAATTTATTACTCTGCTTTTATTTGACATATCCAGTTCACATTAATTACAAAGAATTACATTTTTCAGGAAATATGTCACAAGAATATATGATCCAACGATCACATGAAAAACTTTCTTGGAATGCTAGTGGTATCATTTTAGGAATCGGTACGCTCCAAGTAAGTTTAACGCTCCATAATCGTTTAAATAACGACCGGAAGAAAATTGAGCGCGACTATTCGCTTTGTAAGATAATTATAGTTCACCCGTCCGATAATTATTATGCTCGGCTTTCTATCGTTGCAGAAACTAAGCAAGGAGGATTATGCAGTCCAAGACTGTCACTTATTTTTACCGGCGAATATCAAAGGCAGGTAAGGCAAAATCCATTAAAGTCTATTACAAAAAAAAAAATATTGAGATATTATTTCCTTGGGCAAGATTTTTAAATTAGGTCAAAAAAGAAAAATTTATTGTGAAATTCAAAGTGATGTAAAAAAATGATTTCACAAGATCAAATTATTCATCAATACATATAGTATAAATTTGTGTATAGAAATGCTTTCGCATGAATCTAATATACAATAAAAATTAAATTCTATAAAGATTATCAATAGTTATTCACGAAATCATATTTTTTTAACTGTTTCGAATTTTATTAACAATAAATTTTTCTTTATCAAATGTTAATATATAAATGTTTCTTTTCAGTGCTAATTTACCAAGGGCTGTAGAAGAAGCAATTATTTATTACGTTCAATCTTGTGCCAAAGAACGCCTTTGTGAGAGAATAGGAACATTAAAGGCAGAACAACTTCAAAACATCAATAAATATGAAGAATATGGACATACCATAGCTCGTATTATTCGTCCCAACATTCCAAAAGTTGATGTAATCTTATTAACCTTCTTAAATGTAAATTATATTCATTCGTAGTAATCTAAATTTTCATATGCAGTTAAGCATGAATGTGATCGTGGATATTGTTCTCAAAAAAGTGATAAACTATATTAAACAGAATGGAAAATCCATAATTGAAATTCCTAATGTAATGGAAACATTCAATATGGGGCTTGGAATGAAATGTCACTTCGAAACAAATCATGGAATCTTTGCGTGAGCACTATTATCTCATAATATAATTAAGAAAACTAATGTATATTTTGTAAAATGTTTTACTCATTTCAGCAAGATAATTAATTTTACAGAAATTTGTCGACTTTAAAGCGAACGGAAGATGCATTTATGTCCAACATAGGGAAAACACACGTTATACAAGCTGGCTTTGGACTTTCCACGGTTAAATTTTATTACAATTATTATAAGGTAAAGTTCATAGATGTGTTAATAATTTACAAATATTATTACATATTGTGTTAACGGTTTTAAAAATATTTAACTTTTTCTAAAGTAATTTGTTTTAATATATAGCTTAAAGTTGGTTTAATAACGGTTTGTGGCGACGTAATGGGAATTGTCGAAGGATTAGCAATAGCAGCAAAACTGATCATTGATTATGATAAAACGTGCAGCGTGAATTTGAAATATGTCAATGTGACAGAACTTGGCAAAATCAACTTAAAAATGACTGGCTTAGATCCGCTTAATTTAACATCCAAAGTATTGACTTGGATAACAAGAATGTGGCAAGACAGAATTGTTAAAGTTGTCGAAGTTAATATCAGGAAAATCGCTGAAAAACAATTAAGTGAATTTATTTGTCAAAATTATAGTAATGAGGTCATATCTTGAAATATTTTCTTGAATTATAATCTCGCAAATCTGATAAATTAAAACAATTATTCGGTAAATAAGCATTTGAAAAAAGCCTATACTATAAAGCATATAACACATGAGTTTAAAATATTATCTAAACTTTCGCTTTTTACATAGATGTAAATCATTATTGTGCAAAACGACTTTACAAAATATCTTTTAAATCATGATTTTTATTATATTATACAGCAATATATATTTATTATATTATACAGCAATAAATCAAACATTTTTCTGAAAATTCTATTATTCTCAAATTCATTTTGTATGTGTAATATTTATATGTATTATTTTATATAAATGTGAATTATGCCAATTTTTAAACATATTAAAATATCTTAAATATGAATCCTAAATGTATGTCCGTGTAATTTTTTAAAAATATCTTGTCAAAAATACATTTATGATAACTATTTAGTAAAAGACTCTCAAGATTTAATACAATAAAAATAAGTAAAAGACTAATAAGAGTACCGCGCGGCTATTTTTGCTTAAAGTGAATTAGTCAGTCACAAACAAAAAATTCCTTTATTCATTCCGATAATGCTCAAACGTTTCAACTCTCTTTGGAATCATCATCAGCGTAAGATAAATTTCAAAAAATACATAATAATATTTTTAATAATAATAACAATTTATTATCTGGCAATCGATCCAATTCACTTTGCACAAAAATATCTGCACGGTACTCTCATTAGCCTTTTACTTATTCTTGTATTTATCATACATTAATAACAAAATTTAAATGAATTTAGTTAAGTTTCATCTTTAGGTATCTCATCTTTAGGTAAATCATCTTTTGTATCAGCAACTATTTCTGATAGATTACTAACAGAAATGGCTTTAGAAATTACAGTTTTTTCTGTATCAGCATCTGTGCATTCTTGGTGAGAAGAAATATTTTCATCTTGCACTAAAATTTCTTTTGCTTTACTATCATTACTCGAATTAGTAACTGTAGAGTTATTTTCTATGGTAATATTATGAATATCACTTGTACACTCCACTTCCATAGTAGTATTATTGTCACTTGTAGATTGTATTTCTTTGATAGTATTATTAATGTCACTAGTACATTGTACTTGCGTAGCAGTATCATTAATGTTACTAACGTTTGCATTCAACGCGCGCTTTAAAGCCAAATATTCCTCCACTGATCCTGTTGGGGCTTTCTCAAATGAGGTTGTATCAGTTGCTGATGGCTGCGCTGGTGAATTTAAGTTTGGCGATTTATTCAGCTTAGATAATCTTTGACGTTCCCTCAATCGTTTCCGAATCTCAGACTGTATCTTCGATTCTTTTATTACATTTTGGACGTCATCAGTCTGATAATAACGCGATGCCCAAGTTTCTGTTGAATTAGACTTTGACAGAGCAATTTCAGATGCAGACTGCTTATTTTCTTGCTCAGAAAGAACAATAACTTTATCTTGACTCTTATCTTCATCGCTATTCTCTATTTCCATAACTTCGCAATAATCATCTAAATCAATATCATCTATATCTGTCGATCTCTCTTCTTCGACCTTATTTTCTTCTGCTATTTTCTGTTCAGTTTTATTTTCTTCTTCAACAATAATTATGTTTTCATCAGAAGGATTTACCCTCAATTTAGCTTCAATATTTTTATTATTTGATTTCTTTGTAATCTCAATAATATTACTTTGTTTTGACTCTGAAGAGTTTGTGACAGTAGAAACAAGTTGTGATTTCCCACGTGACTTTTTCTTCGATTTTTTTCGTCTTTCGGCAACGTTATCCGCAGAAATCGATATTGATAATACATTGTTCTTTATATCTACATTTCTTTCAGGCATTATTGCTTCGCTTGTGTTAGTTAGATGTGTTTTAGTTATATTACAATGCATTTCTTGAGTTTCTTTTCTTTCCTTTAACTCTTGTGAAATAGTTTTAACAGAATTTCCATCTAAATTGCCCGCGGATTTTCCAGTTCTCAACGCATGTTCATTTTTTTCTTGATTCACACGCGTTTCTTCTCCACCACTGTCACTAGACAACAACTCGACAACTGGAGCAGGTTTAGGAATTACTAAAACAACATCTTCCTCTTCGCTTTTATTACTTTGTTGAGAACCAATAATTCTTTCTAATTGCTTGCGACAATTCTCTTTCGCTTTTTCATCTTGAGATGTTCCAATACTATTTTCTATTGTTTGACTGTCATTTGTTTGCAATGGATTAATGGATGGAATTATATCTTCTTCCTTACGTATTAAAGCTCTTATTGCGCGAGCTCGCATTTCTAATTCTAATAAATCTAACAAGCTATCTCCTTCTTTTCCTTTATCCTTATCTTCTTCTTTTTTAATTTTAACATCATCAGTTGTATTTTCCCTTTTAATGATACATTTTGTTTTAACATTAGATTTATTTGAATTATTTCTTTTATTAATTTGCGTTTTTCCTTTAATTTTTGTCTTATCTCTTTTTAACTTTCTTTTCCCACCATTTTCGTTTTTAGCTGTATCGTCATCGGTTAACCATTCCTCAGTATCAGAAATGATTTCTAAAGAAGGTCCTATAAAAAGATATAAATGAGTAGATTGTTCACAAAATTTAGATTTTATATTATAATACTCCTAATATTTATACCTGAATCGTCAGAAGATTCATTTGTGTCTGAGGATTCCAACATAGGTTTGCCATTTAATATAGATAATATTCGAACCTTAGACATACCATTTAATTCACTCTCACACCATTCTTCGAGTTCACTTAAATCCATATGCTATATAAATAAAAAATGATATATATTACTTGTGTTTAAAAATATATACAACTGTTACTGGCTTGAGTATTTTATGCCTAAACTCACTTTAAGAGCCTGCGGTAACATAAGACGAATCTTTTCTGATTTAACAGATTTAAAAAGCTGTTGAGCTAATTCTTTACGATCAGACAAATAATCTCGAATTGGTTTTAAATCTCTTGCATCAACCTCTTCATCTGATGACGTAGATGTATAAGAAGATGCACTGCTATATTCCTAAAGAAATTGTCTCTAAATTAATGTATACTAAACATGTTTTCGTAAAATTCTCATAATGCAAAGTAAGAAATCCTATAAATATAATTATTAATAACTACCTTATTGTTGCTCGTGCTGTTTTTAGTCTTTGATAACATATTGTTATCTTTAAAAAATAATCCTTTCAATCTGAATAAATACCAATTAGCATTAAAATAATTTAAATTTACTCGAAAAATAATCCCCTTCTCATATTTTTATCTAAAAACAATATTTTGAGGTTAATAAATCTGTCAATCCCATTATCGGAACTTACATTTTCAGTGTTAAGAAAAAAGCATATGTTCAAAGAGAAACAAAAAAAAATTATACAGAAAGTTCTATAAAATGCAATTAAAAAAAGCAAAAGAATGTAAGAAAGAAAAATAATCAATAATAACTTACTCCAGAAATCATACTCCACATTACAAGTTACTTTAATCACTGTACTTGTTGGTTGTCACCATTCATAATTGTAGAAAATACTTAACTCATTTATCAGACAATTAAACTATAAATAATACAGTCTATTTCTTGCAAAAATTGTAAAATACAATTCTCTTGCTTGTTTTGTTTACTATCGTAATAGTAATTTAACATTTAACCGGGATACGCCATCTAGGGCAAACGAAATCGAAATTGCTACAATCCGAATTATAAGAATTTACCGATTGTAGATGTCACTGGATGCCAACGTGCCAACGCTGTGTTACAATTTCAATGCGACAATATAATGCAATATAACCTGTAGCAGAGTGGAATACTCTGCTTGTAGTGTTGACAACTGTTTGTCAACAAAATGACCAATCGAATTTAATTGCTGAATGCCCGATCACAGTAAGTACTATCGTATTAGAGAAATATAAATGTTTCATGATAAAAACAAATATTACATTAAACAGACTCTTGACATAAGCATTTGTCTTTGACAGGCATTTTGACAGCTAACCAAGTTTCCAGTTGAAGATTAATCAGTTTTTTAGAGAGAGACCCACACATATCGTTATTTTAAGTGCAGAAACAAATATTTACAAAACTTTGCTGATTGAGCACATTATATAATATTATTTGTTAAGTTTAGTGTCAATCAGATCTTTGTTTAGTACTGTGTAAATCAAGAAAAAAAATGTTGAACCGCTTCAAGTCAGTACTAATGAGTGCTGTAGGCGCGAGCGAGCTCGGCCTACAGTACTCTAATGATTCGGATAATGATATGATGACAGATTATATTAATTCTAATTATGTGGTGGAAGTAGAAAATAAACCTTACAGCCGTCCAAGTTTTCTAGGCTTGACAGTTGAAGAGACACAGGTATTTCCTGATTTTTAAATAAATTATTTATAGTAAATTAATTTACATATAATTTGAATATGAATATGATTGTAAAGGTAACATTTGTTTGAATGACTATTAAATAGGTCAGTGCAGATCATAGAGTAAGGCCTATAATAGTTCCGAGAGATCTTAGCCGTTTGCCATGGTGTGCTGGCTATGCAGAGTGTATAAACGCTGGGAAGAGTACGTGGAACGAGGATCAGGCCGCAGCAACGCGCGGAGATTTAAAATTGTCGGACATTAACGTTACACTGCCTTATGTCATGTTTTCAATGTTTGATGGGCATGCAGGGTATCAAGTGGCTCTTACAGCAAGATTGCATCTACACAGGATAATCCTTGTATGTGTTATTTTTAAGAAAATTACTGTCAGAGATAATTCAATATATGTAATATATATTTATATTAATAAACTATTTGAAAACAGGAAAGGTTATTGGCTATACCGGGTAATATGTTACTGAACGAAGATGAACATGAACTGATAAAAGGCAGAGATCTTGTTACAGGCGCTATAGAATTAGCATATAGGCAAATGGATCAAATGGTAGAGTTGCAAGCTCAAAACGGTGGTGGTGGTTGTACAGCTATTACAATTTTATTTCTTAATGGAAGACTTTATGCAGCAGGAGCAGGTGATTCGAGGTGACTATATATAATTCATACATCATATATTATTGATAAATTAAATATTTATGTAATTATTTTTATATGTATGTATTCTATATTAGGGCTGTATTAGTTTTGGGAGAGGAACAACGAGCTCTTACCAGAGATCATACTCCAGATTCAGAATCAAATCGTGTTAGAGCTTTAGGTTTTTTAAGAAGCAACGAGTTGCTTAAAGGTCATTTTACTCCGTTGGAGTTTAGAAAAAGACCGTTGCAGAAGGAATTGGGATCTATGGTTTTGTACAGAGAACCTTTTATGACAGGTTGGGCATATAAAACCTTAACGCATACTGATCTAAAACTACCACTTATTTCGGGACATGGAAAAAGGGTAATAATATAGATGTATTATTTTAGCAATAATTTGTAACTTTAAATTAAAGTAATCCTACTTATTGTAAATTAATTATTTTTGATCTATAGAGCAGAGTAATGGGAACGATAGGCGTGACTAGAGGCTTTGGAGACCACGGTTTAAAGGCAGCAAATACCGGCGTTGGTATCAAACCATTTTTATCATCGCAACCCGAAGTGCAATCTTTAGACTTGGACAGTTGCAATCTTACCGAACGAGATTGCATTATTATCGCCACGGATGGACTTTGGGATGTAGTAACGGATAAAACAGCGGCAGCTATACTTAGAAAGACTCTTGCGCCTGATACTCCGTCATTAGAATATAGGTATTGTCATGAAGAACATGTACAATTAAAATTAATTGCTATTTAATTACGATTTCGGTACAATGTATATCCTTTGGTTTTCACAGACTGACAATGGGTGCTCAAGAATTGGTGCAAGCGGCCAGAGGTCGATTAATCGGTAAAGTGTGGATGGGAAAACCGGAAAATCCTAACGAAACTGATGAAAAATCGTCACCTATAGCATCGGTGGACGATATTAGCGTATTAGTGGTACCTTTGTACCCTTATTTATGTGAGCATAAACAGTGGCTGAAAACGACGCAGCAAGAACGAAAATACGCTGCGGATTCCCTAGCAACAATATGTTTCGATTATCCTATTTCTAATAGATCCACTGATAATCCTGCATAATAAAAGCGGTATGCGATTATCTAATGAGACGCCCTGTGTGAAATAGTGATAATATTACTATTCAATACGCAGCTAATGAATTACATTTATTTGCATTACTACAAAGACTTATCATGTATTTTTGTTTTATCATAGTATAATTAGCTATCTTTAAATGCACGATTGCCGTATATTCTTCATAGTTCTCTTTGCAAAATATTAAATTATTGTATACTGCCACATATATAGTGTGTTCCAGACTTATCGTGACACTCGTTGATAGCAAATTTTTTTTAAGATTATTTTGAAACGAAAATCCTAATATCAAAATATCAAGGTTACTTTTTAAATGAGAAGAATTTTAAGTAAATAAATCAAACTGTCCGAAATTCGCTAATATCTTGCTTAGAGCATATTTACAGTAGTGAAGATGTTTTTAAATGTGATTCTGGATTTTCATATCGATTTTACATCTTTTCTTATACAATGTTTCATATCTAAACACGCGAATTTTGAACAGTTTGATTTACTAACTTTAAACACTTCTCATTTAAAAACTTTTATAACTTTGACATTTGAATATTAAAATTTTTTCGTCTTGAAATGATCTCAGGGATCAGTGTCAAGGTAAGTTCGAGATACTCTGTATATACATATATATATTAACTACAAAAGGCTATGTTCTTATTTAAATAAACATTCCACTGTGACATAATTTTATGTGTAACATGAAATATCTACAATATTCCAAATATTTGATACATATGATCGTATATGAAACATATATAAGCACTGATTCTGAATTGTTATTACTATCCATACAGAAATTCAATACTGGTTGTGTATCAAATTGGCCAGTAATTAATTACTAATTTCGAATATTAAAAGTATTAATAACAGTGTTTTTAATATTTCAAATATGTAATTAATTTTTAATTTCTGTAAGGGTATGTATAACTAGTATATATAGACTGTACACAATGTAATATCAAGATATCAATATTTTTATATTGCTTTTGAGGCAAACATATGTTACCATTCAATATTTTGAGCATATATTGTAATGTTTGATCTTTACAGCTTTATGTTAAAAACATTAACTCTATGACTACGAATGTATGTATGTGTGTACGTATTTATATATTTAAGATTGAGAATGTTGTATTGAAAATTTGCAAAATTTTTAAGAAATATTTAAAAATGTGTTCACACACATTTTATTAATTTGTTGCTATTTGTTTCGATATAAGTACCTTTCATTTAATAGAAATATTGGAAACATTTGGTATATCGTAGTCAAAGAGTTAGCTGGTAAAGTTGCAAACATGATATGAATGATCAATGTGTATAAAAAATTGTACATAAATAGAAAAAGTACTGCTATCTTTTTCGTAGTAAATACGATAATAATTAGATTTTATGATATCATGTATCACATAATTGTATCTAAATTACATTAAATAAATATACAAAGGTTATGTGTGCATATTTACTTTTACTCCAATAATCTTGAAATTTTTCGCACACCATATAAATTATAATGATTTACATTTCGCATATATTACTTTTAACCTGTCGCAGACAACGATTTAAAATATTGAATAAAGAAAGTCGTGTTGTGTGACAAACAAAAAAAACGCAGATCTAGAAATTTCCACGGTGTCTGTGAAAGGTTAATGTATGCCATTTTCAATTTATTGCACGAGAATATAAGGATCATTTTTGCATGCAAACGAAACGTGAAATTTGCACTCACCGAAACTGGATCGGCTTCGAGTCATGGTGCGTTGATTGCGACCGATGAAACGGCGTTGCTTGCAAAGATCCTCGATGATTGATACGCTTCACTGATCACTCATCATTTTAATCGGCACATTTAAATACTTCCGACGAAATTTCGTGTTTGCCCGTACACTACTCATTTTTACTCACTCATGTAGTTTAAGTTAATCTCGGTTTATTCTAATTATCAGGATTAGAAAAGAATAAAGAATAAGTTAAAGTAATATTAAAGTTAATCTATTCTGGCAGAAATAGATATTAACGAGTAAAATTCGCGATCAATTACGGAGTGATCGCACAACACGTACCGAACCGTTTCCCGCTGTCGTTGTGGCGGTCAAAAATGACGCGACTGCGTGCGCATGTGCGTGCAAAATATTTGAAGAGAGGACGCGATAACCTAAAACGATTGCATGCAATAAAAGAATCAAAGAACAGAGAATAAGGAACGGAATAAATATATTGAATATATGAATAAGGAATATTTCATATATTTTCTTTTGTCTCCACTGCGTTATATTTTGTGCAAAAGTTATAATTCTGTGTAATCAACAAAAAATTTTCTAGTAGAAAAATGTGCGTCGCGACGACTGGACACGACTTCGCAACCACGCATCGTATCCGACACAGCGGATGCTGGCACGAACGCCCGGCATTTCATTTCATTTTCGACCCTCCACATTATTCTCGAAACACTCACTCGAGTTAAAAACACGTACGAACAACGAGGATGCGAGTTGAAATGCGCCGCAACCTTCAGCCGTGCTCCCTAACCGACCGACTGCCGCTACTGCGTAGCACTGCGTAGCGGCGGCGGTAGCGACGCAATGGCGCGCAGGCGCGGCACGCGCCAGTCACGCGATCACGCCGCTACGCAGTAGCTGCCAGTAACAGCAGTCGATCGGTTAGGGAGCACGGCTGAAGATCGCGGCGCATTTCAACTCGCATCCTCATCGTTCCCTACGAGTTTTTGACTCGAGTGAGTGTTGTGAGACTATCATAGAGTGTCAAAAATAAAGTGAAATGCCGGACGTTCGTGCCAACATCCGCTGTGTCGGATACGATGCGTGATGCGAAGTCGTGTCTAGTCATGTCGCGTTCAATCTTGTTTCGCATCTTCTCCTTTGCCTCGTATCCCGAGTTTCAGACGCATTTGAGTACCAGTGTTTCGAAAGTACCGAAATCGAAGGTTTGCGCGTTTGTGTCAAGTGTGAATCAAGACGCATCGTCGTGAGGAGAATCTTGGACGGATTTAAATGTTCGAGAGCTGCAGCCGAGACAGAGCCTGGACAGAGCGACCAGCGGCGAACGGTGAGTCAATTTGTATTCGTATTCGCTTCTACAATTCCATATTTGCGCCTCGTCTCCTCCCATTGCGTTCGCGTAAATTATTGTCGGTACAGTGCAACGAGATGAATGAATCGGTTGCGTGAAAGTGGTTAGAAACGATGAAGTTGACATATTCGTGTATGCGCGCTTGTCGCTTTATTTGTCAGGTGTGCCAACAATCGCGGGTGACGTGCTTTCCGAGGTTTAATCTGCACATTGGCATCGTAGTGTACGTTCACGTTGTAGAGATGGCACCTCGAAAAAAATCGCATCAGCTAAAATTTAACGTAGGCATGGTCATTTTTAGTCTTTTTTTTTTATTTCAATTTTCTCGTTTTATCCAAGTTTTTTTTAATGCCTAATTTTATTCTACAAAAGGATTTTTTGATCTGTCAAACCAATTCGAAAATTAATTTATTCTGTAATGCAATCAATATTTATTAAGATCCTCTTAATAATCTTGTAATCATTTCATATTTGTTTAAATTTACACGAGCCAGTCTTATTGTTTATTAATATTTATATATTGCAACATAACAATATCTTTTTACAATTGACTATCTGAGATATTCAGAATTATATTCTTATCACAATTTTTTATGAATTAATACTTATTTTATTACTTTTTTTTTTAGGTCCATTTCTATCAATTTATATTAAGTTCAACTTATCTCAGTTTAACTTATCCTTTATCTTTTTTTTATTCTTAGAACTTCAAAAAAATAACAAATAAGTTAAACCAAGATTAAAATTAATCTACATTGATACAAATAAACATAGTTAACAGATTGTTGGAAAAGATAACAGATTGTGATTCTCAAATGTATCTCACTGATGAAACATTCCAGGAAGACAAGTTTTCAAGCAAATAAATTGGTACAACAGGTTTTCTATAGATAAAAGTTCTTTTGTCGTTTATCAAATTAATCCTTTTAGTCCAATACATTTACACATAAACTATACATTTTCCCGAGGAAAAAGGAAAACGATCTAATACAGATTGAGTGGTAGAGTTTCCTCATAGCGGTTCTTTCTCTCGCAACTCTTAAACTGACACTGTCGCTCCTCTTCCATTTTGTAGATGCATTGTATTCTCTTGTTCTTATATATGCTTTCAAACATGTCATCAAGTATCAGTCTCCTTGCCCTTGTGATATCCATACGCCTCCATGCAGTCCATAAATATCAGCTCATATGGTGCACATTCTTTGATACATTGAACATTGCATACATGGTAGAAGAGATCTGTGAAGGCCTCCATGATAATATCGACTATTGATAGTTTGACTATTGATAGATTGATGAAATGGGGGAAGAAGGCACCCCCTTAGGGGTGCCTTCTTTTTCCATTTCATCCAAACAATATTACTTATCATGGTCTAGCATGATGTACCTGAAAAGTACAGCATTTAGAAACACATATGTAATAGTCAATATTTCAGACAACAAAGTTCTTGCAAACAAATATTTTCTGAGTGTTTTCATGATTGGCTTAAAACATTTCCAAAAGATGTTCCAAGTAGCACATGTTGATTTTTTATAAGTTTCCAATTATAGAACAAATATAGAACATTATAGAACATTAGAAAAGTGTTTAATAAATATATATACATATAAAATCAACCAATGTTATCTAGATAAAACTCCAATTTAACATGCTTTTTCATTAGATTTTAAGGATGATTTTGAGTTAAACTCTAATTGGTAATTAATTCAAATAGATAGAATTGCTTGAGGCAAAATTCTCAAGTGTATAATTTCTTGTTCTTCCAGTCTTTCTATATACTTTGTAAACAAAAATTGATAATTCTATCCATGTTAACGGTAACTTATACAAGTTAATGATTATGTTAATTAAAGTTTAATCAAATCTAATCTAAATATATACCAAAGATTCATGGTGGAATTTATAAATAGTTAAAAGGTAACAAATATTCACATTATTATTATATTCATACCAAGCGGTAAATTTATTGCAATGAAATTGTAGGAACAATCTAATCGCAAAAATATAGATTTGATTGAAAATTTTTTCACATTAGAAGACATAACCTAAAAGTATTCACGTAATGCTTATTGATCATTGTAAAAACAAGAGGCACTGTACATTACGTAACAATAATAGTGTTCTGATTTTTTAAATTATTATTTACACTTTCAGTCACCCGGAGAAATTTTGACGCAAAGAAAATAGCCTTCTTACATCTGTGTGCTTACGTAATCGTCGGGACATTGGTGACATTAGGTTATGTTAGGTTGAATTCGCCTTTACGGTAGCGGGAGAATCAAAATTGTCATCGTAAAAATTGTTAAAATAGTTAAAAAATAAAATAGTTAAAAAATCTTGTATATCTTGCGCCACTTATCTTCTTATTTTTTTAAATTATTAGCGAAGTTAATACGCAATTACTGACAGAAGTTCACAAATTCATAATTATAATTACCCAGATAACAATAATAATAAATATAAGCGTGGTGAATGTACATAAATAATAAATGCGTTGTTTATAAGAGATTGATTTAAAAAATTCTAGCAATAGGTAGTTTTGAGGAAAAATTCAAGATAATTTTTTAATTTAAGAAAAAAATAAGCTATATAAGAAATAACTACATTAATATATTAATATATCGTATACGTTAACTTTTTATACTATTAATATATTAATAATTATTAAATTCAAATTTAAAATTTCTCTTAATACATTTTCATCATTGATGTATGTACAAGTACCTTTTGTATTGTACATACAAGTACCTTGCATGCTAAATCTTAAAACAAAAATTTCTCCATTTTATTTATAACAAGAAGTCACTGATTTTATTTCTCTAAAGCTATTCGCCGTTGGACGGCGTACAATAACGACGATGGCAAAGTATCTAAAATGTCTGAATTTTGAAATATTAGTCTATAACTACAACAAAGATGCCTCAAAATGTCTTCTCTGGTTACTTGTCCTTTTCTATTGTTTTTACAACTATATTTCATTGTTGTCCGAGCATAAAGCGAGATAATTCAGCTCTGCGTTCTGTTTATGTTAATCAGTTTATGTCGCATCATTTTAATGTGGTTAACTGAATCCTGATAATTTTCTCAATATTAAATAAAAACTTTTTTACAAAAAAGAAAACTATTTACTCCAAGTATATAAACAATATATTTTATGTTACAATCTTTAGAATTTAATATTTTTTAATAAAGAAATATACCGGAAATATACCAAAAAGAAGTGAGATAAAATTCCTAAAAAACCTTTAAAAAAATAACCTAAATAAAAACATTTTTTTTATTGAAGTTGTACAAAAACAAAAATTAGATTATAATACTTCGGACTTTTATTTAACTTATATTATAACTATTGAATTAAAAATAACAATTTTGAAATGTGCGTGAAGCTGGCATATTATTATGTGGAAACTCATTAAACAATGACAGTTCTGGGTTTATTTTCAATAGTTCTACAGTTCCTGACAAATAGTTCTGGTCTCTAAAGCAAAAAAAATGCATAGGACAAAGTCAGACGCCAGGTTCACACAGCGTTTCAGTTTGACCTGCGTCATTTTCCAGATCCAATTCTTGTAGGATTTTAAAAGATTTGTACTTCTAGATGAGTTCTAGAAAGAGTACTAGCGTTTAACATAGTTTATTTAATTTACAAAAAAAATTATTATAAAATATTTACTTTATAATATAACATAATAGAGTTCCGTGTACAAAAAAATATTTTTCTTACAGTTTTCAACGTATTAAAAAGCCTTCCGTAAAGTTGCGGTCGATTCCGATATTACTTAATCAACAGAAAATTAATAACTTCCGAAAAAGCCGATTTTCCGCATATATGGGTGAGATGCTGATCTTTTTTAAAGAGTTCTGTGTACGAAAAAATATTTTTCCTACAGTTCTAACCATTTTAAAGTGCGTTCCGAAGAGTTGCGGTAGATTCCGATATTAGTTAATCAACAAAAAATTAATAACTTTTGAAAAAGTCGATTTTTCGCATATATGGGTGAGATGCTGATCTTTTTCAAAGAGTTCTGTGTACGAAAAAATATTTTTTTTACAGTTCTCAACAAATTGAAGCTTTTTCCGAAGAGTTGGGGTCGATTCCGATATTAGTTAAGCAACAAAATATTAATAACTTTTGAAAAAGCCTATTTTTCGCATATATAGGTGAGATGCTGATCTTTTTCAAAGAGTTCTGTGTACGAAAAAATATTTTTCCTACAGTTTTAAACATTCTAAAGTGCCTTTCGAAGAGTTGCGGGCGATTCCGATATTAGTTAATCAACAAAAAATTAATAACTTTTGAAAAAGCTTATTTTTCGCATATATAGGTGAGATGATGATCTTTTTCAAAGAGTTCTGTGTACGAAAAAATTTTTTTCCTACACTTCTCAACATACTAAAACTCCTTTCGAAGAGTTGTGGTCGATTCCGATATTAGTTAATCAACAAAAAATTAATAACTTTTGAAAAAGCCTATTTTTCACATATAAGGTGAGATGCTGATCTTTTTCAAAGTGTTCTGTGTACTAAAAAATATTTTTCCTACAGTTCTAAACATTCTAAAGTACGTTCCGAAGAGTTGCGGTCGATTCCGATATTAGTTAATCAACAAAAAATTAATAACTTTTGAAAAAGCCTATTTTTCGCATATAAGGTGAGATGCTGATCTTTTTCAAAGAGTTCTGTGTACGAAAAAATATTTTTCCTACAGTTTTCAACATTCTAAAGTGCCTTTTGAAGAGTTGCGATCGATTCCGATATTAGTTAATCAACAAAAAATTAATGACTTTTGAAAAGCCTATTTTTCGCATATACAGGTGAGATGCTGATTTTTTTCTAAGAGTTCTGTGTACGAAAAAATATTTTTCTTACAGTTCTAAACATATTAAAACTCCTTCCAAAGAGTTGCGGTCGATTCCGATATTAGTTAAGCAACAAAATATTAATAACTTTTGAAAAAGCCTATTTTTCGCATATATAGGTGAGATGCTGATCTTTTTCAAAGAGTTCTGTGTACGAAAAAATATTTTTCCTACAGTTTTAAACATTCTAAAGTGCCTTTCGAAGAGTTGCGGGCGATTCCGATATTAGTTAATCAACAAAAAATTAATAATTTTTGAAAAAGCCGATTTTTTGCATGCATTGGTGAGATGCTGATCTTTTTCAAAAAGTTCTGTGTATGAAAAAATATTTTTTCTACAGTTCTCAACAAATTGAAGCTTTTTCCGAAGAGTTGGTGTCGATTTCGATATTAGTTAATCAACAAAAAATTAATGACTTTTGAAAAAGCCTATTTTTCGCATATACAGGTGAGATGCTGATTTTTTTCAAAGAGTTCTGTGTACGAAAAAATATTTTTTCTACAGTTCTCAACAAATTGAAGCTTTTTTCGAAGAGTTGGTGTCGATTTCGATATTAGTTAATCGACAAAAAATTAATAATTTTTGAAAAAGCCGATTTTTTACATGCATTGGTGAGATGCTGATCTTTTTCAAAAAGTTCTGTGTACGAAAAAATATTTTTTCTACAGTTCTCAACAAATTGAAGCTTTTTCCGAAGAGTTGCGGTCGATTCCGATATTAGTTAATCAACAAAAAATTAATAACTTCCAAGAAAGCTTATTTTTCGCATATATTGGTGAGATGCTGATCTTTTTCAAAGAGTTCTGTGTACGAAAAAATATTTTTCCTACATTTCTAAACATTCTAAAGTGCTTTCCGAAGAGTCGCGGTCGATTCCGATATTAGTTAATCAACACAAAATTAATAACTTTTGAAAAAGCCGATTTTTTGCATATAAAATTTCTTTGAATCAAAGAAGTTTTTTTAACAGTAGCAATACACAAATTTCTTTGAGTCAAACAAATGTTTTTTGATTCAAAGAGATTTGTTTCTGGGTATATAAAAGTAACTTTTTACATGCCGATTATTTTGAGCACAGTTTTAATTTTTGGATCTTATGTTTGTGTGTTACAGTATCATCATAGCATCATGGCTGAGTAACTCCGCTCGTTGCGCAACGGTCGGTGAGTCAGTAATAAATTTTCTCATTATATTTGCATGATTTTTAAATGTTCTGCGCAGGATCAAGGCATAGTATTATTGTGTGATCTTGATACCATGATTATACCAACAAACATATATTTTGTCATTCGTTAACGTGTCTACAGCGCGCAACGCGCGCGTTCTCTGGGTAAATTAATTATCTTTAATGTCTTATGGTTAGCAACAATTTCAAATTTCGACATATTTCGATAATACGATGACTGAGGATTATTTCGGAAACATAGTTATGCGAGTAACAAATTTATTTCTTATAGTTTTCTCTTGTAATCTTCTGTACAATGGGTGATTATTTATTGTTATTGAGACTTATTTTGTAAGTAACAATATCAAGAGTAGCATATTTTGTGAGGAACAAATTAGCAACAAATTTTGCTTTTGCGTATGTTTTTTCCTATATAAGGATATTGTCTCGCTAACTTAAACTTTCTTTAGCGAAACATTATTAAAAAAAAAAATTAATAGAGCAACAATTTTTTTTCTTTGGCGTCTTTTTAGCAACAAATGAGCAACAAATACAAAAATTAGTTTGAATTGTTTTTGCTCACTTTGTTCCGCTAACTTATAAGACGTGCGATCGGCCAGCGCGGATGTGTTCGATATTACAAAACGCTTCGCTCTATTGTAAGTCTCTTGCGAGAAATAATGCACTTTGTCACGCGGATATAAGCTCGGGAATATTCGGGGGAAGTGTAAGCCTCGGGAGAGGGAAGAATATAAAACGCATCGATCATGAAAGCGGACGAGGTCCGAGCGTTGGCGAGCTTCGTCATAAGCGGGCTCGCCCGCTTTGCCCGATGTTAAATAGCGAACTTTTCGGACGAGCATACGGGGGCACGCACGTGGACACATTTTATACGTTTATGTATACGGGGACAAGAGTGCATTTCCTCGTCGCATGGTTGGGGCGCAGTCCGAAACAGTTAACTCTCATAAATTTAATTACGAGACGCGACCAAAATGGAAGCCTCGATCTCTCTTTTCGCCAGGTAAAATCGTGAATTAATCTCGGTCCGATGATTTTCTAGGAACTACATTTAATCAGTGATTTCTATGATAACTCTGCGTTATCAACGCATTGTTATCGCTGAAGGTCATATGCTTGTATCAGATTTATGTAGAAATTTATAAACATTCGAATCGATGATATCGATAACGTGTTTGTTCTAAGATATTTGAGTATCGGAACATACAGATAATAGACTTTACTAATCTTTCCAGCGCAAACAAAGAGATTATTTATTAAAGAGAATCTCTTTTTTTTTAATGTTTAGTTTAGAGCTAAGTTTAGATAAACTAAAATTTATGAAATAAACAATTAAATTATAATCTCGTGCCTCTTCTTAAATGCTCAATGTCAATTAAGCTTATCGCCTCACTGTAAGAAAAATAATTAAGAAAATGCTGGTACATCACGCTTCATTAACGAGTGGAAGGACGAGTGAAATATGAACGGAATACCTGGTGGCGCGATGTTTTGTTCCATTACGGATTAAACGGTCGGGCAGCTGAAAGACGTTACGCAGCAAATTCCTGTCGACCGACGGCGATGAAGTCGGAGATGAATTGTAATGTACCATACATTTCCGCCAACTAAGAGCGACAGCGTAAAAGGACGCCGAGATAGAGTGTCGCAAATCACCGTACGAAAGTGCTCTTCCACAAAAGTATAGACGAACGTTGTGAAAACTAAATCTAGCTTGACAGCTCCCCGTTGACCCACCATCGTACAATTTTGTAAAAAAATTGCCGTGCACTGGAAACGCGGGTCTCAACTTTTCCACGTAATGCGTCATCTTTTTCAAACCTCCAGCTTAAATCGACGCGATTATGTTAATTTTCAGCTATTTTAATGACATTTAATTTTGTTACACGTGAAAATAAACAGATTTTGGAAAATTTTTTGAACATCTTGTAGTAAGATATTCGTACATATATTTTCTTCTCATGATATCCTATCGCGCAATGACAACTGTTTTGCTTATCTGTTTTAATATTAACAAGATATGTTAATTCTTTTTCTATTCATATTTTAATGAAGAGAAGCGAATCAATCAATCATATACATCGCACGCGATAGCTTTATCGTAAAGATCATGTTATCTCAGGAAAGTAATGTAAGCCGGACATTTGGTCGAAAAATGGGACGCACTACTTTTGAACGGCCATTCGATCGCCGATATGTTTTTCATGGTGCCGGATTATGACGGGCGATCTGTCACGGTCACCGTAACAGTAACTCCAAGGGGTTGGAAAGGGCTTAATGCCTCTCCTGGATAGCGCAAGAAAGAGTTGCGCGTGTGGAGGATGGGGAAGGAGTACGTTACACCATATCAAAATGGCCACAACTTAGGGGTCCTGTGCTACCCCGATATATCATCGTTAGAGAACTTTGGACGGCTTCCTGGTTCCAGCATTGATGGCTTCCTCCGATACGACATGATGTATCTGTTCCTCATTGCTGCGGCGTGGAAATGAGAATCGGATGCAATTTGAAAGTAAAAATACTATCTTAAAACGATAACAATATTTTTCGACTATTTACATATATGTATTTATATTTCTTTTTCTTCTGACTCTTACTTTGACAGAAATTGTATTTATATTTTAAAAAGAGGTGAATTATATTAATAAGGATGTTTCTGTTATATTCTATTAATGTTAAGTTTACTTCTTTAAAAGATCCCTTCAGTCTTGTCAAAGTAATTTCTAATACTAATCACACATACTGATCATTTTATAAATGCAATTAAGTCTCAATTCAAATATAATTGTTATTCATAATGGCGCGAGCTTTAAAGCTTTTTAATTTTTAACTTACATATACACTGCATCGTCATTAGTAGCATTTAACATTATTAGCATTAATAACTTATTGGCATAATTAATTTATTAATACACTGCCATTATTAGCATTAATAACTTACAAGAGCAAGCTTAACAATTTACGTCACGGATTTTGATCACATAGTTATATAATTAACGACATGCATTTTAGGAAAACGTGCAGTTTTTAGAAAAATTGATTAATACTAAAAAATGAGTAACTTATATATATATAAAAATTGAAAATTTTTTAGAAAATTAGCATTTTTTGATGAAGACGAGTGCTTTATCGTCTATCAATACCTAACGCTTGATTGCTAAACGTTCAAAGTATTTCAAGTTTCGGTGAAAATCAAAAAATGTAATTCAATATCTATTGGTTTCTCAGGTCCGAAAGTGCTCCGTTGTCATGACTTAAATTTTTATTCAAGATAGACACAAAAGGAGAACCTATCTAGGTTTATAAGAGTTTATTTTTATTGCTCCAGAATAAATGCGAGAATTGATCAAAATCTTTTCTGAACCTCCCCTTGTTAGGCTTTTACTTATTGTAAGTTTTGATTTTATTTGTAATTTGTATCTTACAAATTTTCGTGAAAATTATAACATTAAGATTATATAGCCAATGCTTTGCACGTCTGTCTTGAAATGCATATCGTAAATTATACGACTTCACGCTGTAAACATGTCGCTGCTGATTTAGATTGTTGCATGCTTCTTGTTGACTCTCTTAGCTTGCATGAACCTAATGTCCGCTGGCTGGAAGCTAAACTGGCTGCCGAACGTAATGCAATGGATAATGCGGCAAGTTTGCCAGGGAGGAATTACGTGACCAGCTCTTAGTTTCGGCTTTCGAGCCTAGGTACTAGTCGTGTATTGTAGCTAAGTGACGCGCCATACTTCTCAGGTATTCAGGTAACGGGACTAAGTAGCTAATGTAAGCTTATACGATGCTAAGAAATTTCAATTTGGCAGTCAAAGCAATTTCCAGGTTACGAGGGAGCTCGCTCATCTCATCAGCTTTGACAAAATAACGTACGCTATATTACAAAAAAAATGTGGGAGACCAATGGAAGTCTTAACGTTTGCACTTTCCGACGATTTGCGAGTTTTTTACGCGTTAATAACTATTAATATTAAATAAAAATCAAACATTTCCTGTAAGATTCCTATCAGTTAGATTACGAGCTCTGATATCAATCCGCTTGAAGAGCAATTTTCCAAGAAAAATTAGTTATTATGGAAAAGAAGAACGAATCAAGCGATCAATCTGAAATTTCGTATTCGTTATTGGAGACGCAGCTCGGACGAACATCCAATTTCATTTAATCATATTCGGGGAAACAAAAAAAAATGACAGATTGAACTCGATCGATTAAAAGTTAGGGACTACAGAAAATAATAAGGCACGAAGAAAATAAATCAAAAGCATTTTGCTTGCTTTTCATTCTAGTCAAATTTGTGAGCGATTTTTCTTATTATTAACTTTTTTTTTTTCTCGGAATAATAGTGACAGATTTGCAAATTATAAAACGAGTCGACTAACGAAGATTTTCTCAGAAATTTGTATTAACAACGAAAGGGGACAGATAGAATGATTACTTACACATTCGTGCGCACACGTTCGCTCGCCTATTCATGTGCTGAAAACGACTACACTGAACTAAATTAAGTTTTTCTCCACGAGTCCTTTATGCAATGTCGCGCAATGTCGCGCAGATAATAGCAATCTCTTTGAAAACCACATTCCCGCGTGACACAGACACTGAATCTGAAATGAATCTTCCGGAAAAAGAAAATAAAACAATTACGAATAATAAAGTAAAAGACTGTAACAAAATTAAGTATTGACGAGTTTTTTGCTATTCCTAACAATCACCTCGAGTATAATTGGGACCGCCGAAGCTGCCAACTGGAAATAATAATGGAGATGGCGCCGTCACTCCGCCCGTAATTATCATCGTATATTTCAGTTGCTCCCGACGCGATATCAACTTTTCCTAAATACATTATCTAGATTTCGCATCGGCGTTAATCTGCCCCGCAGTAAGTAATTAAATTTCCGCGAATGCCATTCCGCGGGGAGTTTATCTAGAGCGGCTATAAAAAATTCTGACTTTTAGTCGCCGGCTTTTATCGGGAAGAGAGCGACGACGAGTCGGCAGATAAATCCGGCCGAGCATTTCCCGTCCGCGCGCGCGTCCTTTTCGCGGGTTAATGCGCTTTCCGCTGGACGTGCAACCAGTCTCGACGTGCGTGTGCCTTCAGAGGCCCACGTCGGTCGTGCCGACGACAGAAGCGGTTATCCGATATCAAATTACCGTACGTCGAGCCAAGTTCCTCCGCGATTCAGGGGCCCCGAGTCCGTACGCCAATAACTTAATTCCGGCACTGACACAACTCGTGATGGTATAATCTACCCTGGTCACCGCTGCGATTGGTCGATATCTCTGATCCTTGAATATTCCGAAAAGCCACGCGGATTGAGGATAATTTAGGACGTAACAATATTATACTTTAATGAAAAAAATTATAACAATACGTTCAGTGGGATTAAAAGTTTAATTCTTGATAAAATATTCTTTAACCGCACTTAGAACACAAAGAGAAATATATGTACGAGTAATTACATTTAATAACGAAATGTATTTTTTGTTATCAATATATAGAAGAATTCTGTGAACTGTTTGTGAACTAACATGATAGAAACAAACGAGACAGTTCCAGTATTTGATTGACTGCAATTATAATACTGATGAACTATTTCCCGATTATTTGGATTAATCCGCAAGATCATTTGAGCGCCTATGATTGACTTATAGCCATCGGCGGACCTAATGCAGATTAATCGCAGATCCTTGCGCAACTAGACAAAGCCCTTAGTGATCCTTAAGCTGTTTTTCGCGAGAATTTTTCGAAATTTCACGGAAATAGAGTCCTTACTCGTATTCAGTGTCATTATGTATTGTATGGGATAATTACATAATCTTAACTTGATAAATATATTAAGTTATATAACACAACTCTATGTGATTGCGATTACGGTCTACAATAGTTATCGCTTTAATAAAAACCGATTTTTACGATAACGTTGAAGACGTAAGATTTAAATTTTTTAATTGGTAAATTACATAACGCTATTCACATACATAACGCTAATAAACAATGAGATATCTTGCCAGTGAATCGAATCGTCATATAACTATTATATCTATAAACACTATCAATATATCTTCTTATTGGATCGTTATTATTTCTATGACCCCTACTGTGCGTTATAAGCCATCCGTAAATTTTCCACATGATCGAGCAATTGTCACTCAGCCGTCTAGTGACAGATAGTTAGGCGTTACCCAAGACTGGTTACTGATCCTTCAACAAACACAAGCGGACAAACGTTTCCTAATTGTACTGGGAATTGTTTACGCTTACCTCGAGTACCTTCTCACCTTCCTCTATTCACGGCTATTCCGTGTTTATCGTTGTAGTTTCTTGGTCGTCGTACTTCTCTTCCGGAAGCATGAAACGACAAAGATTTCGTAGGAGTGCAGGTGTCTACGGCACCGCAATATATTTAAACGGCTGACAACGAGTTCCTCCGTATTTTTTTCGTAATTTCAAGTTTATCTCTCGATATTACGCTTGTCTCATCGAGGGGATTACTCTCCCGCCAACACGGGAAACAATGAATCCGCGTAGTGCAATGAGTCATGTACATATATCTCGCGATATATCGGATTAATTTCTAACCGTGCTACAGCGATGTATTTTTCGACATTTTTCGCGATAAAAAACGTACATACAGTTATTCACGTACAGTTATTCATGCATTTCCATGTTCCATTAGGCGCATCACGTGTTGCAGCATCCGATTCCGGCAACGAAATTGTTACTTTTCCGTCGTTATATTTAACAAAAAAATTATGATTTTAAAAATACATCGATAAATGTCAAAAAAATTTATTTTAATCCAATTCATAATTGAATTCTGTTTTTATTTGATTATCTTTAATTTCAATTTATTGTTCTTATATTATTCTTATTCTTTGTAAAATATTGGCCCAAATTTTAAAGAGATGCTAACTTTAAGACGGGATATTTGCATCATATGAATGAATGTTAACGCATTATCGATTCCAAGAGAGGAAAAGTTTGTAAAACTTGAATCCTTTCATTCTCGCATTTACGTCTCATTCTCTCCTATGAAATGCTGGATACGTGCCTGGATTTCAATGACGTTATCTTTGGGCAATTGGCGGATTGTACAAATAAAAAGAGTTCCCAAGCGGGATCGTTTTGTCAAAGAGCCAAACGCAGCCGCAGAGTGTTATATCAACAATGCAACGTGTCTGAGTAAATACACGAGCGCTGTTAAATATTTGAACATCCACCATACGAATGTAAACGGGCTCCTCTGTTATGATATGTATCATTAACTCATCGTATATACGTGCGTACAGAAATCTGTCGCATAAACTAGACGTTTGTATAAAGAGAGCCACGTCGATGTCGCGATTATTTTGCAATCGATATCCCGAGTGTGATGTCAGGTGCGCGCGCGGTGACGTTCTCAAGTCTGACGCTGAGCAACACTTGTGCTCCGGAAAAGACACATTCGCGTCAAGATAAGCATCGCACGCTATTCGGTCGTCACACGACGCGTCCGCTGCTCATCCTCTCGCCCTGGGTGTCGTTCTCGCAACGATACATCGATTTACTGCGGTTTTATTACGGCGGCCCGGCCCTGCCGCGGCTGTTTGTTTTAACGGTGTATAAAAGCGGCGACATATAAAGCATATAAAGAAAATATCAGCATTGACCTGGGATACGTGCACGGGATAGCGATAGTCCTTGCTGGCGCAATCGAATCACATCGATACGAATCATTTTGGAGACGTTACCGCTTCCAGAGAATGGATTCTGATAAACGGAACGAAGCAGAGATGAAGTTTGGGGGGAGAGAAAACGCCAAATTATATCAGGCAGCAATTTAATAAAGTCAATAATATATTATCAAGGATATCAATATTAATTTATGATCTTTCATATCGCGCGCGCGACAGCTACACGACCGTCTCTCATTAATAATGTGACGTTAATAATTTGCGACGATCTCTATATCGTTTCGAGCACACACGTCGAGGCCTACGATTACCGCATTTGCAGGATTAAGTCGGGAATGGAAAGGAAGCCGCATTAAACTGGCACGAAACTCCTCTCGCTAGATAGATCGCAGGACAGGTGCAGCGACGACCAATGCTGGTATTTCCGGGGAAAAAATATCGCTCGTTTAACACCCCGGGTTCAGCCCCACGAGGCCGATACGAGACGAATTATTGTGCCGCGCCAATCTACGAGGATTACTCGTGCCCACGAAGGGCCACCGGGAAAACGTCGTTCGACGACTTTACGGCGGCGCACGTGCAGTGCACTCTTCTGAAAGGGCATCGGCGTCGTTGCACCTTCCAGCTTTCCAGCGGATTAGTCGGGCAGTTGCCAAGACGTTATCAAGAATTTCAACTTTGAAAGCTCTCGGCGCCGTGATTCACGCTTTTCATGCTGAAAATCGAATTTTCGAGTTTTAATTCTTTACTGTCCATTAAAAACGTTAAATCGAATTTAACAGTTTTCGTCGGATAATTTTGGCGCAGAGTGAGCGAATATCGATGCCAGGTCGTGTTGACTCAATTTTTGGGAAATCATATCGCCAGCTTATTAATCGACAATCCAATCTAGAAACAGTCTTTAATATGTGACATTTTAAAGTTTAACTTGTTTTTGTAATTCTCATTTCTATTTAGTTTCTTCCATTTTTGTACACACTATATATTAAGTAGATATTACTTTTTTCATATTCTTACTAATTTATTGTACGTAAGATAAAGATGTCACATTAAAAAATGAAATTATTTTCTTTTCTAATGCGTCATTCAGAATTTGTTTGATTTTAATATTATTATGGTCTAGACCTTTACAATTTTTAAGTTTTCGATTAAATTGGAAGCCTCTTAAAACTTTATAACGCCTTAACGAAAGAGGAGAGAAAAATTGCGTCTTTTCTACTTGATTGGCACGAAATTCGAGCAGTTACCGAAGGTTTGACAAAATTTCACGCGCCACTCGAAAGCCTCTCAAATCTTCCCCATCCCCCTTCCTCTCTTATTTAATTCTCATTAAAAAGAAAGGCGAAAGAAAATTTTATTCCAGGCACCGCGAACAAGGAAAAAAGAAGGAACAAGAAGCACATGCTGCGGCGAGCTGCAAACAAAGGCAAGTTTAGTAACTGCGAACCGACGATAGGCTCAATGCGCAGAAGTTTTGGCTTGTAATCGGCTCAACCGATTATTTAACTTTATTGCGCAGCGGCAAACGCAAATCCCGTATAGGCAGATACATTGCACGTTGCGTAACTGTTACTCGCAGGAGCGATCAGAATTCCATAAACTATCGCAAGCCGATGCTCGACTTCTCTTCGAAACATATCCTCGGCGGATAATGGATTTATGACGTGCTCGTATTAGGCTTCAAATACGTGCGTTACGGATTAAGGCCGCTGCCATGAAACTACGCGTCTAATGCACCCGGGCTCTTTATAATCTGTCGATTCATTGATATATGTAACGGATTGTCATAAATCTATTGTGATTTTAATCGGCTTTATCACTTTAAACACGTCCCATTCGTTTATATGTACAGTAATTAGAATCGCACCGTAGGAGGATAGAAAATAAAAATTAGTTAAATAAACTTATCGATATGAAAGATTATGTAACAGATAAGAAACCGAATGGATGACTTAAGCATTTTAATGTAATTTAGTATAATTTTTTAAGTGTCAATGGTATTGATACCAGGCTAATGTTATTTACGAGTAAATAATTTTTAAGTTAAAAGAGAAAGATAATAATTCGTTATTTGTCTTTACTAGGAATTTGTTTCGAATACTTATCGCTGAGTAGATTAAGCTTTGGAAAAAGCGAATTCGCATTACTTTATCTAAACTGATTTAAAATGCTTTATTATCAAATGCCCAGGGATATATACCGGGCTGACAGCGCGACAAGCGATGATAACAGCTTTTATCGTCGCCGATTTTTCGGCAACCAATATAAAATTCAACCCCCAAGTGAGACGCGTATATGCTAATTTGCGGGAATTAGCGAACGGCATTGAGTAATGGAGAAAACTAGTAACTGTCACTCCCACTCTTGTAACAATGGCCAATAAGGTACACGGTTGCAATGGAAGTTTTCTGTTCGTCTAATTGTCCTAACGACTGACCTTTCTACCGTTCACATTCCCTTATCTCCCTTCCGCGTTATATCTCATTGGAGATTTGCCCTTTGTCTGCTTTTAGGTAGCATTTAATATTAGCACAGACACAACACATTTACATTATAATAAATATGATATTTATAAATATCATTTAGCGAAAATATTTATGGAATCATATTTTCATCTGTTTCATGAAATAAAGTTAATTATTTGTTCCCGTTTTATAATTTTCATTCACTATGATATAAAATTACGTATCATTGAATATTTCACAATAAATTTTAAAAACCTCTTTGAGCATATTCTTCAAGATGAAATGAATTGGCGAGAATTGAAATTTGTTTAATTACAAATAGTTTAATAACAGAATTACAAATATATTTGCAATGAAATTTCTTTTAACGGAACATTTCCTTAAATTATTCGCTCGATCGACACAAAATCTGTTCCAATCGGTACCCTTAATACCAGTTAGAGAGTTCAATACCGCACCGTTAGCATCGATTCCCGATCGCCGGAGCGTTCTGCGGCTCGTTAAGACGACCGAAGTCGGCTTTTGCCTCGGATCTCCGAAGCATATACCCAGATAATTAATGGCAAGCGCATCGTGCAGCGGTGATAGGCGAACTGTGCAAGTGGACTGTGCGTCTCGCGCCTGCCACGGTCAAGACAGGTGCCACGGAGATCGGGCCGGTCCCGCGATCGCAAGGTCTATACGTCGAATAAATAATGCGAGTGCACTTGCATCCCGGCGCTCGATCGTACTTACGTAGAAAAGAAGGTGAAGTCGCCGGGGCGCACCGCTTAGGTATTATTCGCTTATATCGTTCATCAATGTGAGCGCACAAGTATGCGTGACGCGTCAGGTACGCACATGCACACGCGCTCGCGTGTCGAGAATTAAGGAAGGACGAGAGCTGCGTACAGAGACGAGAGAAAAAAAAGAAGAGGAGAGAGAAAAAGAGAGAGAGAGAGAGAGAGAGAGAGAGAGAGAGAGAGAGAGAGAGAGAGACAGAACTCTCGTGGGCATAAACTTCCATACGCCGAAACGCGGCGAGCGAGGCAAAGCTCGCATTCATTGCCCATCGGACTGTTTCCTAGCATTCCCGGTCCCATTCACGGGCAGCAGGACGTGGTTTGCAGTAAATTAACGTTAGGCGGAGACGGGAGGTACTCGTATATGTTTGCGGGGACGTAAAACATGTATTTGCGAGCAGTCGTTCATTCGAAAGTTGTCAGAGTAAAACTCTGGATAAGAAAATGATCAGATAAAACAATATAAACTTACGCAATTTTCGAAATAATCTGATTATTGGCAGAATACAAGTACAGTCGTTCATCAAAACGTCTTTTTAATAAACGCCATTTATTGTTAGTTCACCGCTCGCAAATCATACAAGTTTTAAAAGTTTACCGGAGCATCGCGGATTTCCTCTGATTGTGTATTTATTTCGAATAAGCTGTTCTCTTGAATTACCTGTAAAATATTCGATATTATTTACGCGGATTTACCATGTAATAACTAGGGCATTATTTCAGTATAAACCCGTCTTTTTATTGAACGGAAGAGTAAATTGATGAAATGCAAATATCTCCGCACACAAACATTATTGAATATTTATTTGTAATCTAATATATTGCTTAGTTTTCTTTTTATTAAAGGCAATAAGTTTCTTTATCGAGCTGTGTTAAAAATAGCAACAATAATCTTTTTCTTATAGACAGATGATTTTATGAGTATTATTTGCACATACAATATGTTTTTAGTGAATTGGGTAAAATCAAATTGGAAATGCGTTGCAACTGTTATGGCTGATATTCTGTCACAGTGTATTCACCAATTGACTTAATGATCCAAGTGAATCTATTCTCGATGCAGGACCTAAGTGCACACACGAGGTAACATATTGGATGTTCACACGGTTAACAAGCATCTGAGCAAACAGTCTCCACAAGCTTTGACAAAGCAGCTGTGACCGTTACAATTGACCAGTTTCACTACTTGAGAAATTTAGTGCAAAAGATTGAAATACGTTATTAATTTCTCCGAGTATGTTTCTCTCACCAAAATAAAACACAAATTGTTAAGAAGAGATTATTAATATCAGCAAGCGTTACAACTTATAATAAATTTATTTTTTATATTTGTCTATTTTCTAATTATTAGACAAAAATCAAATATGTGCTGTTATTCTGTTACTATATTTTTTATATAGAAATCTATTTATATCTATTTATAAAGAAATGCTAAACAGTAATTATTGAATGTACAAATATTACTAATGTTGATTATATCGAGAAAGTGTTGGAACTAGGACGCATGCGTGTGCAATATTTATACAGTTTACATGACAGCTATCATTTGAATATAGATGCACCTACATTATGTTATATGTAGTTTTTCTCATCCCCGATACGAAATCTATATCAAATCAATATATCAAATCTTACAGGATATATTATTAATAACAATTACCGTCAACAACTTGAAAGATTTCAATCTTATGTAGAAGTCTTGTTCTGTGAATTATATCAATTCCAAAGATAAAATGAAATTGAGATATGACTACTCGTGCAGGTTTCATAATATTTGAGCGA
Organism: Solenopsis invicta; assembly: GCF_016802725.1. Classification (NCBI taxonomy): domain Eukaryota; kingdom Metazoa; phylum Arthropoda; class Insecta; order Hymenoptera; family Formicidae; genus Solenopsis; species Solenopsis invicta. The sequence continues at coordinate 21,985,371 of NC_052666.1, read as the reverse complement.
TAAAAATATTGATTTAGTATATTGATAACACATTGTGTGTAATGTATTTGATGAATCATATACCAAAATAGAAACGTATATATACATGAGTAATAATGCTTGCAATATCTCCAATTTAATTAAAGATCTAATTAAAATAATTATCAATTACGCATTATACAGGAAATATCGGTCAACACGCGCATATACTAGCATATATTTCTAGCCATTATGAATTTACTTTATAATAATTAATTAATTTACTTTTTTAATTTTTATTATTAAATATTAATATTTTCTCTATCAATAAAATAATATAAAATTAACGATAAGAAGATTGTAATCGTAAATTAAAAAAAAAAAATAAGCAGTAATCTTATCAGTATCAATTCGTTAAAGTGCGAATTTCATTAGAAATTATTCAGCTAGCTTTCATTGTAAAATATAACGAGAACAGTTTATCTGAACCTGTTATGATGAGCATTGATCGGAATAACTTCTTCGTGGAATGTATCTTTCCAGAATAAAATGGTACATTAGCGACACAATCATGATAAGCTGAGCGATAAGCAAATGTGGCGTGTATTTAAGTGCCGAGTGCTTGTTATGCTAACAGACTTCGAGTTGCCTTCCTACAGCGACAGCAACGCGAAGTGTGAAATAAGTCAAAATGTCGTCGTACAAATACATAATTGGTTTGGCCGTTTTGGTTGCCGCTCTGTTCACTGTCACCACCGTACCATCCGCTAGTGGAGCTGTTGCTTCCTATGCCCCAGCCAACAAGTCGCATCATCTGATCGTCGGCTACAGGATGTCCGGAGACAGACTTGTCTACAGAGAAAACATTAACAAGGCTTCTAGCTGGATGAAGGTTACGATTGTTGAAAAGGCCTTCAATGTCTCAAAATGGGAACGTATCACTATGGTTCAAGCATTGGACCAGAAGACGAATGGAAACGGCGCGTATGCTAACATTCTGAAAGGTGGACCTGGATACAACAATGTCACCATAAGGTTCAAGAGTCAAAGAGGTCACGGCATTAACTTCGTCGTTCAGCTTTATGCACGATGAATAATCAACCATAGTGGAAAATATACTTCTATAACTGGTACGACAATTTCTAAAGAGACGATTAGGATGAAGCAGTAAGAATCAATCTTAAAAACTACATCTTCGAGTTCTAAGCTATTTATTATTGAAACACTATTGCCACTGTCGCTAAAAGAAAACTGTCATTGATTTTATTTTTGTTATTTACTTTAGCTTTTTGATTTCTGAATGTATGACCAATAAATTAACATAATTGATTGATATAATTGTACTTTTCTTTTTATAAACTTCTCAAATATTTATATTTATATACCCGCAAATGTAAAACATAAATATAAGTTATTTGAGCGTGATAAATTTTAATAATGTATATTGAACTAATAACATTTTATAAAAAGCAGCACTTATTATTCCTGCCATTTTAGTTAAGAAATTCGAATTTGTCACGCATTTAATTAGATCTAATTATACACTCCATAATTTCTATTATTATAATTATTAATTAATTGTTGACTAATTAATTACTAATTATTTCACTAATCACATTTTTGATATCAATATAATTTAAATATTGCGATATGAATTAAGAAGAATAAGCGTGATGTGAGAATTAAATAGAAACAAACAAAAACACAAATGTTGCTTTATATATTCCTTTGGTGGATATCTAGTTTTAATTGAGATAAGTCATTTGTTTCTAACAGCAACAGGCAACAAAAAGTTACTCAATGTTTCTTAGGTGGATATATAGTATGTATACCTTTATATGACTCATTGATATCGTTAAGACCTTCAAGTAGCTTATCAAGTTTCTGATGTCTTATCTGATTTCCGATTTAAAACATATTTTAATGATACTATAAATTTTAAAAATTATAAAAAGAAGATTCTTGAAAAATTTATAATATATATATATAATAAGTTTTTTATTAAAAAATTTGTTATATAACACAATAAATAAAAAAATTACTATTCCTTTAAAGATTAAAAACTAAACTAAATTTATTTTTTATAACAAATGGTTTTAATATAATAACTCTCAAAATTCTTTTTAAAAAATGTATAATAAAATTTTGTAAAAATAAATAATAGATCATTACAGCTACCAAAATATTTGATTACATGCATTAAATAATTACTATATATTATATCCGTAACAAAAATGAAAGAATAAAATAATAATTTGTTAAAATATTAATAAAAATTTTGCTAGAAATTATGGTGTTTACTTTTCATTATAAAAAATATCGAGATAGGTTATTTTTAAATATATGACAACATATGATGTACCGATGACTCTTTCGCAGAATGCATCTTCCCAGAAAAACATGATATATCAGCATGATAAACAAGCGATAAGCGATTATTGCTCGTATTTAAGCGTCGATCACGCTGACAGACATTAAGTAGCAGTTTTCCTGTAGCGAGTAGCAACACGATTTTCAAGTGAAATAAGTCAAGATGTCGGCATACAAGTATATAATCACTTTGGCTGTTCTAATTGCCGCTGTATTGATGGTCAGCACCGTACCATCCGCTAATGGAACTATCGCTTCATATGCTCCAGTCAACAAATCACACAATCTAATCATCGGCAGAAGGATGCCGGGTGATAGGGTCGTCCTCAGACAAAACATTTTCAAGAAAGCTCAATGGATGAAGGTTCAGGTTGTCGAGAAGAGTTTTAATGTCTCGAAATGGGAACGTATCACACTGGTTCAAGCATTGGACCAGCAGTTGAATGGAACCGGCGCGTACCCTAGTGTTGTACGAGGTGGACCCGGATACAACAACGTTACCTTAAAATTCAAGAGTCAAAGGGGTTACGCCATTAACTTCGTCGTTCAGCTTTTTGCACGACCTTAATCAACTACAGTGGGAGCAACTGGTCCTCTGACTGGAGGATTTCTGAATGTGATTAGGATGGAGAAAAGTAGACAAAAATTTTAAGAGCTATGTTCTGAGCTATTTATTATTAAACCATGGCCATTATCGTTAAAAGAAGACTGTCATCGAGTATTTTTGTTATTCACTTTAGCTCTTTGATGTCTTGAATGTATTACTAATAAATTAATATATAATTGACATAAATGTGTATTTTTCTTTTTATAATCTTCATAAATATACCTTTATAAATCCGCAATCATAGAACGTAAATATAAATTATTCGTGCGTGATAATTTTAATGATGCATGTATCATATCAAATTGATAATACCCTATAACAAGAACTATTATTCCTAATCTTCTATTTATCAATTAAAATTTGCCTTTATCATGTATTTAATTATGTTTTCTAATTATATTCTCTAAAATTATTATTTATTAGTATAATTGTTAAATAATTACTCAATGAATAATTAAAATACTAATTATCTTCTAAATTATAATATTTAACTTGTAATTAAACTTGCATATAAATGTAATAGAAGTTGTCTTAAAATAGCAAAAATTAAAGTTATTTATTCATAGCAGTGGCAATCATAACTTTTTCAAAAATAAATGCTGTATGAAATATTTTCTTACCGAAATCCAACTTGTCAACACTAATATCATTTTTCTTACATAATACAGTCGATATCACTTTAACAACTTGTCAAAAATTTCGAGTTATATTGACATACGTACCATTCTATATATAATTCGTACATATGCGTTGAGCTGTCATGCACTTTAGATTACCTCTGTAAACGTGAGATTGATTCTCGTATAATTTTAAATTGTCAAAATAATAATTTTCAGATTTGATTTCCAGATTTGAGTATTGACTGCATCAATTATGCATTCGGATTAGTTGCAATCAAAAGTTGCGTATCAATATTTTATAATAAAAGTATCATTATATAGATTTTTAATTGCGATCTTTACAACTTTTTGTTGCTTATTGTTGCTAAAAATAAACGACTTATATCAATTAAAACTAAGTATCCATCAAAGGAATATATAGAGTAAGAGTTGTGTTCTTTTTTTTTACTATATATAATTCTCTCATCATTACGTCTATTCTTCTTAATTCATATCGCAATATTTAAGTTTTATAAGTGTCAAAAATATGATTAGCGAAATAATTAGTAATTAATTAGTTAACAATTAATTAATAATTATGGTAATAGAAATTTTGAAGTATATAATTAGATTCAATTAAATGCGTGACAAATTCGAACTTCTTAAAAATTAATCATTAAAATGGCAGGAATAATAAATGCTGCATTTTATAGAATATTATCAATTCGATATACTGCATGCATTATTAAAATTCGTCACATTCAAATAACTTATATTTATGTTCTACAATTACGGATTTATACACAGAGAGAAAAAATTGTAGTGACAGCAACTATAAGGGGACAACAATACTAATTTAGTTAACAGAATTATAATTTATAGTTAAGCGAACTATATTATAGTTATTGCAACTAAGTTAGTGATTAAGAGAACTAATAAAAAATAGTTGTAATTAATATATTAGATAGTATATTGCAACTATTTTTTATTAGTTCTCTTAATCACTCACTTAGTTGCAGTAACTATAATATAGTTCGCTTAACTATAAATTATAATTCTATTAACTAAATTGGTATGGGTATCCCCTTATAGTTGCCGCCACTACAATTTTTTCCCTCAGTGTATATCTAGATATTTTAGAAGTTTATAAAAAGAAAAATAGAATTACATCAATTACATTAATTTATTGGTCATACATTCAGAAATCAAAAAGTTAAAGGGAATAACAAAAATATATGTACATATTCTGTGATAGTTTTCTTTTAGCGACAGTGGCGATAGTGTTTCAATAATAAGTAGCTCAGAACACTCTCGATGATGGTTAAGATTGGGTTTTATTTCTTCATCCTAATCGTATCCAGAAATCCATCGTACCAGTCATTGGATTAGCTTCCATTGTGGTTGATTAGAATCGTGAATAAAGCTTGACGACGAAGTTAATGCCGTGACTTCTTTGGCTCTTGAACTTCAGGGTGACGTTGTTGTTTCCAGGTCCACCATTCAAAATACTAGCATGCGCACCGTTTCCATTTGTCTTCTGATCTAATGCTTCAAGCATAGTAATACGTTCCCCTTGTGGGACAAAGAAGGTCTTCTCAATAGTTACAATCCTCAACCAGGAAGAATCCTTAACGATGTTTTCTGTATAGGAAAGCCTGTCGCCTGGCGACCTGATGCCGACAATTAGATTATGCGACTCGTAAGGAACGACATCTCCCTCATTATCCTCTAATATGTTGTTCCCATTAGTGGGTATAGAATTGACGGTCAACAGACCAGCTATCAGAACGATTAGACCGATTATATACTTGTGCGCTGACATTTTGGTTTATATCACTTTCGAAAATCGCGTCGCTATCACTGTAGAGAAGCTACTTGAGGTCTATCGGCGTAACGGGTGATCGACGCTTAAATAGAAGCAGTAATCGCTTATCAATCGACTTATCGTGATTATATAATATGTCAATCTTAATCTGGAAAGATACGTTCTGCGAAAGAATTATTGCAATCGATAATCAATACGAGTTTGCCAGAACATGTTGAGACCAATCTTTCTCGCTATCTTTATAATAATAAGTGAGAAAATTAATTTCTAATGAAATTTGTATAGATATTTTAAATGATAAGATTATTGTTTATTTTTTTCTTAATCACTTTATAATTCTAACATTATTATGAGTAATTGTATTAAATGTTTCTGATAGAGAAAATGTTAAAATTTCATAATAAAAAGTAAATTAATTTATCATAAATTAATTTAAGAGACACAGCAGTCTCACGCCAAATTATGTGCAGTGATGATGAGACGAAACGTATCTATATATAAGCGATCCAATTGCAAACACATGAAATATCAGATATCAGAAACGGCTGGACCGATCAAGTTCTTAATAGATTTAATAGATAGTTTCAGTTTCAATTACGTAAGAAAAGTGTCATTATTACTGTTCTACGTGTTCTACAAGCGAAAATTTTAATCTGTAGACTCTCAATGTAAACATTTCTGAAGAAGTTTAAGAAGCGCCTCGTCATCGACCATGCAAGTACTGTTATAATTTTCGACACAATGAAACGCTCGCAAACGGTTTCTCGCTAGCTCTGCATAAAAGAAAATTATTGAGAATATCTCGAGCATCTGAATGACATCTCTACCCACTTACGTGGCATAGGTATTTTGTCTTCATAAAAAGTTTTCCAAAGAGCCTGCTGTTTTACTGAAATTATTAAATTTTTATAATATTATTTTGAAAAACGTTTTTGATTTTTAATCTGTAAAAGAAAATTGCTCCTTGTCAAATAAAATATAAAATAATTAAATGTATGATTGTTTTCTAAATCCTAATATTTAAATATTTATTATAGTTACTATTAATTTGAGTTTCTGTGTACGCAAAATAGGAAAATTATTTATTTGGTAACAACTTAACCAGGGAAAATTAACCAGGAAAGCAATGAGTTACTTATCAAAAGTGACTATTTCAATTTTAGCGTTATCATTATTGTTATGAAAATAAAGGAAACATTTTTTTCATAAAAAATTTAGATATATATATTTTTTTTTTGTATAAGCTTTCCAAGGACCTTCTGTTCAAAATTTTTTAAATTTATAATATTATTAAAATGTGTTTTCGATTTTTAACTCATAAATAAATAAATTTATATTAAAACAAATATTAAATATTTAATTTTAATTATCTTCTAAATTCTAATATTTAAATTCTCATTTAACTTGTATGTATATAAGTGTGATAGAAGTTGTCTTAAAATAGAAAAATTAAAATTATTTATTTATAGCAGCGACAATCACAATTTTTTTAAAAATAAATTCTGTATGAAATATTTTCTTATCAAAATCCAAATTGTCAATACTATCATTTTTTTTTACATAATAATAGAGTCATTATTACTTCAACAACTTGTTAAAAATTTTGAGTTATATTGACATATGTACCATTCTACATATAATTTGTACATATGCATTGAGCTGTCATATATGTATAAGCATTATACATATGCAGGATGCACTTTGGATAACCTTTGTAAATGTGAGATTGATTCTCGTATAATTTTAAATCATCAAAGTAATAATTTTTAGTTTCGATTTCTAGATTTGAATATTGACTGCATCAATTATTCATTCGAATTAGTTTCAATCAAAAGTTTTGTATCAATATTTTATAATAAAAGTATTATTATATAGATTTTTAATTACGATCTTTATAATTTTTTGTTGCTTATTGTTGCTAAAAGTGAAAGACTTATGTCCATTAAAACTAAGTAGCCACCAAAGGAATATATAAATAGAGCAACATTTGTGTTTTTGTTTTTTTTTATATATAATTCTTGTATTGTCACGCCTATTTTTCTTAATTCATATCGCAATATTTAAGTTCTATAAATGTCAAAAATATGATTAGCAAAATAATTAGTAATTAATTAGTTAACAATTAATTAATAATTATAGTAATAGAAATTTTGGAGTATATAATTAGATTCAATTGAATGCGTGACATATTCGAACTTCTTAACTAAAATGGCAGGAATAATAAATGCTGCATTTTATAGAATGTTATCAATTCGATATACCTCATGCATTATTAAAATTTGTCACATTCGAATAACTTAAATTTATGTTCTACAATTGCGGATTTATAAATCTAGATATTTGAGAAGTTTGTAAGAAGAAAAATAAAATTACATCAATTACATTAATTTATTGGTCATACATTCAGAAATCAAAAAGTTGAAGGAAATAACAAGAATATATGTACATATTCTGTGACAGACTCCTTTTGGCGACAGTGGCAATAGTGTTTCAATAATAAGTAGCTCAGAACACTCTCGATGATGGTTAAGATTGATTTTTACTTCTTTATCCTAATCGTATCCAGAAACCATTGTACCAGTCATTGGAATAGCTTCCACTGTGGTTGATTAATATCGTGAATAAAGCTGGACGATGAAGTTAATACCGTGACCTCTCTTGCTCTTGAACTTTAGGGTAACGTTGTTGTTCCCAGGTCCACCATTCAAAATACTAGCTTGCGCACCGTTTCCGTTTGTCTTCTGGTCCAATGCTTCAATTAAAGTAATACGTTCCCCTTGTGGGACAAAGAAGGTCTTCTCAACAGTCACAACCCTCATTATGGAGGAATCCTTGACGATGTTTTCTTTATGGGAGAGCCTGTCGCCGGGCGCCCTCGTGCCGACGATTAGATTATGCGACTCATAAGGAACGACACCTCCCTCATGATCCTCTAGTATTTTGTTCCCATTAGTGGGTATTGAATTGACGGTCAGCAGAACAGCGATCAGTACGGTCAGACCGATTATATACTTGTGCGCTGACATTTTGGTTTATATCACTTTCGAAAATCGCGTCGCTATCACTGTAGGGAGGCTACTCGAGGTCTGTCGATGTAACGGACGATCGATGCTTAAATACAAGCAGTCATCGCTTATCATGATTATATAATATGTTGATTTTTGTCTGGAAAGATACGTTCTGTGAAAGAATTATTCCAAATCAATAATCAATACAAATTTGCCAGAACATGTTGAGACAAATCTTTCTCGCTATCTTTATAATAAAAAGTAAGAAAAATAATTTTTCATGAAATTTATATAGATGTAAATGATAAGATTATCGTTTATTTTTTCTTAATTATTTTTATAATTTCAACATTATTATGAGTAATTTTATTAAATTTTATTGATAGAGAAAATGTTAAGACTTTATAATAAAGAGTAAATTAATTTATCATAGATTAAATGTTATCATAAATTAAATTAAATACACTGTAATCTGGCACACAATCACGTACAGCAATGACGAGACGAACCGTATCTATACGTGAACGATCCAATTGCGAGATATGAAAACTCAGAAATAGCCGGACCGATCAAGATTTTAATAGATTTAATATAGATAGCTTGAGTCTGAATTACATCAGGAAAGTGTCATTGTTACTGTTCGACATGTTCTACAAGCAAAGATATTAATCTGCAGATTCTCAATTTAAAGAAGTTTTGAAGAAGTTTAAAAAACATTTTGGTCGTCGTCGACAATGTACTGTTATAATTTTCGACACATTGCAACGCTTGCAAATGGTTTCTCGCTAACTCTGCATTGAAGGAAATGGTTAAGAATATTTCTAGCATCTCGATGACAACATCTCTACCCATTTTTCTTCTTAAAAAATGTTCTAAAGGTTTTACTGTTTTTTTTTTTAAATTATTAAATTGATAATATTATTTTTTTAAATATTTTCGATTTTTAATCTACAAAAAAAATTGCTCCATTTCAAATAAAATACCAAATAATTACAAATTTTATAAAACCTTGCTAATATTATATATTATTAATATTATTATTATTGTTTTTTTTTTTGTTTTTTTATACTAAGTTTTCTTGACTTTGAAAATGTTTTTGACTATTTCAAAAGTAAAATCACATTTCATGATCATATAATCAAATAAAATCAGATAAAATCAGGCAAACTTGCTTTGAGTACGTACGTGTACCACGTAAGACTGAATCTCCTATGATCTTGAATCGACAAAGTGAAACTTTTCACAGACTCCATTTCCAGACCTCAGGATTGACTGCACCAATTTTATTCGAATTTGTCACAATCGAGAGTTTTGAGAATCAATATTATATAGTAAAAGTATCATTAAATTTTTTTATTACTTTTGTTTCTGAGATGTTTAAATTGGATTTTTTTTATCGTATTTATTACTTCATTACGGTAATCAGTAATATGATAATATCTCCTTGTGTACACAGTAAAAAATAACTGCTAATTTAACACTTTTGTATGTCCCAGAAAGTCCACTCTAAATTTTAAGTTGAAATAACTCAAAAGTTAAGTTAAAATAACTCTTATTTTAACTTAATAATTTAAAATAAGAGTTAAACTTGAAGAATTTAACTTAACTTTGAGTTATTTTAGCTTAAAATTTAGAGTGGACTTTTTGGGATATTTTATTTTTTACTGTGTATATGTATACATATCGATAAAATTAATTAATTGTGACAATGATAGAAAATTATTTCAATAACATATTATGCTTCTTTTATTTATATTTTTTTTAATTGATAAATTAATATTATATTTAAGTTTATATTTTTTTATTATTAATAGTACATTAGCAACTATGTGTTTTGGTATGTGTATATAAATGTATACATATGTAAAATCAACATAAGTAGATTTTTTGTGGTCCTTTAATTTTTACTTTGGATCGTGTTTTATTTTGACACTAATTTGCATTACTATTGACACTTCTTTCTTTCTTCTTCAATGCTTGTATTATCACGCTTGTTGCTCTTATTTAGTATTGCAGTATATGAATATCGTAAATGATAAAAGTATAATTAGAAAAATAATTAGGTTACGAGTTATCTTTCTCCACGTAACACGATGAACTATTTAGAAGATAATTAAAATTAATTATCTCATATTTGATTTTAATATAAATTTATTTGTTTATAAGTTAAAACATATTTTAATAATTATATAAATTTAAAACATTACAATTAAAAGATCCTTGAGAAGCTCGTAAAAAAATATATTTATAAGTTTTTTTATAAAAAAATTTTTTTCCTTTTTCTTATAACGATAATGATAACGCTAAGATTAAAATAGTCTCTTTTGATAAGTAACTCATTGCTTTTCTGGTCAATTTTCCCTGATTAAGTTATTACTAAATAAATAATTTTTTTATTTTACATACACATACTCAAATTAATAGTAAATATAATAAATGTTTGAATATTAGGATTTAGAAAACGATTTCAAACATTTAATTATTTAATTATTTGATATTTTATTTAACAAGAAGTAATTTTCTTTTACAGATTAAAAATCAAAAATATTTTTTTAAATAACATTATAAATTTAGTAATTTAAGGAACATAATAGGTTCTTTAAAAAACTGTTTAAGAAGACAAAATGTACGCCACGTAAATAAAGAGATGCTAGAGATATTCTCAACAATTTCCTTCAATATACAGCTAGCGAGAAACTGCGAGCGTTGCATTGTATCGAAAATTATAACTTGCATTGTCGATGATGAGGCGCTTCTTAAACTTCTTCAGACATTTTTACATTGAGAGTCTACAGATTCATATTTTTGCTTGTAGGACACGTAGCACAGTAATAATGACACTTTTCTTACGTAATTGAGAATAAAACTATCTATTACATCTAAGGTTGGGTAAGTTAATAAATTTTTTTAACTAAATTAAGTTAAAGTTGATGGCACATAAAATACATTTTGTAATTAAATGATTAAAAATACGATTTCACGTATAAAATATAACCTTATATATAATATATCGATAAAATATAATCCTATTAAAATTTATTATTATTAAAGTGGTTATTAAATTTAAATGAAAGCGTCATTTAAAAATAACAATCGGTTTACTTTCGTAGTAAGTCATCAAATAGCAAACCACCTGCACTAAACATTTATTTTACAAGTGCTGAGAATGATACTGATGTATTATACTGTCATTTATAAAACAGATAAAAAAAATTAATGTAGAAAAAAGTTAATAAGTTAATGTTTAAAAACGACTAGTTAAAGTTAAAAATTAATGCATTTAATATTAATTAAATTAAGTTTAAAGTTATTAACTTTTTTACTTTTTGCTTAACTTATAACTTTTTAACTAGTTACTACCCAAGCCTAATTACATCTATTAAGAACTTGATTGGTTCCGCCGTTTTTGATATCTGATATTTCATGTGTCCGCAATTGGATCGCTCATGTATAGATACGGTTCGTTTCATCGTCACTGCACGTAATTTGGCGAGAGTCTGCTGTGTCTCTTAATTTAATTTATGCTAAATTAATTTTTATTATAAAATCTTAACATTTTCTCTATCAGAAAAATTTAATAAAATTACTTACAATAATGTTAAAATTATAAAGTGATTAAAAAAAATAAACAATAATCTTATCATTTACAATATCTATACAAACATGAGAAATTATTTTGCTCGCTTATTATTATAAAAAATAGCGAGAAAGGTTTATCTGAACATGTTCTGGCGAACTCGTATTGATAGGAATAACTCTTTCGCGGAACGTATCTTTTCAGAACTGGATGGTGTATCAATATAATCATGATAAGTCGAGTGATAAGCGATTATTGCTTGTATTTAAGCACCGATCGCTCGTTACGTCAACAGACCTCGAGTAACCTTCCTACAGTGATAGCGACGCAATTTTCGAGTGTGACATAAGCCAAAATGTCAGCGCACAAATATATAATCGGTCTGACCGTTCTGGTCGCTACTCTGTTGACCGTCAACTCTGTACCCACTGGCGAGTTTAAAGTAGTGGGTTTCGCTGCTTACGACGACAAGTCGCATCATATGATCGTCGGCGCTAGAGAAGCTGGTGATAGGCTCGCTTACCAAGAAAACATTGTCAAGACTTCTAGCTGGCTGCAGATTGTGAAGATTGAGAAGACCTTCAGTGTTCCAAGTAACGAACGTATTACTTTGGTTGAGGCATTGGACCAGAAGACAAACGGAAACGGTGCGTACGCTAGTATTCTGAGTGGTGGACCTGGGTCCAACAGCGTCACCATAAAGTTCAAGAGCCAGAGGAGTCACGGTATTAACTTCGACTTAAGAATTTATTCACGACGTTATTAATCAACCACAATGGGAGCTATTCCAATGATTGCGATGATTTCTGGATACGATTAGAAGAAGTAAAATAACAAATTCAAAAAAACTACATCACTTAATTCTAAACTATTTATTACGTATATTAAAACACTATTACCATTGCCGCTAAAACAAGATATATCATTAAATACTCTTGTTACTCACATTAGTTTTACGAAATCTTGTACACATCATCACCAATAAATCAACGTAATTGATGTATAACTGTGTATTTTTGTTCTTAAACTTTCAAATATATACATATGTATACAATTGAAGATAGAACATAAATACAAGTTGTTTTTGTGTAATAAATTTTAATGACGTATGATGGTAAATTAAATTGATAACAGACTTATCATTCCTGCTTTTCCGTTTATGAATCAAAGAAGTTCGCCTTTATCAAACAGTTATAATTAATAATTCTAATTATAATATATATTCTCTAATTTCTGACTATTACTATAATTGTTAATTAACTGTTAACTAAATAATTAATTACTAATTATTTTGCTAATTATATTTTTGTCATCTATAACATTCGAATATTGCGAATATGAGGTAAGAGAAGTAGACGATGCGTTGAGGAAGCATTGATTAGGAAGGAATCTGGAAGAAGTGTCGATAGTAATGCAATTAGCGCCGAAGAGAAACGCGACTGCGATCCAAAGTAAAAACGGACCGCGAAGAATTCACTCGTGGAATGTCTTTCTTGTATGCGCTAATCAAGGGCCGCCCCGCTTCCCTTTAAGACTCTCGATAATTTACCCTTTCTTTCCTTTCTGCTTCTTTGCGGCTCGAGGCGGAATCCCCGCTAGCTGGAGTTCGGGGAGGTCGTCTCCGAAGAGCCGCACGGGAACAACTAGGTACGGGGTATGGGGAAACGCAGAGGAACATCTTCTATTTCCGAGGCTTACGTACAAAGTACGTTTTGCGCATGCATGCATGGCAGCACGGAGGAGGAACAACCGACTGGAAAATTGTTGTCGCTTCGTGGCGCATTCTAGCACGGGATTTCCCGCCGGTTAGAAGGAACTTCGAATCGAGTTGAGGACCACTGGAAATTGGTGGCGGTATCTCAAGCTTGCGAACGACCATTTCGTTAACCTACTTATTCTACCTCCCCGTTCCAGTCGCGTTACTCGTGAAGCCACGCCGGAGTACCTAGTTCGTCCGCAGTTTCCGCTTCTGAAGACTACGCGCTGAAGAGAGGAGCGTAATTCGCGGTTTTACATGGTGGCTCTTCATTGATTACGTTTTAATGGGTCTCATCGAGGAGGACCGACGCGACGTGGCGCGACGCGGCGCGATTCACGCGCTCTCGACAATCCTCTGTTTCCGATGTGTAAGTGAAGTAATCGGCTACTTCGAATACTCGAGCGCGTGGAACATCCCTCCGCACTGAGTACCGTCATGCTGTCCCAGTTCTGTCACGAACGAAGACAGGACGCGAAGAGATTATATTTGTGGACTAGACAGAAGCATATGCAATTTTTATGTAAAAATTGAGGTCGCGAGACAAGGTTAGAAGAGTAACAATGGAATAATTTTGGTTGTGAAAATTACATTGTTTGCAGACTAGTCTTTTCAGAAAAATCATTAATTTATATTTTATTATAATTATTCTGACAATTGCTAATTAAATTTTGTAAATCATGTAAATCGTGTTTTCAGTCAAGTTAAAATGTCTTGCGAGTAGATAAAGTAGGTGATGTCATATGTTCAAACAGTAGCCAGCTGTTTAGTGATTGCGATGTTATTAAAACGATGATAAGCGTGTTTTATTATACACCTTCTATGTGTATTACGATACATACGTATATGCTACATACGATATGTATCGGAGTAGTTATAATTTTCTCTGTACTTAATACTTAACCGCGTTGAATAATAACAGACTTGTTTTTTTTAAACATCGATTAAAGAAAAATATAGTGAATTGCAATCGCGTTCGTAGACGATGGTTTGTGCTATATTTATCATTTATGTCAAGACTAATACTTTTATTTGTGGAACATACCAAGTCTGAGAATCTAGCTATGTGGTACAGAAAGAACAGTTGAGACACTTTGAATATTTCCCAGTACCTAGTCAGATTCTAAATATGATACGTAAGTCCGCATTAACATTACATTATAACTATTCTGAAGATGAAACGAGGTCTGAGGTGCTATATCTGTACACTCGAGAGTATAAAATCGGATTGTCCTGAGAAACGTGACACATGCGCCAGTGCATAAGACAGTATTATTTCCGTTGTAATAACATAAAAATAGGAATGCTTATAAACGAGTGCTATATTTGCTCTTTGACGTACATACGAAGTACGCACATACTTGTCGATCAATTCCCCCAAGACTCCGAGTATACTGTTGCATTCCCTTTTGTCGCGATGTCGATCGACAGTGACTCATCATCGTGAACAATATTTCAATATATACACAAGTGGAGAACGCACGTTAAAATATTTCCTGTTTTCTTCATAAATCAAAATTTTTAACATTTTGAAAAACATAAATGCAGCTATGTTACAAAATTTGATTTAGATGAGCGTTGAAATGGTTCCAAATTCTATCTAGCGTTTTATTGAAATATATAGAATATGGATTTTCTCTTTTGTTTACTCCCAAATAAAATTTTACACAAAAATCCAGAAGAATGCAGACCACTGTGGTGAACCATGTTTGACCCAAGCCAGGTCATACATCCGATAAACGACGAACGTATCTCTAAAAGTCGCGTGAACCACGTGGTTCTCTCTCTCTCTCTCTGTCTCTCCCTCTGTCTTTTTCTTTCTCCCTCGCCATGGAATTACGTTTTATTTTCCTGTCTGCGCGTGGACCGTGATAAGGAACGCTCGTATGTCGTAAAACACGTATGCATAAAAAGCCCTGACCGCACCTGGCAGCCGTAATGCAAGGGCGTAAGGACCGCGGCGAGCAACCCATAAACCTGTCGCGCTCGCCGTTCGGTTATTGCTTATAAAGTTGCGAGACTGACGAGCACAGACCTGCGCGAAAACCCGGGGTTGGATGAACAACCCGATGACAGGGACCGGGAGAGAACGAATGAAAGCGTGTTTGCATGAGCATTGGTACAAAAGAGCCGGCCGTCAATCCGAAACCACAGTGGCCATTATCGGGCAATTTTAAACGGAACGCCGTAGTTGCGACTCGCGAGCGCGCGCTTCGAATTCTGTAGTCGTCAAACAACGCAACAACATCCCGCACCGTTCGGCGCCACTTGGGATCCGTGCAAACTGAGTGTCGGTATACAGGTGACAACAAAGGGACAAGCGCATTTCCGAAAAGTGTTCTCTCGTGTGAGCTCACGCTTATTGACAAAAAAAAAACAGTGTAAAGGGATACTAATAGTTTTTGTCACGTACGAGCAAACCAGCAACCTTCCGCTGTTTTTTGTTTTTTTTTGTACATAAGAAATATTTATGCACGTTTCTTCTCATTCGTAATAGGATCCCACATTACAGTAATAGAATCCTGCATTTTAAAACTGATGTGAGCGATGGATTTCAGTAAAGGGAAGAGAAGGAATGTCATAAGTCGGCGGCATATGCTTCCTGAGGCAATGCATGTGTAATGCAAGTCAGTCGAATCGCAGGCATTACGCAGCAACTCTCGAACGAAATGCTTCTAATGGATTGACCAACTGACTTGCGTTTTTCGTTTGAAACCTCCTGCGAGTCATTTGAAATCCCATGTAAAAGCTGATGAGTTTAAAGCGCTGTGCGTGTCAGAGTTAAATGCATTCCGCTGACAAGTCGTACGCTCCTTCCTACGTGAAGCGCATTGTTGTACAGCATACAACTTGAATTATTATAAATTCTTGTTATGAGCGTCGCAATTATTTTCATTACGAAACGTCTGTGCTTTAAATAATTACGTCATGGAATTTGGGTACGAATACGGCTGTGAATATCTCAAGCATATTTCATTGATATGATTCTGATAATTTGCGATAGTTACGTCAAGGGGAATTATATGTGACTGCGGAAGCAGAGGTACAAGAAACGAGCAATTATGGGCAAGATCTTAGATAATTATATTGGAATTACGCGTCTTGCAAACGTTCAGGTTGCCGTCCTACCGGCTCTAGGTCCTTTGATATCAACATTGCTGATTGGCCACAAATGCAAGATCAGAGTCCGAACATCGACGAGGTCGGCATGTGGATCAACCGTGGGTGTCCTGTGCGGTCAGCTCGTTAACCGGTATGAACTACACATCGGCTGAGTAATCTCCGCCTGCTTATATAGGAAGCACGATTGACTAATACTCTTTGATCGCGGATTCCTTAATGTAACATCTAATCGCATTTAGCCATATTTCGATGCAAATTGCTAATTCCGTGACTGTGCTACGAGAGAGAATTAATTTTATCTTCCTTCTTCGTAAGAATAACATGTCAATCGCGAAGACGCAAGATCGATACCAAATGTATTTTTTTTTCGGCACTTTTAAAGTGATAAATTAAATTTCTTATCTTTTACGGAATATATTTTGGTTTAAACATAAATATACATTCACATACAATTAGTTAGCTGCCAAAGTTCGAGTTTAATTCATAATAACGCGAGTGGATAATTCGCTCGGCACTATATTTGCAGAGTAATCGCTTAAGATGTCACTAAGTACAGCGATTTTTCTTACGTTCGTACTCGCGGCTAGAGATACGTCCGTAGCAGATAAGCGGAAAGATACCGGAAAGAAGAATTAAAAGAAGATCAGCGTTCCGAGAGTACGCGAATTTTTCAACATCAAACATTCAGAAGGTGCGGGAGACGGGGAACTAGGGCAACCAGTTTAAAAGCCCAGGGTACTTTAACACCCGGGAGTACTACTCAGTCTCGTCTCTGAAAAATCTTTTTATTCTAACCGTACATTTGTATGTACTCATACATATGTACGGGCGCGGCGCAGCGGTACAGTCGCACTTTATTGAGCGAATTTCATTCTCGTTTATAGTTACGACCGCCGGGCGAGAAAGAAGTATATCGTAGTCATAGAAATCTATAGAGCACGTATAATTTACTATCTTCGACTGTGGAAAGTAGACGTCAAGAGATAGCGATCGGTCTACAAATCCTATGTGCTTGCCATATCTTTCTTTTTAATTTTGAACGATCTATAATGCAAAGAAATATATAAATAAAATTGTCATTCACACAAAATTGTTCTTAGTTCTCTTTCTTATTTTTGATGACCGAGTTACTTTTAAACTTTATACAAACTGCGTTTATTTATTTATTTATTTATTTTTTTTTGGAATATTCATGCAACGAATTTTGAAACACGATTAATTGAAATAAGAATACACTGCTACAAATTAACACATAATACAATTAATATCACATTACATTTTAACAAGAGTTTCAAATTCTGGTTTAATACATTTTTAGAATAAATGCCTCGTACCCTTAACTCTGTCGTCGCAGTGATTTTCTCCTTTATTATTGCCATTACACTTAAACGATCGTTCTTCTAGGTAATTTCCAGTTTTTCTTATAGTTCATCCTGCACGTGGTATCAACCTACCAAGCCATGCGACATGGAGCCATGAAAATTTTTACTTCTTTCGTGGTAACGTGACATTACCGTCGACGCTGAATTGCAACGTACGTTGCGTTTGAGAAAATGGCGTGACATATAGTGCACGACTTAGAAAAGATAAAAGGACGCAAAATGGTAGGCGTTTGAAACACGTATAGGTGAACTATGGGAAAAGATAATCGTCGTCAGAGGGTATGAGAGTTTCATATCAATGAATACCGCTCTGACATTTAAGAAGCATGACATATTGATGTAAGGAAAAACTGACCAGGAAATAGATGATACAGTCGAATATAAATATCTACTTAAATCATCAAACAATGAATTGAACAATTTTATCGATTTTTATAATACAGTTACTAATTTTGTAAAAATATGAGATATATAATATATAATATATGATACCAAATTATAAAATAAGTTAATTGAGATTTGTAAGAATATAGCAAAATTTTAGCGTTACGTATAAAAATAATTATGTTCCTTATTTTTTACTTAAATTTTCCGCTCGAGCATTGTCAGGAAATAGAGAAGAAAAGTATTTTTCCGAAACGGAAGTTGCGAGGGAAATTCTGTATTTTTGTTTCTGTCGTATCAGTTGCGAGCGGAAAAATGGTTGCCATCCTCAAAGAAGCAGCGAAGCAGATTGCGAATGACGTCCTACATACGTGAGTGTGTTTGCGTATGAGAAAGGCGAAGGGTCGGCTCGTAATTTCTCGAACTGGTTAGTGGAAGAGTCTCGCATAGAGCAGCCGGATAGCTCGTGTCGCGGATGTACGGAACGGTATCGATCCGTGTATTAAATATTTAATCGCAGGAGGAAGTTCAATACACGGACGAGGACGCTTGTCTTTTGAAGACAGGCCGAACAAACGAAAGCGAACACACGACTGTGGAACGAGGTAGCACGCAATTTCACCCTGTCTTCTTGATGTTCGTCAAGAATGGGTGAGTTTTCATTATTTAAAACGCTCGGCAAAAAAAATTGCGATTGTCGACATGATATCGATCGCAGCTCGCAAACTTACTTACATAATCTAAGATTGTTGATAATTTTAGAAAAAGAAAGCAAAAATACAAGCACTTTGATAATATTTTATGTTTCCGTTTCTTCTTTCTTTTTAATTTTCCGAAAACTTGAGTTTCTTTGAAACTCTGGAAACTTCTTTAAGTAAAAAGAGATTTCTTTCGTATCTTTAAGAAAATGGACTATTAATTTAACAGAGATCTTAAAGTGCGTATTGAAAATTCGAACAAATCACAGATCGAAAGAAAAGAAGGTCAGAATATTCTTTAAATTCCCTCTGGGGATAGTAATCTCCGGTAGTAGAATTCGTGAACGCGGAAATCACGAAGTGCACTGGTTGTTTCTTTAATGAGACCCTCTGATTTATGTGTTTTACCTTAGAAATTTTAAGTCTCGTAAATTACCTAGCTGATACACTTTTAAGCGTATTGAAAAAATATCGCAAAGCGGGTCAGCAAAATATTAGTGATCTAGTGTGACGCGACAACAATTTATTACGTAAATACGATTAATTCGCCGCGATATTTTATCGCAAATATGGCGATATTATACATCGCTTTTAAATAAATTGTCAAAATATAAGATAGAATTATGCGCTCTCGCTATTAAGTACGTCCGGATGTTTAGTACCAAAATATCCGCAACGCGCGTGCACTGTGCGGTGCTCGGAAAATTAAACTATGAAAATGCAACAATAAAATTACTGTAGTGGTTCACGCTGTCGCGTTAAAATGTGAGCGTAATTACATTAGCGTGGAATAGCTTCATAAACAAATTTCAATAAATGCGCTAACAAATTCACTGCTCTCGCAGGAGAAATGGGTGGTATCGATCGATTATCCCGGAGATGCACCACAAACGTGCCGCAATGAGAGAGCGAAAGAGAGAAAGAAGGAGAAAGAGGGACTGTTGTGCGTTGAAAATGAGAGTCACGGAATTTTTTTTTTACGAGACTCTATTAGACCATCGGAAAATTATGTCGAAAGTGCATTTAAAAAGTCAACAAAGTAAACAGGCGTAAGATATGATCTTTCTAGGAGGATCTCAAAGCAAGCCGATTTCTGTAGCCTGCGGTAAGTTTCTTTTAACGTTACACTTTTAAAGGGAGTTTTTAGATAAGGGTACTTTAATAGCTGCAGGCGGACCAAGTTATTCGCGCCCGGGATCTTTGGTGGGTGCGTCTTGCACTTCCATGCAGATTTTACCGTTCAAATCACGTGCTCGGAAAGTTTTTTGTTCAGTTATCGCGTTTCTTTATTTTTTCCCTGTTCAGCATGTTGTTTGGCCCACTAATCAACGAGATAAAGCTCACGAGAAATTAAGACGTTCACATTTGTGCCTTAAAGATGCTGTTATCCTACAGTAACTTCGTTGGTTTATTACGACAAGAATCCTATCTTTAAGTAACAAATGTTTAATTACATCATAAAGTTGTACGCGCAAATCGTGCCCTCAAATATAATTTTTTAACGGATTATCTTTTTTATATCTTTTATATCTCTTTTTTACATATACTCTTTTTTTCGGATTATTATGGGATTCACCTAGAGAAAAATTTTGTTTAAATTGATGAAATCATTTTTTAACTTGGTTTTTTTAAATATTTTAAAGTAAAAATATTTCAGAAAAATAAAATTTATGAGACTGCAAGAAACGATGTTATTAGCTTTTTTTAAAGTAAATAAATTATTTGTTCAAACTATTTATTTTATTTAAACCAATAACTTTTAATTAAAAGAAAGTACTAACAGAAATGCATGAAATGATTTGTGCTAGTTTAAAAATATATTTCTTTTATTTAAAAAAGATTTGCGTTATGTAATCAAACTATTTCTTTAATTCTAATAAGAGAAAAGGCCAAGAAATTTCTTCAAAGAAACTTTTCTTTAACCGTATAGTAATGCACAAATTGTTTGTTATTCAAACAATTATTATTTTTCAAATCGAAGAAACTTTCCTCTGGGTGTTGTATGATGTGATGAATTTGCAGTTGATGCTACAAATGCTTTAAAGCATTCTTTGATTCTTTTCTTTGAATGTTTTATTTGTTCTAATTAATTACAGCCATAATTCGGAAAAGTTGAAAAATAGAAATTTATAACTTTTTTGATTTTATATATAAATTTCTAATGTCTCTATTATATATTTTCGATGAAAACATCATTTAAAACTATATCGTGAACAATGTAATAAAAGAGAAGTATTTTTCGCATATCGATCAGCACGTTTGTATGAGAAACTTTTTAAATGTGTCACAGCGATTCTCAAAAACGTCGATATCGACAGGAAATTGTTTTTGTTTTCTTCGAACGTTTGTGCATGACGGATCGAGTGGATATCATGGAACCAAATTTTGGCAAAACTAAACCGGATTGTGTGTCGTAAGTTCCTTGTATTATAAAATTCGCATAATCTTTTTGAATATTAAGGAAGAAAAGAATGATTTGAGTTACATCTCTTTGTTAGTTAAGTTATTTAAGAATTGTAGTTATCTTGAATTTAGAAGAAAGTTGCCAAATGTGGACCACACTTAAGCTATTTTTTTATTATATTTCGCATTTGCTTTAGATGTAAATCAAAGAAATTGTAGCTCCATATTTCAGTCATCTCTTATTACATGTAAAACCTTTCAACAATAATAAATTAATTTCTTACAAATCTTTATGTAACATTCTGTGATTTAGAAAACCGTTCGCGTACTTTATGGTCTCTTGAATTGTATCGTCTTCGAAAATATCGAATTTATGAATTATAAAAGTAATTATAAAGAATCATTGATTCATATTTATTTTATTAATAATTTACCACAAAAACGATCAAATATTCAATAAATAATATATAACAATTATGAAAAGGTAAGAACATCGAATTAAACTAACTTTAATTTATTTTTGTAACTGACATATTCTTATTCATTCACTGACAATGAGAGAAAAAATTATTAAATTTTAAATATTTGTTTGAATAGTTGTAATGAAATATATTTACTAAATGAAATATATATTTACTAAAAGTAAATAAATATTTATTAATGCAAGTACTAATTTAATTTAACTATCAATTATTTTTATTAAGTAAACATTTATGTAAGTATATATCTCATTGCAACTATTGTAGTCAAAAAAATATTTATTAAAATTTAGTAATTTTTTCTCTCAGTGTAGTAATTACTAATTTTACTATTATTAATTATCAATTTTACATTAATATCATTTTTTTATAGTAAAATTTGTACAAATGAGAAAACTTGATAGAATTTATAAAAATACCTATTTAATTTTTATAATAATTGTAAATATATGTTTACAATGAATGTAAGTAAAATATTTAACAAGCCTTTTCTTTTTAGGAAATTAGGTACGCTTTAAGAGACCGGTACGCATTTAGCAACTTTTCCATATGAAAAGTATTCTAAAGTGAACATATCTCATGTGCCCGGAGAAAAAGATATTTAAAAATTTATTTGTAAGATATATATTTACTTCACTAAATTACTTCACTGAAATAAATATGTATTTAAATCTGTGTGCTTTGTAGAAATAAAATGTTACTCTTAGCAAATTAACCAATTAATAATTAAAATAAATTATATTTTACTGAAATGTGATACAGTTTACGGAAATGTATAATTCGTCATTACGATCAAATTATTTGATAACCAATAAATATCGAAGAGAACGTCACAAGTAACATTCGCACGCTAAATATTTCGATTTTTTTTTTCGCAGCGTGTGTAGCCGGTGAGATTACCGTGGATTTCTTTACGTCCACGCGATGTCGCGTCGATTTGCAGGGTCGGCTCGCCGGAAGCGCGACTTTTAATTGCGTGCCTGGCGCGTACGCGCGGTAGCACCTCTCTCACAGGTTTCCTCCCGTTTCTCACCCTTTCGCATCCGCGTGCTGGCGCGGCGCGCTCTTAATGAGATGGCCGGGCGGGCGGGCGAGCGGGCGAGCGAGCGGGCCCGCCCGCGTGCCGCCGTTAAAAATATTTCTCTCGCATTCATCCGGAGGAGATAGCGCGGCAAACAGAGAGCGGGTCTTCTCTGGTGCATACGTGCTTCACGTTAGGCAGCCCTGCTCGGCGAGGGTGCCGCGTTCGCGGAGGAGGCGTAGGAGGAGGAGGAGGAGGAGAAGGAGGAAGAGGGTACTCGCTCGACGCACTCGCTTCTTCCTTCTCGCCGCGGAAGTCGGTGCTCGCGGGGGGTGCTTTTACCGCCTCGCAGATAGCGCCGGGAAGTATATACGTTCTTGGCGCTTGCGCACGTTGCATGCCATTTCGCTCTCTCCCTCTCTCACTGTCCTTCTCTGCACGGCGCGCCGCGGCGAGCCGGCTATCACGCGCCGATTCTCCCTCTCTCTCTCTCTCTTTCTCACTGGCGCACGCCGCCAGGTCGAGAACGAGACGACGCGAGAACGTCGGCGACCGGAGCACAACGGACGCGAGAGAGAAGGAGACGAGACTCGAGGAGGGGGGAGGGGAGGTGCGACGGGGAACGAACCGAGCCGGCGCGATCAAGGGAGAGAATGCGAGGCACGAGGGAGAAAGAGCGAGAGAGCCGGAGCGTTTGCGTGGGGAACGATCGCAGCTCGTCATTCGAAGCCCGCCAACGGACGAGCGAGCAGCCACGGAACGGGACCGCGATTGAAAGAACCCACGCAATTTTCGCGATAAAAGAGAAAGGGAGATATATTAAAAAAAAAGAGGGAGAAAGAGAGAGAGAGAGAGAGAATCAAGGAGAGTAGCACGCGTCGCGCGCGATCGGGATAGCAAGTGAGAGCGCAGAGGGTGATCGTACGGAAAAGAGAAAAAAGTCGCAGATATCGCTTTGCTCGCCGATCCTCTTCGAGAGCGGAGATTCCACCACGGGGTTGCGGATTCGCTCGTCGCGATACTCGCTCGCTCGCTCGCTCGCTCGGTTCTCGCGTCCGGTTGAGTTTCGCTCGCGTTGCGATTGGCCGCGGTGTCCGCCGGTGGAAGTTTTCGACAGTAGAAAGGGAAAGAAAGCGAAAGAGTGTGCGTGTGTGTGTGCGTGAGAGAAGGGGAGAGAGAGAGAGAGAGAGAGAGGGGGAGAGAAGGCGAAATAGTGAGAAGCGTACTGACCGACAAAGTGAAGAGAAGATCGAAAAGGGCGCGAGAGGTTAAGGGAGTGCCGATAAATTAAGTGGTGGAAGAGCCGAAAGCGAAGTTGTTGACAGTGACGAAAAGTGACATCGCTACACCGCGCATTTCGCTCCAGGATATCGTTGCTCCGATAATTGGTTCCCGGAAAAGAAGGAGCTTACGACGGCGCCAAGGTGACGCGTGGAAGAAAAACAGCCGGAGAAAGTGATCTCGTGATTTGTTTATCTTTTGGTTTTGGTGCGCTCTGTGCCTCGGTGAGCTCTGTGTGCGCGAGGATTTCGGGAAGAAGGTCGATCGTATTCGCGTCGAGGGAAGTTGGTTCTTAACGTACACTCCCACGGAGAGCAAGGGGTGCGATTCCGCGAATGTCCTTCGTCGATAGTATAAACAAGCTCGGTGCATATTTTCCTATAGAAGGATACACGCGAGTGAGACCCCCGTGCGACACTCGCCTATCGTCATTGGTCGTCATTGGTCCCGCGACCGCACGCGACCAATAGAAAAGTTTGTAGTTTCGACCGCGAGTCGAATACGCGTGGAGTCGCGAGAGCCCATTAGCGGCTAACGTCCGACTAGTCTCAGTTTTCCAACGGACCGCGACGCACGTCTATCGCGAAGTGAGAATCGTCTCGCGTGGCTCGTGCCTCCGATTCCGCAGCAGGCTAATAAACATCGGCGCGGGTTTCCCTTCGAAGAAACGATCGTGGGACAACTAAATTGAGTGACAATCGAAACGCGAGAGGGAGAGAAAACGGACGACACGTCGAACATCTCGTGCGGAGCAAAGTGACAACCAACGTCGGAGTGAATACAGCCGCAAGGTCGTTCGCGAGTGCTGATCAGTGCTGACACTCCACAATACTGCGTGACCCACTCTCGCGCGCGTACGTTCGGTGTTTCTTCTCGCGTAGTGAGAACGGAAGAGAAACGAAACAGACGAAGAGTGAGCGAAAGTGCACGTCGTACGTCGTCGTGCCGTCTCGTGGTTACCGTTGTCGCGTCGCGATTCCTAGAATCTCGTCGTCTTTCACGCCGTTTCTCCGCCCCGTCCGTTTCGCGAGCGTGTACGACGTCGTCGTGACGCCGTCGTGAGCCGTGATTATCCCGCGCGACACGCTCCACGCTCGATCGACGTGCGACGACCCCCCGCGGTCGAGCCGTCACCGCCGCGAGAGTAGCACTCGGTGCACCTGTGTCCGTTACTCGCGAGCCGAGACGTGCTCCGCGCGCGACAGCACCGCCGCGCTATTATCCGTGAGCACCGGCGATTATCGGCGCATCGCGCTCCACCGATCTTGGTGCACGCTCGCCCACGTCCGATCCTTCCTCCGATTTACTTCGGATTACGCGTCGCGCCAGCGCCAGCGCCAGCGCCAGCGGTACGCTCCGTACGCTCGTGCAGCCGTTTCGGGAAGGATAAAGCCCCCGGACGGTGCTCACGTGACGAAAGTGCAGACGCTGCCTTCTCGGTCACTTGGAACAAGTGAGTATATCTACTACAATATATCCGTAAGGAGCTTTCCGCGTTTCTGCTGCTTATCCTTCCAACTGGCAATTGGCCATAGTTATGGGAGAATCGTCCAATCCGTGAAATTAAAATTTTTCAATCATTGTAATCGGTGGGTAGACCGTACATTTTTCTACGTTAAACGAAAATGATCCAAGCCTAACATGTGCCTAAAATTAATTAAGTAAAAACAGTTTTTATCTACATTTTTAAATCGCATAAAATATTATTTGCATTTTTCTCGAAATGGACTTCATGTGCGTTGGACGTCTCTTGCATAACTACAGCCAATTATATGAATTAACATTTCGAAAGTAATTTTCAACTCAAAGTTTTGTCGCGGAGCGGTATTGTGAAGTCGGGCGTTCGGGTGTCTTAATTACATGACGCGAAGGCTCGTCAAAATAAACCCGACAAATTATACCGACACGCGCACAGCGAGCTTTTGTTGTACATTTCCCCATTCAAAGCGTAATTCGCTTTAATAAAAAGATTCGCCGGAGTCTTTTAATTCTATACGCCATAATGATGCGCGGCCATTAACGCCTGGACAATCCGCATTTTTGTTATTTCGATCTCCACCATCTGCGGTTGGAGCGATATTTAGTGAGTCTGATGGCGTATAGCTTTGTGTACACAGAGTTTGTGCGCTCGCTAAGCCGTGAAACAATTGTTTTGCTTTTCAAAGTTTTTCTGTATTTCCCGTGCCGTCAAAATTTTTCGCTATATTTTTTTACCAGTTTATCGAATGTTGACATTCATATCACATGTACGCACGACGAATTAAACAGAAATTATATGCATTTTGATATGCCTCTGCGCTGGGGTGCACGCACGTCGTGTTAGAATTTTTCTCACATTGTTAATCGGTGCTATACGGATCCGAGTCGAAATTTTGATATTATTTTGATATTATTCTTAACTCGTAACTCTACTGGACTACAAGCGTAGTCCATCGCACACATTGTACAAATATTTTTCTCGAAGAAAAATATCCTGAAGTTTACATTGTCGAAAATTAGAAGAAAGTCTTTATTTTTATTACTTGGAACTCTACAAACCTTATTTTTCGGTTATATTTGTAACAAGTGATATCTTTCAGCTTCAGAATGTTTAATTGTTACACCAGACTGAAAAAAATTAACTTTTTAAATTCCATTTTAATTAAAATTCTTATTAAAATTTGGGGTACAAAACTACTCTACGAATGTAGTTGTGAATGCCAGATTTGGTCATTGTAGTTGAGATTTAAGTATAATTCGCACCTATTTAAATCTTTATAAACTAGAAAAAGTCTACTTTGACAGTATTACACTTATTTGTTTCTTTTTTAAACTTTTATTTCTGCAAATTTTATTTTAACATCTTGAAATTACAAATGCTTTTAAAATTTTAATACAACTTTGACATCAAGGTATTCCACAGCTAATAAAAAGTTAAAAATATTACATACAAAAAAGTTTCTAAAATATTATAAAATTATACAGAAGTTCTGAAAAATTATATGAAATATTCTGGAAAAAAATTTTATAAAATTTTTCTTAGAATTTTCCGTATAATTTTTCAACATTTATATATAATTCTTAGCGTTACAAATAATGTTACATCTATTTTTGGACGAAAAGTATATTCTAGATAGCAGGTGAAAGTAGAGGTTTCCAATAAAAGTTATTTTACTAGGTTAGTTTTTATACATATCAAGCTATTTTAATGTTAAAAACAGTAAAAAAGGCAATTTAGAACGTCATTAGTGTCAAAGTAGGAGCAAATTATAATTAAGCCTACCTTGATGTCGTAGCTTCTACATTTTAGAATTAAAGGCTTAATGAAGGATTAAAATTTCAATTTCACGAGGGAGGGGGAGGACTCCCTCGTATTCTGTATTCGACAACCAATCAGTAGTTCTAACAAACTCATCAACACACGTTAGATATCGGTTCGCGAGACTGTCAACAATCGCGCGTGCAGGAAATGCGTTACGTGTATGATCATGTATGAGTACACGTGCATGCGCTGTTTACAGCCGGCCCTCATTCATAACAAATCGCACGTAGCCATTCATTATGTTGTATTTTCGGGAATGCGTTCGGATTGAAACTTTCTGGACGAAACAGGTTTCGTAGTTCACGGGATAATCTGGCGCCTGTTATGGAAGCAATAAATTTGCACAGTTTGCAGTTATTGCGTAACTTAAAATACTTGGTCGTTTTCCGCGTTAGGAAAGTAGTAAAAACACCTATGGCTAGCATTAGAGAATTCATCTTCTTACGTTTATATTACGTCAATAATTTAAAAATATATGACGGGACATAACATTTTTGTGACGTATAACTGTGTCATTAAAGTTTTTTCTGTCCTCATATATTTCTGTATAATTCTTAATCTAATTTTATTTCTATATTAATTCTTATATTAGTTTTCAGAAATATTATTCTGTTGTCCATAAATTGTCAAAAATAAATTTGCTTGCTGAAGAAAGGGATACTAATTTTTTGTTTTATTAATCCGTGGATATTTTTCGTAATTAAGCTTTTTGTCACATTCTTTTATAAGTTAAAAATTTTAAAGTAAAATACATATTTGTTTATTTTTCCATGCATTTAAATAAACACTGTGTGACACGAATTTTAGATTACAAATCAGATAAAATGATTCTTAGAAATTGTATGTCGTTGAAAACGAATCCACTTAATGAAATTGCTCTATCACGTCACATTTTAAAGACAATTGGACTTAAAGATGTCGAAAAATCAGTATTTTTGTGCTATTTGAGCTAAAAAATGTGACGTAATAAAATAATTTTATTTACGGATTTGTTTTCAGCGATCCAACATCTATAAAAATCACCTACTCTATTAACGACTTAATGCAAAATTTACAATTACAGTTACAGCAAATTTCCAGTTCGCTTAAGCAATTTACATAATCACCTGCGCATAACAATTTGTTGATTATGAACCTTATCTGGACAAAATTAATAAATCGAAATTAATTGTCATATGTAGTATGTCAATTATTGTATAAACAAATAGGATGACAGAAAAATAATTCAATGTAGTATTTATATGTATTTTTTTTTCCTAGAATTCGATGATGCCATTAGTTTTTATTAATTAAAAATTTTCTCTCTGTGTACTTACTACATACTGTTTCACTTTTTTCAATTCGAAAATTATGCTAATGTGTGCTATTCAATGAAACTTTTGAGTATTGCGTTCATCTATGGCTATATCATTGTATCGAAGAATTTAAAGTTAGACTTTCCGGCCGAGCGCGTGCAATTACATGTGTGACTTAATTAAAGCCTGAGACAGCTAATTGCGAGTGTAGATTTCCGACGAAAGTATACGTACGAGTCTTGCGGAGATCCGGCGAGTTATCAGCGAATGAAACGAGCTCTGTGCGCGAATCGCAATTAATTCAATATATCAGACTGAATTTTATTCGTGAATTAATCTTTTCCTGATATGCACCAAGACGCGAGGAAGAACATCGCGCATATCCTTTTTTTTCCATACAGCAGACGCGACGATTCGTAATGAGGAACCCCGGAAACGTTTCGAGCGATTTATCACGTTTGGTCGTCCTGTCGTTCGCGCTTTAACGGATGACTTTCGGTTTCAATTAAAACACAAATTCGCGTCGCTGCGGGGGATCCACGGTTTTGCCAAGCGACGCAGCAAATTGACGCGAAGTCGAAACTCGTCGAGCGATCCGCTCCGTGGCGAGTACGATACGCCGCCGAAGGGAAAATAGGAAGTGCACGAGTAAAAGCAAAACGGTGAGACTGGAAAGGAGGTTGCTTCGAGAGAGAATGAGAAAGAGAGAAAGAGGGAGGGGGGGGGGAGAAAGAATCGGGCGGTGAAGGAGACGAGAGGATGAACCTGCTCCGTTGCTGACAGAACCGCGGGGCCATCCAACAGCTCGGTGGCCCTTTAATGGCCCTTTTCTTCAACGGACATACACTGTTTTATGTTTTATTCCGGCTGCCGCCTCCCGGACACGTTGCGCGCCGCACGTTTCACTCTCATTCTCTTCCGCCTTGCCCCGTAAACGCGTCCCTCGCATGAACACATTTCGCGTTGTTTCTGAGACCGCGCCGTCCTAGCTGCGGCCCTGAAAGCAGGTGACTCTGTATGAAACAAGATTGCCTCCATGGGGGGCCTTTTGCTATGCAGCGAAGGACAAGGCACCTTGATTCGCGGTTGCGTTGCTCCTCTCCACGGAGAAGCCTAGAACTCATTCCTGAGATCATTTGCGCGTATACCATAAAGCGAAAGTCTGTTTTGCACGTGTCTTTAAATTATTAACATTCTGTTATAAATTTTCAATGAGAAAGTTGTTTTTTTTTTGGTAGTATAATACAATTTTTTGAAATTGATAATTAATTATAATAATTTATTATTGTAATTAAATAATAATTTATTATATAATTTTTCAAATTATTTAAAAGAATGCTGTAAATATTGTTTATGATCGTGAAATTTTATTGTGAACGAGTTACAGAAAGTTTCACAGACATAGTTAAAACGGAAAATTATAATATTGATTTTTGCAAAATCGAGATATAGTTTTATACATGTTAATGATGTTTCAAAAATTATAATAAGATTATAATAATTATTCAAAATAATTACAAAACGCTTCAGTAATCATGTATTTTCTGAATAGATTTATTGCAGGCGAGATTGCAGGAGACCCAAAAGTGCAATGAAGTTTTTGTCTTATGAATTTTTTAAAAATGGTACACTTTCATCAATGATACAAGACGGTAGAAATATTGTTAAAAATATAATCAACATTTTATTTTATATTATCATTTCTTATATATTAAAAAAAATGTTTGTAATTAATAAAAAAATTTAATATTCTTTTGGGGTATTTTATTAAGAGCTTTTTTTTTTTTGAAATCAATCAGGGAATTTTTCCAAAAAGCGACTGGAAAACCGGGAAAAGTCAGTGAATATTTTGTTTCTTTTTTACTAACAGCTCTAAATATACATGCACAAAATATGTTCAATGTACGAATGATATTGAAAAATCTGTTAATTTATTGACGTTTCGCCACACGATGCGAGAGCAGTTTGTTTCCCGTGAGACTGACGGTCGATATCGCGTTGACGTATCTTCCTCGGATCGGTCGCATTTATTTGTGCATACCGATACTTTTTACGGCGAGGAGCGACATAGAGCGACGTGGAAAGGCATGGGACAGGTGGGTGGGGACTAAATTGAGCGCGATTAATGTAAAAAAGAAGGAAAGGCCGCGCGATGCCGGCTCGCTGCTTCACCGCAAACTGTCGCGGCTAGATCAGACGTGACTGCAATAACTGCATCCCAACACCCGCACCACGGTTTGTTGCCGCCAGGATGTTACTACCTTGACTAGCTAGTGATCCCGCTTTGCTCACGTATACACATTTTATCGGCAATCGCAACCTATCGCCTATTGTTCCCATCGAAATCTCACGTTTGTTTCTCTCCTTCTCTTTTTCTCTCGTTTTTTTCTCTGTTACCGCCATTTTCACTTCCGCGTTTCGCAGCCGATAAATTCATTAAGATTCTTCCTTCGTGAGTCAAAGACGTGATTGCGCAGAATGTATCGGATAACGTTACGATCGTCATCTATTATTTCTTACCGCGCACGTGCTTCTTTTAGCTTCTATTTCGAGTGACGCTTACATATTCATTATCCTCCCCTACATCTGCACGCATTCCCGCAACGATCGCAAAAGGATAAGCTAAGATTATATATAATTATCAGATGGATA
Source organism: Solenopsis invicta (assembly GCF_016802725.1). NCBI lineage: Eukaryota > Metazoa > Arthropoda > Insecta > Hymenoptera > Formicidae > Solenopsis > Solenopsis invicta. The sequence goes on along the minus strand of NC_052666.1, from coordinate 21,953,652 downwards.
ACACAATGTACCTCATACGAAAGGTGGTCTCGCGGTTCGTGTACTTTTTTTTGATCCCTTTATTCTCAACTTATTTTCTATTCACTCTGTAATCTAGTCAATCTCTCGTGTACCTTCCCCTTATTGTTACCTTTTTACGCATGAAAGGCCGTCTTAACGATATTTCTGCCGTCTTGTATCATCGATGAAGGTGTGCCATTCGAGCGCGGCTGGAATTATTACGCGATGATGTACGGTTTTAAAATATATCAGGCCGCGCGCGCGATAGAAAATCTAAGATAAGATCTCGCTTTTGTCTAGCTCTCCTGCGAAACGCATTACTAAGCGGAGGTTAACATCCTCCTAAAAGGGACGGGAGCGTACGGTAGTGCAAATTAAGTCCAGGATTCTTCGTTACGATTGTACAAGTCTACCAGCTTTTGCTTTTCTTTTATTGCCAACGGCAGAACCTCCTCTCACGCTCTTCCCGGATAGCCGAGGAATAGTAACCTTCCTTGAATCGTTAATTAGTTTGAATTCCCGGATTCTAATTGCACGTGCAGTTTACGGCTTTATTTAACCGAAGCGCCTATTTCGGTTCGTGCAAGATCGAAAGAGCGCCAGTTTTCTGTGTAAAATGAACTCTTCTGTGTCACACGACTGTTTATTGAAAACAGAAATGCTACTATCGATCCTGTTGGGGCGCCAGCTTAAAGTAGATATGTCGTGCTACGCAACGGTTAAATAAAGACAGATTTCATTAATTTCTCAAGTATTGTCGACGGTCTTTACAATAGTCTCGCGAATATAAATAATAATTCTCGTCGTCTCGCGAGCCTTACGACCTGTCGCGCAAACGTCGCCAGGTATCAGTTTGTTAATCATAATTTGTCTTGAATGTGAGCGCAGGTGACCGACAGGACATACCTTTTTCTCCTGGAAGTGTTACGCAAACGGCCTCAAGATTCAGCTCGACGTCATGCCGTGGTTCATTCTATTTCTCCTGCTGCTTGCCGTGATGGAGGCCTTCCCTCGGGAGGCCACCTGTTCCCGCCTGCCGGACATCTACTGGAACTCCACCAATCCAATGTAAGTCAGCACTGTGCTCTTGCCTTTTCCTCTCTGGCGTCTCTCCCCGCGCGCACGCGCGCGCGCGCGCCGCATCTCTTCCGTGTAATTATCTTTTATCACCCGCCGGACACTCTGCGGCTCCGCGTCTCTCGCGCGCCAACTCGGACGGTTTTAGAAATGCCGCGAAGCATGCTAACTTTACGAGCGGGGCTCGTGTATGTCCAACCGCCCGTCTTCGTGGGCGGATACTCTGGACGCGAGCTTCTCTTCTTCTTTGTTCCGTCGTAAGAACCGGTGGGACGCGCGGTAAGGTTGCTCTTTAAATATGTACACGAGAATTGCAACGGCGTTGCAGCAGCGGTGCACGAGAGCCGAAAGCTAGAGCCGCGCTACCAGATAGTATCGTAACGTTTCTACGAAGCACCCTTACCCGATGACCGTTGCATCGCCGTGCAATTGCACAGGGAGAGACTGCCGGGAGACATAAACAATGACATAAAAAAGAACTTAATACCCGGAAATCGGCGTAGCGGCGGTGTATGCTCTTTCGAGCATTCCGGGCATATTGACCGCCGGGGTTTCTCTGTCGCGCGATATTCCCGGCGCTATGCATTTTGGATGCGCGCAGATTTGCGCGGCAGCCAACAAATCTCGGGCGGTTTTTTCTCCGACGTAACCGAAAATAGTTTTTTCGCGCGTTAATCGAGAGTGCCGTGTTATCACAGAGATTATGAATATGCATAGGCGTCCCCATGAAAATGACGCTAAAACTCCGGTGCACGATAATTAGAGAGTTTTCGAGTAAACGCAGGGGTAGGTACATATCGCGATTTCACGGTCCGAGTACGCGAAAATACCATGCGCGGTTACGTTTATCGCGGCCGTCGCGTTTCGTTAGTGAGGGCGTATTTTCGTTCTGAAAACGTTATCCTCAAAGAATGCAAGCTCCGTTTAATCTCATCCCGAGATATTACCGTGAATGTCCTTGTTCCGGGTGGGAGACGACCACGTTTCCACGTTGAAACATTCCACGGATAGTAACGTCTACTTGCGCACGAAGATCGAGTTTCATGGTTTGCGGGTGCATTGCACAACCGTTTTTACAGTTCGTTCTTTGGCGATGTTCTGCCCGCCTACTCGGCTTTAATTCGGCGCGCATTAGGTTCACTTACCAAGGAGTCAGCACTAAACGAGACGAATCATCTCTAAATTATTTGCTGTAGACAGACTAATTGATAATTCAATTTTATGAGCTTCGTATGATGTTACACATCGTTGAAAGTTACCTACCATATTTCTTATCCAAGTTATTTCGTGTAGGTCGACAACATTGGTCGAAGCTTTTTATATTCACGGTTATAGTAGTGACACTAGTGGCTATATATATCCGATCAATGTAACCCGTTTTACTGTCACCATATTACAGCTATTTTTATTTGCTCATAGCTCACATGTATATTAATATTTTGCGCTATCAAATGCAGTTATTTATATCTACAGTATGTATATCTTAGATGTACAATAAATAACTATATTATGAATATATATATCTACATATATATCTACATATATATCTGGTACAGATATGAATAATTTACAACTTTATTGGTAGAGGAAAAAGATATTTACTATTATTCTGTCGTGCATTAAGACTCTATAGCTCGAAGTGAAAATGGTTTCTAGTCGGCGAAATAAAATATTCTATTAGAATATTGGACGTCCATCCGATATGACCATGTTCTCTCGCTTTCTGTATTTATTACCGTGGGAAGTTATTGTATTCAAATATTGATTTTACTTTTTGATGAAGTATATCCTTATATTTGAGGAATTTTTTTTCCATGACAAAGAGACGGAGATTAATACCGTTACTTTCATTTTACGCGCTTACGGTCCTTTATGCTTTAAGAGTAATTCTTACGCTGGCGACAGTATATTATTTTGCCGGTAATATTAACTCAAAGGATAAACGCACATATTTCGTCTCGCAAAGCGAATCTTAGAGGCAACTAAAGAATATACATAAGGAGCATATCCTGTTCAGAGGACAAGCTCGAATTCAGTAGCGCAGTGCTTGTTCTCGTAAAGAGGCTATTTCGAGCGTAGAGTCAATTGTATCGAATAACGCGATTTTCTAACAACACAAAGTCTCTCGTTTAGATGAGACTCCGGGGTTTATATTTTATTTTGTCTCGCTGTTACTTTGATAATCATTCGTTTCGCGGACTACTACTGTATGTTTAAATATGATTTATTACTAAAATAGATTCTCTTCAAAATTCTCAAATGGGACTTAATTAAGCTTCATATTAAAAAAAAAAAAAAAAAAAAAAATGTATATATATATATTGAGCTTCTTCTCTTTATAGAATACATCGCCACTTATCAAAATCTATTATCTACGTGAAAATATGATCTCGATTATTATGCGCAGCCATTTACGAGTACCGTGCATTTCTTATCCAGAATCGGAATATATCGCGCCTGTTTACACGCGTGCGTGCGTATCTTTGTTTCTCAATATCGTCTTCTTCATTCTTCGGAGGATAAGCGAGGGAAAGCGAGGCGAAATTGAAAGGCCAATGAGAAACGTCCGGCGTGTTCACGCCCCTGCCGGCTTCGGGGTGTACGTGCATTGCCACGGGCGATTCTCCGAGGTCGAGCATTATAAATGTACACCGGGTGAGCCAAGTCGAAGCACCAAAATCGATTTATCCGACCGCGTTTCGCGCGAGGGTCAAGTGCATCGTGCGAAACGCAATCGTGGGCGCTCGCTCGTACGCTCGTTCGCGCGTGTACGCGCGCACGTCTATCAAATATGGGCAGTAATACGCGCGTGGTGGAATCGCCGAGCGATGGAATTTTACAAGCATTAAAACCGACTCGGTGTCGAGAAACGAAGATCGATCTATTCTCTCGAGTTTCGCCAGGTGGCTGACTAATGCGATGGAAGAGGGATAGCGGTGGCGCAGAAGAGGACGGTAGAGCGGTTAACGGGCAAAAACCAATTCGTCGTCAGGATCGAATGTCGAGCGTTTGTCGTTGTTCGAGTTTCGTCGTGTATATCTATGCTTCGACGAAGGCTCCTCACAGTTTGCCCGTTGCTGCACAAGATGCGATAGTAGCGTTTTCGAACCTGAATAGATATGTACCTGAAAGATCAGTGCTTTTGTCAACTTGAGGAGAAAACGTGGAATTGATATCAATACATGAGATAACAATTGATACCGAAACTAATAATGCTACACTTTACTTGTCGTAATGCTTCTGACTCTCTCATTTTGCGAGGATAATAAGGTATTGCGAGTTAATTGTTATCTTTCGGAGTGCCGCTTATAATAAGAATATTATTACGCTATGTTGCCTGATCAAAGGGCGTGAACACGCCGGACGTTTCGATAAATACAAACTCGCTAGTACTTCTTTGTACACAGTGCGACTTCTATCGACGCGCTTTCGCAAATTCCACTCAATAAGAATGCGCTTGCACGCCGGAGATCGACGGCGACGAAATCACGGAATCGAGAGCGAATTCGTCGAGGCGGGTTCCCGTTTCCGCACGACAAATTCAGATCCCGCGGTAATCGACTTCGAGAAGGTATACCTCGGCAAACGGGAGCACTTAAGAACTCGGCGGTGTAAAGAGAGAAGCATGTCGGGGCAAAGAGAAGGAAGGAGAAAAGGGGAAAGAGAGGGAATGGTCGCCACCGGCTGCGAGCTTATAATTCAGTTTGAGATTTTTCACGAAAAACCTTCTCTATTCGCGGAGTCGCCCACGGCGACTTTCTCCAACGCGATCGCGAAGATAAAAGGAGATCGCGATAGGAGATGTCCTCGGCCAGAACCCGGAGACTCTCTTCTCGACGTCTTCATTCGCGGAAATTGACTCTCGACGATCGACTATCTCGACTATTCGTACGCGCTATTCGTGTGGGGGAAAGCGGCAAACTGTGACGATACTATCGCACGTATAGATTGTTCGATATACGGATACGCGCGGAAAGGTGTATGTATCCTCATCGAAACACATCGAGTACAGTTTTATTCGTCGTAAATCGAGAAAAGATCGACTTCATTCTTCGAGGCGTACCCTCCATCGTCTTTTGCGACACGTCGCGTCTTGTCTTATGGCTTTGCCGTATTCGGTCAAGAGTTCACCGAGAGGTACATGCACTATACGTCGCTCCTATAATAATGGTCGATGATTGAAAATTACACTTTGGTTGACGTCATTTTTTACGTTACGTAGCGCAATTTTTTTTTATCACACTCATAAAAGATATCAATTTTGAGGTACAAAATATTTGCTTAATGTTTGTCCCATCCGTCTTTATTGTCTTTTTCGTTGCTTGAAACTGTTTCGTTGCTTTTATTATTTTTTTTAACGACATACATATACAGAGAGAGGAAAGTTTCTTTACTTTCAGTATTTCTATTTGTTATTTTTTACTGAAATAATATAATTATTTAGTTGAAACAATACGTTTCTTTATAAAAATAATTTAACTGTTTAAATGAAACGATATATTTCTTCATTGAAGTAATTTAATTGTTTAGTTGAAACATTAAAATTGTTATAATGATGTAAAACAATTGTTCAAGTACAAAAATATCTATTTTTTTCCAAACGAATATTTTCTGTAGGGTACGCGTTAATATTTTTAGAAATGCCAAATACTCGTAGAGTTGAACTATTTCTATGCATAAATTTTTTTTAATTTAACAAAATTTATTAAATGTAAAGAAATTCTTTTCTCTCTGTGTATACATACGTTATGTTTTTTATTTAAAAGTATATGGAATTCATGTAGTCATATGTCAGTGACAAAATTACATTTACATTTTATTGTTGCACATCACCATTCGTCTAATTGAATCGTCCATCAAGATCGCTCTGTCGAACACTTTATGATTCTTAAACACGCAAATAAAAATACGCGAAGGTAGTTACCGTTATTCATCACTCTGTGTAACTCCATCACAGGCATAATCCTTCACTCTCTCGTCTATGCATGTAACGATCTTCAAGCGTAAAAACTCCACCATCGAGTATCCATGATTTATGTGTCCGTGTGTGCCGATATATATTAGCCGTACGCTCGCAGGTCGATTCCGAACCAGGTCGTTTCTGCGCTTTCGACGTGAATCGCGGTAGCCGGTTAATAGACGTAAGCGCTCCAACGTATCGCAAATAAAAGACGAAACCGATCGAATATGTGTATAAAACGAGGCGCGACACGGCGTATTTATAATCGTTGGTAGTCGAGGGAGAACGAAAATCGGATATTTGCTTAATCGTCCCCCCGATACTTCGTTTCACTTTTACTCGATTTCTGCCTATTTTTCTATCTCTTCGAAACGATCATTTTATGACAACGGCCTTTGGAGGCCGGAGTTCGGCTGTTTTTAACGCAATCGATAATTTATTTAAATGGTAGTCGCTATCGCGGGGAAACACAACTAACGGCTGATTAAATCGCTCCCAATGCAGTAGCGGCGACGATCGCGATTGGCCTATCATTCGATTTTTAATTTACATGCGCAGGACGAATCGATCGCTTCCGCTCACGTGACCACGTCACGTTCATCCCAAATCGCGTCGTCCGATCGAAATAGTTTTCAATTTCGAGCGTCAGACTGCGACCCTTCGATGCGTCCGGCCGCGATCTCGATGAGGACGTTTGAGACGGAAAAATGTGGTGACGAGTGCTTGATCACGTACGAGCGCGGGTGAGAGCGATAGTTGAACCGTTCGCGATTCAACGGCGCGCGCTTTATGGCTCTTTCGACCGGATCGTTCGATGGTATTTCGTCGATGGACGATCGCACTGAATGCGGCGCATTTGCTGCAATGATATTTTAGACTCGTCCGAATACCATGAAATTGTTTTGTTAAGTATTCACTACGCTCAAATTACCATCGCGTCCATCGCGCTTATCGCTTTAATAAAGTGCGGCCTGCAAATTTACGCGGACGAGCATGCGTGTATCAAAACGTGTTCTAATGACACTGGGGATTATTATGTTTGCACAAAAATATATGGAAAGCTGTTAAAATAGATGCAAAATGAATTTTAGAGCCGAATGTAAACGAACTGAATATCTCAATAATATGTGAAATTGAAATATTTTTTTTTTAAGCCTCAAACTAGATTAAACGGATCTTATAGATTTTTTTGTCGCGTAAAACGAATCCGCAAACGAAATTGCTGTATCACGTTACATATTTAAAAACATGGACTTAAAGTTGCAAAAATGATATTTTTGAGTATTTTTTGATCTAAAATAACTCAAATAACGGATTCGTTTTTAACGATAAAAAATTTATAAGAATCATTTTGTCTGGATTGTGACCTAAAATTTGTGTCACACAGTGTAATCGATGAGCTTTCTGTGGAAATGTATTTACGAATGTATGTTAATAATAGAAATACATGAAAATAGAAATACATGAAAATATCGGATATGATATCGTTAAATAGCATAAAAAATTCTCGGAGATTGGTTAATATCTTTTATTTTTGTCGTTTAATAAGATTTCGATATCTCTAATCGAAAAAGAAAAGAATCTAGACAAGCTTTCTTAACTATGCAATAAACACTTAACAGTAACGACATGTTGTTACTGGAAATGTATATTTTTTTTTTTTAGAACTGCACATTCTCTCTTTTCCTATCGATTTCACGCTACCTAGCAACCATTCCCTTATCCAATCGCATCTCGATTTGAAAATGGACGCGCTAACACCCGATCGCAAGATGAAGTCTGTTGGGATTACTGCATCCCCTTTATTCCACTATAAATGCTTCTTATTATTCTATTTTTCCTTCTTTGGTTATTTACATACGCCTCTTTGCGCGACCACATTCTTGCCTATTTCAATCTTGTTTTCTGGTCCAAGTCCCTTCGCGTTATTCTTCGCATTTCTCACTTCTGTCTGTCTTCCCGTTCTTCTTACGTAGCTGTAACACGGCCGCCGATGAATCATTTGCACCGCGAGCATATTCCATGCGCGGATACGGACGATTTTGATTTCAAAACAGATTAAGCGGAATTCGCGGGCCGTCCATCGTCTCTGTGCAAAAGTGGACGCGCGAGATTTACGTACTCGCCAGGTGCGCCCCTAGTTTTTCCTTTTTTTTTAATTTTTTATTTTTTGTTTTCCGGTGTATACAGATGTCGGGAACAAAAAGCCACTGCGCGTGTTTGTCGAATAATTTACAGTCGTGCCACGTTGTTGCATTATTTGAATATATCCTCGCATGTGGCGCATGGGGTGAATTTCTACCGGCTGCTCCGAAATTACTATCTTCATGACGTTACGTTCTAGGTCCAAAGGACTGGTTTGAATGGCCGTCACGCTTCACTATGTCGTCCAGCCAAATGTTCGCGCCGTTGGAAATTTCATGTTAATCGACGAGGAATAGCTTTCGCGTCCACTCGATCGACAATTGCTGTCAGAATTTTTCGCCTGCCGTTGCCGTCTAATTGATCGGACAGCACAAAGCCAGGCAGGCAAAGGAATAAATAAATAGAATAAAAATTATCCATCGTGACGCATGAAATGTATGCCAAAGTTGATACAATATCAGAGTGGGAGCGAGCGGACTTGCGTAAAGAATATTTGAGAAGTACCCCGCGGGATGTATTTTCGCGCACTAGTCGTGAGAAATCAACCTTCGAGCAGGCGTTTATTGATATTTATACGCCAACTTTTCTGCAACCGAACCGGTACGCAGTCGCCGCGGATACTTCCGAGACGATATTTCCACTCTTATCTCGTCGAAACTTTTGTCCGGGACCTCGCTGTCACGTAGAAAAAAAAAGAGCTTTATCGACAATACGAGAGCGAAAAGTTCGAACGCTCTCGATAACCAGACCTCCATGAGTCTCGAGTGAAATCGGAGATCGTTTATCACGGCTATCATCAGTAACAACTCGCACGTTATTTTTCCTCCTTGATCTTCGAGTTTGTCCATTTACATGAATGTATCTTGCTGAAAGTAACGAGCGCGATTTGCTTTGAAAATTGACACCCTTTATAAACTTAATCCTTACGATACTATGCTCAAAACTATGTCTCATCTTTACCATCTTGGGCATCTCAAATTTGTTCATTTTTTTACTTATTTGAAATGGTTCAAAAAAATTTCTAAAAATTCACAAATATACTTTCAGCTTTTTAGAAGAAATATTGAAACTTTACTTAGGAAATAATAAAACTTTTATATAATTTAATAATCCATCAAACTTGAGGGAAACCTGTATGAATAAGACTCGATCGGACACGAAATACCCAGGATAATAGGGAAGGGTTTAAACAAACGGGGACAAAATGTTTTTTTGCATGGACGATATGTCGTGATGGCGAACAAGATTTAATAATCTTTCTTGCTTCATCGACGAGATATTTAATAATTCTCCTCAACAACACTCCGTCTTTTGCGCCATAGTGAACTATTTCTGTAATATAAATTAAATATCTTCGGCATTCTTACTCGTTGCGGTGGAAATTTTTTTTATCCCCCTGAAATTAAAGATCGAGCGAGATGCCATCGGCATAGCTCCCAACAGATCGATGCGAACCAACACGTATTCTTCGGCGCGATATTCGTACGTACGTCGAAATATTATGTCTATTTGATGCGGATCACTCATCGGACACGCTTACGCTCTCCACGATTTCTCGGTGCATTTATATCGCGCAGTTACATAATAATTCCCATTGGATTCACAGGAGGATCGCCTCGTATAGCTAGGATAACATGTCCTGCCTCCGGTCCATGGGGATGATACATTCCTCTGATAGTTATATACGTGTTCCGTGCATACATCGGACCGCTTTTATAACCCTCCGCGTTCGCACGTACAGCGTCTACAGTACGTTTCACACCGCGTGTGCGCCTTCGCGCGCTTCGGGTCCGGGCCCCGAGAGAGAAGAAGTGAGCGAGAGGAAGGAAGAGATGAGAGAGAGAGAGAGAGAGAGAGAGCATGGCGCAGCGCGGACTACGATGAGATTAAGGTACAAGCTTCCTGCCGGCAATGAATTATGTCCTTGCACGGCACGCCGAGATGTTTCTTCGGCGGTATCGCGCACCGAGCCGTACGTACGTGGAGCCCTTACGTATGTTACCTCGCCGGTAATGGTAGCCGCGCCGCGGTACCGTACCTTTCTGGACACTAATTCACGCTCTCCGCGCGCTCTCCTCCGCGCGAGAACGCGCTCTCCCGGGAATAAAATTAACGCCGCGCCGTGAAGAATCGCGCGACGATTTTCAGCCGACTACCCCACCAGACGACTAAATTATTAGGGAATGCGGGGACGAGGTTCAAAGCAAATTGGGAGTTTTCTCTGCGACACACGAGAAATTGATAGTCCTTTTATTGCTCGCCGTGCTTTTTGGCTTGTGTTAATTAATTGTTGTGCCCGTGACTGCGTAAAGGGACAAATAGGAAAGATTATTTGATTATTTTGATTTGGCGAAATTTGTTACGATGACATTATCGATTTCTTTCTACAGAGAAAAATGAATTTAACATTTATTTCAGTCATACGTTGAAGTAGAGGGATCTCTAAAAATAGCTTAATATACGACAGACGAAATATTGACTTGCGAATTTGTTCGTAATGGCTTTAGTGTACCAATTGTTAAAAATTTAATTATTTTACGCAACGGATAAAGTTTTTACCCCTATCGAGATACAAAATGGTTTAATAACTGTAGCCATTTTTCCGTACATTTTAACAACGAGCTAATACGCCACGTCGGCGTAGAATTAATGGTCGTATAATTAAAGGATTTCGCGTACCGGCTGCGAATGTACATTTTTCATACGCGCGACGCGCGTCAGTCGTCGCAGCTATTGGAAAGCGATATAGACATTTCCGCAGTTTTTGCAATTGAATACACTTTTCCATCTCCATCATACCGCACACGTAACATACAGTATATGTAATATTCGTATTTCTGGATTAGTTTGCCACCATAAAATTTTTTTTTCGTAATATCTATTCGTGTTATAAAACAATTCAATCGTTATCGACTTGAGGTGGCCTAGTGCTATTTCGCTTATTATTCTATCCTTAGAAAAACGAATAACTGACAAGAGATCAATAAGTAATCGATAAAAGATCGTAATTAATATTAATCTATGAATTTGACATTTACATATTGCTTCATTCAATTGCAATTTCAATATTCCTATCCCCATTCGCGTCTATATTTACTTATTTCTTATTTTCTTATTTCTTTTGTCTTTTCAACCTTCCTCCCGAGATCACGGCCGCCTCATTACAGCTGTAACATGCCGGAGCGACGACGTGCCAGTTGTGCTCGCGTAATTCTGCGAGCGCATTGTTACGCGATACAGACTGACGTAATTTAATTCGTTGTCGTGTGTACGCCCGGCGGTTGAGGATATACAATCGTACACACGTGCTCTAGTAATCGTGGCACGCCGCCGTGTCTGCATTGCAGAACTGCTAGAACGTACATTGCCGATCTATGAAACGGTCTTTTGCCGTAGACACGTGCCATTCTCCAAGTTGTATGGAAATATTACGAGGCGATTATCGCTATAACAGTAAATAACGACATAGTTAATTCGAAATTGCTCGTCGTCACTGTAGAAATGTAGAAATGCATTTCGTGTCTCTCGTTCTGTATCGCGCAATATCAATATTTACCGCGTGATTGCGACAACGCGCGGTATTTCATTCGCGAGAAATATAGCGCAGCCAATTTGTATTTTTGCCGTTTACATTGTCAGATCGCATGATTCGCGCGGTATGTTTGATTACGTATATATGCCGATCCTAACCCGATATCGATACTAAAAATTTTATGAAGTGCGAATGACGCGACGAACTGCTGGGAGGCAGTGGAGAGAGGGGGGGGGGAGGTTAATTTATCGATTATTTGTCTGGTACGCAGCTAAGAGTACGCAGCTTCAGACTAGTAAGTAGATATCTATCTGTGGGCGTACGGTAATCGTGAACGGAGAGAAAATTTTCGCCGTTCACGGTCGGCGTCTGGCGAGTTCTCAACTTTCAGTAGAATGACGAAATCCATTAGGGAGTTACTTAAATGTTTGTAAAAGTATGGCTTTCGTTTGATATAACAGCGTTTATTTGTCTTCTTACTTTCATGGTCGATTTATATTTTCATATTCATGAACATACGCGAGATATATTGATGGCTTGCGCATGTAACTGATCTGATTTCTACCAATGCTTTTTTTTAAAGAGACAAACAGAGGAAAAGAATGAAGAATATTTATTAAAAAAAATTTTTTTATATATTTTATTATATTCGAAAGAATAAGAAAACATGTAACTTTGGCTTTAAGCTTCGTCGACATATATCTTTGAGTAGTAGTGGTAGAAAGATGGATTTGGATCGATTTCGTGTGCTAGACCTCAATCTACACCAGCTGAAATCCCTCCAGAGAATAACTGATCAATTTATAAGCAACCAGTTTTCCCGCCATAATGAATTCCCTCTGTCGCTTTGCATTCATGGCCCAATCTCCGTGCGTGTTTCCCGTGCAATTCCGACCACCGTTGAAGACGACATCGACATCTCGCTCACGTACATGCGTACGACTTCATCTTAACGCCGCGAGTTTCGCGGCTGCGTAATGATTACTGGCGCAAGAACGATTTCTCTCTTAACGCAGGAACAAGGAGGAGCCAACGAGAAGAAGAATCAGCGCGCGAAGCGAGGAAAAAGGGAACGAAACTGATCAGATGGGAGATGGAAGGAAAAAGATAGAGAGAGAAAGAAGAAGGGCGGGGGAGTCGGGGGTTAGCAGATGCACTGTGTATCGCGGTATAAACCGACTACCCATACCGTGACGTTGGCTTGATGCTGGGTTATAAAGCCCAGCTGACGCCACGTATAATATATTCTTCTCTTCCCCCATGTGCCCGGCTCTCTCGCTCGCGCGCCATCGTAACACGGTCTTGTACTTCGACAGTCCTTTTGCACGCATCGCTCCTTTTTACGCCCTCGACGTAATAGACGCGGAAGCTACCCCACTCCCAGTCGTTTCCTCGTCTGGACCTAACTGTCCGTTTTGCTCATTCGGAATAGTCGCAACCGATACGGTTGGCTACGGAGGTGATATCGTCACGCTTGGCTGAAGACGAATGATACTGCAAAGTTCGATGCCGCAATTTTTTAACAGAGCGACAAAGGGATGCCTAGGCTCGCTCACATAGAGTGGATTTCTTGCGCGAACGTTTAGCGAGTCAATAAATTAAAATGGTTTATTCGTATTCTGATAGTGAGAGCCATTTTTGAGAACTAAGTAAATTTTTTAAAAGTCTTCGAGTTTCCAATTGCTAAAATATTTATTATTGCTACAGTGAATCTTTGTTTAGTTTAATATTTATTGCGACGCGAATGTCTCACTAATATTTATTATCTATTAAATGGTTGGAAGAAGCAAGACGTATACGGATACGTGTACTCGATGGCTCGACCGATTTTCCCACGAGAGTAAATGCGGTGGGCGGCACAGTAAATAATACATTTTCGAGTACGAGGAGAACCACCTAAGCAGAAATATAGATCTATGTAGTGGATGAGAGCTATTGGCTGCTTTATGAGTATCGTTTCGAGACTCGAGTGGACGTATCTCGAAACAGAGAGCATTGGGAGAGATACATAGTATCGGGTGATTGAAATGGGGTAGAGGAAACGAATCGATGTGTCTTCTGTCGAAATATTTCTTTGCGAGAAACTGTCGCTCGTTTCCACTGGCCGGGACAATCCGTTTTCATTGATGTTTTTGGGTACCGAACCTGCCAAAGAGAATCTTAGGTCGAACGGTCAACTCTGATGCCCATTGTCGACGGATTACACGGGGATTTACCCGCGGAAATTGATACTCTGCTTGTCGACTATGGTCGATATGAGTGATATTCTCGGACTTGAATAACCACTGAACGCGACTGCATGCTTTAGATTTTCATTTTGCCTCGCATTTTTCCCAGGTAATAATACGACGAAAAAAAAAAAAACATGTACACCGTGAGAGTTATGCATTTTAACTTTTCTATATGTTTTTAATTCGATACTGTGAATAAAATAAAGCAACAATTTACAGGAATAGTCTCTAGCAAATACTAATGACCCAACCGTAAAGATTCCGATTACGCGCTTGTACATGCCGATAACTGTTTATAGAGAGGGATACGGAGATATCTGAGCATAAAGCGGAATAAATTATTATTAGGCTGATTAGGAAAGAATTTTAATTGCAATCCGCATTCCCCGCTTAATGGCTAATTAGTAAATTCTACAAATTAGTAGATATCCGCGTTATAAAGTTCACATATAGCTCTAACCGATAGTACACACCGTTGTGTAACTCGTCGACATTGGGTTCATCGCATGCATGGTTCAGTTTATGTTTACCCACCCGATGAGTAATGTATCTCAATAATTGTACATCTGTCGGCTATATGCGGAAGCGCATAAATTATGAAACGAGCAATAATGCCATCATCACGCTTGATCCTATCGAGATTTTCATTTACGTAATTATGATTGTTTGCGGACGGCTGCGGAATCCCGATAATAATTTCTTGCTAATGTACACGTGTGGGTGTGCATCTCTCTTGTTCTGGGATTTTCGGAGAAAACAGAGTCGATTCGTACAACCAACGCTACGCGTACACGTACGTAAGAAACTGTTCCTCTTCATCATATTTGGCAAAAAGCGTGCGCTCGTTTCGTGCGCCATTACTACGTCCGGGCTTACCAGTGGGTTAAACGGCGGCGTTATTTTGTAAAATGAAATAAAGGAGATATTCATACTGGTCCTGAATCTTTCCCCCTGCCGTATGTTGAATACTCCGTGGTTGAGTAATGAGTCTAAAATTTCTATCTCTTTTCTCGTTTTCTCTCATTATCATCTTCTCTTTTACTATCCTATTCGCTCAGTCCATCTGTCTTTCTTTCCCTCTCTTTACCTTCTCGGCGCCGAGTCTAGAGAAACTTTCCTTGCCAAATCTCAGCGTCGACGAATGCGTTTAATAAAATTTTCTGATCCAGTCAAGATTTCAAAGGAGAAGTGTGTACATGTATATGTAACGTAGAAAGTTCAATAAGCCGAGATATTTAATCGGGAAAGCTTACTGTGCTTGTGATGGTAAAATTGCAATCGAAGAGAAGAATTGCAATTGCCAACGAATTTGATATTCGACATTTCTATTCGAAATTCCAAGGAACATTACCGTTATTTAGAGCGAGCGGGCAACGATGGCAATGCATTTTTCGTTATGACTCATTAGTTTTGTACGATATTGAAGGCGTATGTTGTGTCAAACTGGACTTTACCACGAAGTGTATTATCGACATTTGGCGCACCTATTCGATCGCCTCGGCAGTTTAGAAGTGGCCATTAGCCTTATTCGGAAGATTAACTATCGTCTTGGTTCTGGTCCGGACTACTTTGGACACTCGTTTGATCCTCAACCCTTACTTCTCAAGTACCGTCTTCGAAGTAGGGGTTAATCGATTTCTTCTCGTAACTCCACCACATTTCTTGGAAAAGTATCTTTGGTAAAGCCTGACGACAAGAATACAGTAATGTAAATTATTACATACATCGTGCAACCATAAAGCGCTTTGAAGTATCGGGTTTTATACCTTTATAACTTTTTCTTGGGCACCGATCACTTTACAGCGCTCATAGTGCTTAATGTTCACGTTTTAGCATACATATTTATACGTTGAGCCCTTTGCAAACCGGTGGATATCGGACGTGCCATAATCAAAGCTAAACAGATGGGAGTTACATTTAATCGAGTCATCTCAGCCGTCCCAACGTGCCTTAACTTAATTTAACTCCCCCGACGCGTATCTCGCATACATGAGCACATAAGAGTCCATAAGATCGTGTACAGCGCGCTAGTTTGTCGAGGTATCGCTGCTTCCAGATATCTACCGTGCAAAAAAAACCTGCCATGCTTGCTGCTATACTAATTAAGTCTTCCGATACTCTTAATTAAGAGGATATATATTGTATCGTAACAGATATAACTTGCTAAATTTCTAAAAGCTATGATTAAATTTGTGTTATATGCACACGAAATATTTATACTCTTTTTATACATGCATATATATATATATATATATATATATATATATATAAAATTAAATACATTAAAGTGTTCAATAAATGTTAATAGACGAAAACGATTAAAATTGTGTTAAGAGGTATTTGTATGGGACTACGTTCATTCCGTCTACCTTGCGGCGGAAGCTGATATGGAAGAATGTTCAATTAAATTAATAACGCTTTGCAACTAATTATACAGCGCTTGGCATGTGATATAAAAACTTTCGCGCGACCGCCCGGCGTAATTATTCATTTTTCCGGAGCGCAACTCATAAGCGTTGTGTTTAATCATCCGATATTAAGGGTAACCCGCGGAAGGGCGAGATTTTATGAAGGGGTGCAAACAATTTCAAATTTCTAACTCACCCCGACGCGCCGTCGCGATCCTTTTATGTTCGACATTCCCGGCATACCCTTCGCTTCACGGCGTTTAATTATGAAATATGTGCTTAACACAATGAAAGATATCATCGCCAATAATTCATCGCGGCTTAAATATGTGGCGTAATTACGTGTTGGAGGTGCCGTGCCGTGGAAAATCGTTCACGGTCGTCTTCCGGACAGTTTCGTTCATTCGTCCGTCCGTCCGTCCGTCCATTCATTCGTTTCGATTCAGCCGTTCACAAAGGGTGGCTCAAAATCGTGTTCCGTACACATATGACCGTCGGTTCTCCATGCTCGCGCAACGTAAATCGTTTCCAAAAAAGAGACGAAGTAGCCTTTACGCCCTGCCCGACTCACTTCTCTGCGCTTCCTCGCTGCGATTTTCCAAAATGTCCTACCAAAGTGTTTCGGATTTCATTTTCCGTTTTACGCTCGCAATACGCCGCTGTACTACAACCAGAAGCTTTGGTTGCTTCTGTCAGCTGGCACTCGCACAATACCGGCCGCTTCGCTCTTTCATCCAAGAGAATTACGCATTTTGTGTGTATCTATCACGAGTCACTGCTTCCTTTCACCCCCTTCTTTTTATTATGTTCTAATTTGCAATTTTTTTTACATTCGACTCGTGTACAAACCCATTTTCGGTACATTTTGTAATAAAAAATCAAGATTTATTAATTTTGTTTAATAGTTTATAATAAATAGTAAAATTATTTTTAAATAAAACAAAATCGTGCTATCACGTTAATACATATTTATTTTATTGTAAATTAACTTGGTGATTTATTTTTCAAATATTTGTCTTGTTATATAAATAAAAAATAATATTTCATCTCTTTTTCTCATCATTTATTAAATATAATACTGGTCATGAACGTATTTGCTACGCTCTGATAAGCATTCTGACATCCTGACTTATTGCCTGAATGGTCAATTATCCATGACCGCAAAAGAAACTTAAAAATTTTCTTATAAGTACGGGACAATCCTGCGAACAACGGTTGATCGATTATTCGGTCTGTTACATACTTCAAAAATACTGTAATTCATGTAGGAAGGGTGGCGCGATTGAGAAGGGTTGTTACTCGACCGTTTAATTATAATTGCAAGAACAATGGCTCATACATTACTTTTATATCGTGAACGCATTTCCGCAATTAGGTTGCTAAAAAATTGAATACGTATTACCACGCTTCCGGTGAGGCGCTACACTTAAACGCGCACCCGTAAAACTTTTTAGGATATCATTTTCCGGCGAGAGAGCGTAAACTTATGCCTAAAGGTCTCACTAACGCAGCTGGGGTGAGAGAGAAGGTGGGCTAGACGCGAAGTTAGTAATCTTGTAAATCCACAAAGACCAGAATCGTGAATAGGCGTCTTCTGCCCGGGATAAGCTCTCCGGGGTAAGTTTTGCCGGGAAATTTTCTCGGCTTTCTTCTCTTCGAGAAGAACGCGCCGCTTGCGTTCTTGCCGGGGCCCTTGTAAGTCCACGCTTCCTCACGGCGTACTTTCTCACTCGTATAAACACGATAAACTTTTGCGGCGGGTAATTACTCGCGGTAACGCCACGTGTTTTGCGAGCGAATCGAGTGGAGGTATAGCCGAGGGACCGTAATAAATACAGACGTTAGAATGGGTGTTAACTTAAGTCGGGAGAGCACCTTTTCGGAGGCAGCCGTTCCAGTCCTCGCGCGCTCCCGGGGGTCACGACTTGGCGCGCAATCACGGCGTCGCCGCCGCCGCCGCCGCCGCCGTCGTCGTCGTCGTTCTCCGTCCGCATCGATTTCAGCAATTTAAAGGAGGTGCGAAGAGAAAGTGGTAGTGCGCGACTTAAGTGGCTGCCGTGCCGCGACGACAATCGCGCGAACGCACTTTAATTACGCATTAATTCTAGTTTGAACGCCGTTAAGATCGGACTCTCTCCAACTACGCCGTCTAGCCTTTTACTCTCTCCTACCCGCCAAATTATACCTTCGGGGGTCTTAACTTTGACATCGCTCGGTGTCCTTCTTCTTCTTCTTCTTCTTCTTCTTCTTCTTCTTCTTCTTCCAAACCCGACTTCTCATCTTTGCGATTGCATTGTTAAGCGAGTTTCTCGCTTTCGCTCGCCTCTCACAGATTACTCGGTACGTTCATAAATGTGGTCGTACCTCAAGGTCGACAATCGCGTTCTGCTACGAGTCACGCAACGAAATGAGGGAGAACGAAGAAAGCGCTAATGACAGGACTGACAGAAGAGAGCAAACGAACGTATGGAATGTCGAAAGAAGGATTCGCGCGCATAGTGGCATTAACTCCGGATAATCAGGAAAGTTTAATTACTAGTATGACCAGGCGTCAGTATTTCCTTCTTCACACTTTCTGCATCCGAGATAGCATTTAATTAAATCCACATTTCAAATATTGTTAGCTGCAATATCAACGAAACGAATTTTAAAACGGTGTTTACGTAAATAGTAAACTGTTGATGAAATCACATATTTGTTCAGTACGTTCAGTTAGTTTATATTAATTTCTTTCTTCTGTAAAACTTTACGCAGTGCACGTACTTTGCGTATTTAGACTTTTAATTGTTGTACGCGCGAATGTTTCTCTCCTATTTAATTTTTCAAACAAAAGTCGTGACAACTTTAACTTCAAGGCCGGAATTGTTATATAAATCGATATTTTCAAAATTACTATGTGCAATATTGACGCCGGAAAGTTTAAAGCGGCGCCTGCGGTCCGCCAATTACAGCTCCCACGTTGTTGCGCGCCAATATACTCTACCAATGTGCTCTCGAGAGTCGCGCGCATATTTCTATTACACTTCATATCCGTAGGAAATTGAATCTATCTACCCATATGTCGCCGGTAGTTGTCTGTTGGATGAGTCTTTGCCTCTCGTTGTGGAATTGCTCTAGCATGATCCATTGATTGTTGTTGTATTATATTGCAGTGTCTATTTATATATTTTTAGACAGTTTTAAATGTGTTGTGAAGCGTAAAATCTTTACAATTACATATGTTTTTGATTAATGAGAAACGGTATAAAAATGATTGTAATACATAATCAAGAATTGCTTGGAAATTAAGAAAAAGGGAAAAATAAGATAATCTATCGATAATTTTTCTTAATCTATTACGTTTTGTAGGTAACAATATATTCTTATTTACATTTATGCATATAATAAATATCATATTTTTATCTTTTCATCATTTGCGCGTAAGATAAACACTTTAAGATATTTAAACATATAAGCTTGATATCTACAAATTCTAAAAAAATTTACTAATAATGATGTTTTATATTTATTTTTTAATATTTTTAATGTTTTATATCTAAGCAATAAACTAAAGAATTATTAAACCTAAATATTTTTAGGTTTAAAGAAAATTTTTTTTATAAAAATTATTTTATTATTTTATTATTATTTGTTGCTCTGTTTGCGAATTATTTCTTATTTTTTTTCATTTATTGAATAGCCATATAATTTTTGCTTATACTATTTTGTAGTATCCTGTCATGTAGTGCTCCAAAATGTGTGCCAATAAATAATAAATCGATATATTAAATTTTTATGAACTTTGCATGCGTATATTGTACATGCATTTGCTCGTGTACATAATAAATCAATGGATAATTATAGACTTCCAAAAGATGAATATTAATCTGACCTAGTCCATCCATTTTATAAGGCAATAGATCTATGTTGTATTAAATCTATAATATCTTTATATTCCTATATTTGACACATGCATATATCTATTAACAATTTACGTGGATATCCGATACAATTTTCACACAGATCCATTACCACAAAGTAAAATAATTTATCACTCACCAATACGATACGCAACATCGAAGTTGAAACTACGTTCCACTATAAAAAATACAGATATTAAACACTCCAATTATAGTAGCGTGCAAAATATAAAATATTTTTAAAAAATAACTGTTACGCGCATAAAAAAATCAGAAACAATTAGTGCCCGCAAGAGAAAAATGAAACGATAAAATAATAAATCACTTACCCCATGGTTGTTCCGCCGTCACCCGATATCTCTCCTAGGCCACGTCCTCCTCTCAGGATGCCAGGGTCATCAGATTCGTCGCACTCACACAACAGTCACGAAAACAACGTACGCGGATAATTACGATCGCGCGATACTTTGCACGGCACTCTCGAAGTTAATCAAACGCGACGCATACTTTATTACATTGAATTATTACGAAAGAAAAAGGTACAAAGTCACCATTCACTCGAGACTCGTGATTTTTCTTCAATGTCTAAAAAATAATGACCGCGCAAATTACATTTAATAATTACTGCTTGTTAAATGTTACAATAAAATAATTCGTAATTCATCTATCATCGCCTGATTTCGATTTCAAAGATTATATTCACGCGACAAACCTTGTTCGACAAATTTGTTTTGACATGTTTAGAATTTCTATGATAGCCGTAGGAATTAATAATCACTGATAGTATATATATATATATATAAGGAATGATAGCATTTTCTTTTAATGCTTGCTGCGATCGAATTTTGAGATACTCATATAATATTAACGAGATATTGAGCATCTTGTGCCGCTGCCCGCATGAGAATAGAAGCGAAGATGATAACGTGGCGATCTTGCGCGAACAAAAGCTTACTATGCTATACCTACATACATGTAAAAGAATTAAAAACAAAATGAACTATATATGAAAATCAATAACAAATCTAAATTCATCTAAATATAGTTATGAGCCCGAACACATAAATCCTACATGATATCAGTAACCAACTTTGATTGGTTACTGATTATAAACAATTTAAAATGTATTGTAATCTCGATTTATACTTAATTATTTACCTGAGATTTTCCGATTTTAATTAATTCTCAGAATTATTAAACTATTACGCAGAATAGGCATAAATTATGCATAAACGAAGTCATTTTGTACGCATGCGTGCGCACACGTTTCTCTAGAACGTATGTTGCGCATATATGCAATTATTATATAATATGATCGTTATGGAATTAGATATTGTTTGCACAGTGTTTTTTTTTTATTATTGATAAAAATGGTATCGAAACAATTATAAACGGAAACCCACAAATGTGTCGTGCGTTATTTCCATATTTAGAAATGATAAACTTTGAGTTAATTCGTGATTGTGCATACGATTTATGTGTAAAACTTGTGATAAAATTTTTAAAGCAGTTTCCACGTAACCCGATTTCGTGCTTATAAATGCTCTCGCAAGTCATGCAGGAATTTGTTCGCTTTGCTACGATATCAAGCAGTGTATTATTTATCCCTTTTTCTGCCTTGGTGAATCTTTTCTGCTTTCTCGCTAGTCCGTGTTTTGCGCGAAAGTTACGAAACATTTCGATTGAGTATCGATGATGCAACGACGGAATTTATCAGCGATTTCTACGTGCGTGCTCGCCGGTAAATACTCCGATCGAGTTTTTGCATCTCGCTTGGAACAGAGAAACAACGCGTCTCGCGATCCACCCAGCGTCCACGAGATCCCCGTCCTCGATCGAGCAGCAAGGCCAAGGATGTAGACAACGCGGCAACCGGAGTACACGCATTTAAATGTTGCGTTCGATCCGCCTCATGCATTATTTAGTTTAGGTCGGCGACGCGTCCGTTTTGTGCAACGATCGGACTGTCGCGTCGCGTCGCGTCGACGCCGGAACTACGTACGGGACGCCATTCGGAAATAAACGTACGCGTATACATGCACGTATGTACGTTCCCGTATGTGCGTATGTACGTGTATCACGCGCACGTGTGTCAACTAGGGTGGCCGCGCGAGAATGCATTATAGATAGCCGAGTCCTCCATAGATCAGTTTGAATTCGCACTTCTGCGGTGACCGGCCGAATACATCCTGGTACATCCAACGACGACATACGTCGCGGGATCCGGAGCGTGCTGTGCTTTTAATCGAATGTAATTATGACGAACGGCGAGCGCAGCATGCCGAGAAATTGACTCGGTATTTCCTGATAATTCGATTCAATTTGCTTCGATCGTGCGTTTCCGTCGAAGCTCCGGCTCGTTCCAAGCCAAATTGAGCTTGATAGAGAAGATTATTAGAAGACCGTCGCAAAACTCGCCGTGCTCCATTTATTGTTTTATCGAGGTACTTTGTTCCGCTTTTTTTAATAGGACGAAGGAAGAATCGCGACCGTCTCTATCGCGTGCGCTTCGGGCATCGGCAAAGTTGGCCAAGTCCCGAATATTTCGGTATACTTTCGTTTTACGATTAGCAAATCGATGCGAATGATTTTGGTACGCATATATATATCTACGTACGTCGTCGATGGTGACTGACGGTGAGGATCTTGCACAGCTCCGATTTACAAATTACAGAGAATCTCGCGGGGTACATGACCGGGTAAAGTCGGACAGGAGCGCTGCTGCTTTTCAGGGCCCTGTCGTTGAATTCAATCTAAAGTTCGGCGGAGTCGTAAGAATTCCGCCGCAACTCATTTCCCGTTCTTCGCATACCTATATCCACGCGGATGGGGACAACGTCAAAATTGCCGCGTAAAACTGATCCCGAGTCAGATTCCATCGAGTGCTCGAGGAGAGGTGTCGTACAAGAACAACTGACTACCCCGGAACACCCGCTCACTTTGAACTTTTCAGCGAGTTGTAGAATACCGATCGAACAAAAAAAGAGACGAGCTTGGAAGTAGTCGCGAACGGATGGGAAAGGGAAAGGAAGGGGATGGGGGAGAGAGGAGAAGGAATGAGGTGGATTGAGAAGAAGGGAGAGCGGTAAAGGAGGAGAGCGCAGATAAAAAGTTTTATTCTCTTCTCGAAAGTGGCATCGAGTTAATTGGTAGATTAAACATGGTCGCGTCTGTTCGAGCTGGAAACTTCGTCGATTGAGCCGATATTGTCAACACGAGTTTAATTCTCGCTGTGCGCTGAAATTAGACCACTCTCTTAAAATCTTGGCGTATTCTCTGCGTGAGAGAAATAAGGCTCTATTCAATCACGCAAAAAAAAATATTTTTACACTACCTCTTCTCGTCTAGATATGAAACTAAGTTCCTCTTGCATGCTACAATATCGTGTATCACGACGCGCTGTATTTCTCACGCGGAGTTTATCAAGATAATCTTCTCTCCGAGAAAAAAAGAGAAAAATGTATTGTGAAACGGTGCACGTTCTCTCTCTCTCTCTCTCTCTCTCTCTCTCTCTCTCTCTCTTTCTTCCGCGATTTTTAATATCGTGTACACCGCTTTCAATTTCTTTCCGACTATACACAGTATGTAATGTTAATAGAAGTAAATTCTTTTAATCTCTGTAGAACGATCTTTTCTCGATTAACGAAAATGTCTGGCCTGTTTGCACAAATGAAAAAAATGGAGCGAATTGTTAAAATTGTCACGCAAATCCACGACTTTTCCGCTCTTTTGTGCAACGTAATCCAAGTTCAAATCCAAGCGAGAAAACTATTCATCGTACTAGTCGCTGACAATTCGTTACGGCGGTGAGAGAGCGGTGAAGGAGCCTCACGAGGGGCCTTTATTGTTAGGTGTCGTATATGGTGAGAATAGCTTAAACGAGTTCACGCCGTGCTTTTTTTCGGCCATGCTCTTAAGAGAGGGGCGGAGAGGGGAGGGGGGTTGAGGATTCTCTCCTCCTGTTTCTCTTCATCGCCGACACGGTATATTCGAAACCTGGCCCTCTTTCTGGAGTGCTTATTAATTCGGCACACTCTCACCTCCCGTCGAGCAATAAGCGTAAAACGCCAATTCATATTCCCTGCCTTATATACCCGTTGCATGGGACAAAAGTGCGCCTGGTCTGCAAAGGGAAATGTATGGGGCGTAGCCCTACCCTTTGATCCTGGCCAGGTTGTGTGAGTGTGCGTGTGTATGTGTTCGCGCGAGCGTACGGTCGTTTAAGAGACGTCGCGGCGCGAAACTCGCATTATTTTCACCTTAGTCGATTGTTCCTTGATGCCGTCGTTTCATTCAGCGCGACTTAATAAGGCCACGAGGAGGTGAGAACCGAAGAACAAGGGAGCAAAAATTCCGACGCGTCGACGAATAATATTCTATATACGCGGAACAAAAAATTTTTCTCGCCCGGATTCCATCGCGTATCCAAGGACACTGCCGCATGCCGCCCCTCGACGAATCCGAGGAAGGGACTCTCGTTCGAGTGGGTTTTCTACGAGATAACTCTCATCAAACGCCCATTATCAGGAAGCTTCTATAGTTCACGAGCTCTCAAAGACCAATCCGATATCGCGGTCGGCCGTGATAAGAAGATCGCTTCGTCGCGCGATTCTGAGAGCGTAAAAGAGAATGAGTCACGATAGAGAGCAACGAAGAGAGAAAGACAGAGGGGAAGAAAGAGAGACGAGAAGAAAGTGCAGGGTAGAGGGTGATCACACGGGGATGGTCTGATCGAATCTCGTTAGTTTCGCGTCCTCTCTAATTGGTGCATCGATTATACCAATTATCGTTTCCTACTCGAGAGATTAGCTAATTGCGAGTGTCTCCCTTACCGTCTCACTCTTTGGTCCTCGTTGGCACGGCCGGCATTGTCGATGCACACCTCCGTGCGTGCGTGTGCAACTGCACCGGCCATTGAACGTGACGTGCAGCAGCGTACGGTGATACCCCGGGAGAACGAGAGGCGCGCGAAAGGTTTTTTGAGAGCCAGAATAGAAAGAGAGTGAGCGTATTGTGAGCACGAGGTATTCATTCATCGGTATCAAGTAACTTGGCTGTGAGGCCTCTGAACCTTGTTCCCGAATCAGCTCGCAGAGGAAAGGTCTGGAGGATCGATCGACGAAAATACTTCTTTCCTCGACAACGTCGATAGCGCGATATGAAATAAAGTGTATTAAAATAAAGAAAATAAAAGATGATTTTTTAAATCGATCGATCTATCTGTTTGAAAACACAAATAGTACATACTCGTACATAGTACGTACTGTCTTACACAACGCGCGCTGCTTCTTTTCGTTGTATCTTTGCTCTCGTTTTATGTTAGATATTTAAAAAAAATTTTTTTTAGCCAAAATAATAGAGCGTTGAAATCGAAAGAAATATTATCAAAAATCGTTATAATTTTTTTAGTTAGAAAAATATCTTGAATTATTTATACATTTTTTGTTTGTTGTTTTTTAAATTTTATTAACAAAATAGATTCTGTTATACATGTGTAGTTTCTATATTTAAACTAGGACATTTGTATACATTCAAAGTCTATGTTTTCATACGTTTATGACCGAGCACAGTGAACCGGTTTAGCCGTCCGTAGTGGTCCACATCCTACAGGTAGTTAACCGCGCATAGCCCACACGGCTTTTTTTTCATCTTGCAACTGTTCGATGCCACTGGCGATAGTGCAACTCTCTACATAAGGAGTATCGTACTAACTTTTGCACGCGTGGGCGTTCATTATTACATACTACCCACAAGTTTTGAAACTTGTTTCATGACAGCTGTACAAAAGGAAATATTATACACTTGCTTGATACTTACAAGCTCGTTTAACCTGAGAACATTTGTCTTCCTGTGGAAAAATGTAATATGTAGTAGCATCATCCTATATCGAATAGTGTAGCTTTTTTCTCTAGTTTTTTTATCATTTATCTTTTTCTTTTAATATTTTTTGACGTAATACTAACAGTATGTTATTATGAATTCTTCAATATCATCAGAGCAAAATGATCGATCAGTGAGAAACCTTGACCCGCTGATAATAGATTTTTTAATGAAACGTGATACGGAATCTGCGCTGAGAGTAAACCATATACTACCTGTCGGCGAGGGTTTCCAAAGTAGCTCTCTTGTATCGTTCCTGCCTTAGTGCTGCAGGTCATTAACTCTCGATCGTGCAAACTTCTCGAGCATAATGATCTCACCCAGAGCTGCAAGATCCGGTTACCTCCCTGCCCATATTGTTTTCCAGATCCGTTTGCGATTCGTGGAAGCACCGCTGCTCCTTACAATGTTCCTCCGACGACCTTCTTCGCTCTTTCGACTGGCTCGAATTACATAGCAATGTCCACTAATATTCGCCATAACATTCCCGGACGAATTTAGCTAATACGGAATATATGCTTGAACAAATTTGTGTAGATAAGGGGGGGGGAATCTTCGTTTTAAAAAGGGCCGGTCGATATGTGCGCCGTGTTTGATCTGCCCGCTATCCAACGTGTTTTGCACGGAACGCTGTTATTTCTCATTTGTGCCGGTTGTGAGTTTGCAAAGGCGGGTTCGTATTAATTACCGATTGCCGCTAGCCTTTATTGTTGCCCAATATTTACTCCTCGCTCGATATCGAGCATGAGCGTTCATGGAGCTGTCCGGCCCGGTCTGTGTACTTGTACTTTTGTGTTTGTGGGGGCCAACGGGCGAATCGGTGAACGGGGTTTCGGGGATTGAAGGATTGGCGGCCTGGTAACCGTAGAAAGGGGTGGTTACATGCGATTTTACGAGTCGACGGGAGAAGGCTTTGTTCTATTCTCGTGCGAAGCCCTCCCTCGCGCTCTCGAATTGCCGAAGGCTACTGAAATACGTTTGGAAGCTGCCAGACCGCTCAGAATCTATCCACACTCGTGTGAAAGCCGCCGATTTCCCATGCCAGACACAATTTCCAAACACCGCTGACAGTTAACGCGTAATGCATATGTTATGCGGAAAGACGTCGAATTATTGGTAGGGGATCAATCGCAGAGCTATGTTAATCGTTGTTGATTCCTTTTAGTTTTACTTCCACTACAATTGAAGATACAAGTTACAAGGTGACGAGTATCTCTTAACAGAGATATTTAAACAAAATTATTGATGCATCTTTATATTTATAAGACTTTAGCTTTACAATGATACAAGTTGTTTATTAATTTAATCTGCAACTGCTGATTGTTTGGCAACGACGTAACGTGTGCCCATTACCAATGTATACAATGAACGTTTGATGACCACGTTCGTTAGTCTTTTTCCTCCCGCGATCCGGATAATGAACGCGCGCATTGATCGCCGTCGTTCCAGCGCGGCTGTATACCGTACCGCCGGCGTCGAGAAACTCGAGTTCCAATTGAATAGTTTCTTTAACCAAAAACCACCGAACTTTCTCATTATGCCGAGTTGTTAGTTCGCAGTTTGGGCCGAGTTTGGCTTAGCCAATGAGGCCATTCCGAGCGTAGCTCTCCCTGCACTGCCGCGAATCTCCTTCAACGCGATCTGTGCTCGGGGTAACAGAAGCTGCTTACAACTTTTCCGTGTGCTACTTTAAAATTGAAACGTGTGCGGTGCATACAGGTGTACATACAGGGTCGGCCGTGCACACGCTCGCGCGTTCGTTGCGAAATCCGCGCGGCCGGCGAAGGGCAGTTCTTTCTCTCTCTCTCTCTCTCTCTCTCTCTCTCTCTCTCTCTCTCTCTCGCTCTCTCTCTCTGCCTTTCTGCATCGAACCATGCCCGACGGATTATCAGGAAAGTTCCAGACCACCAGGCCGATAGGTTAGTTTAAACGAATCGCCAATGTCTTTAAGCTCTAAATCGGAGGACAAGCGCGCACACGCTCGCTTAAAGTTTGCGCGGCTTAATGCCGTGCGCTCCGTTAAACTTGGTCCGCGAACGCGCGCGCGCGCGCGCTCGCTTATCCGCTATCCGGAGGGAGAGGAGTGCGGAATTGCTTTCGTGATCGTGCAAGAACGCGGAATACAGATGTCCCGCTAATTGGGTTGCGGTGCCGACGACGAAGATAACTATCGCCGGCCGGGGCGTAGACATCGATTATCGAGTTTAAGCGATCGAGTTCCTTTACCTATTCCGTCTCGCTCGGGTGGTCGATTCGTCGGAACGCGTTAGAGAGATACGAGATCGAGAGAGAGAGAGAGAGAGAGAGAGAGAGAGAGAGAGAGAGACATCACAGACAGAGAAAGTAAAGGAGCGAGCGGATAAGTGGAAAGACAGGTCGTGAAGTCTCGGGAAATAATTAGCGCGATTGGAGACTTTGTTGCCTTTGACCTCGTGACGGATCGATGGCATCGCGTCGTTTTGCACAGCGCGACCGGACTCTTCGCTGCGCTCCGCTAATATGGTAATTTTCAAGCGTCTTTAAGCGCTTTAAGCTTTGGGATGCTAAACACCCGGTACTCCACGAATTCACGGTAGTGACCTACAAAGGTTCGACCCAGGCTTTAACGGCGGAATATTACGCGAGATTGTTGCAAACTGAACATAAAGCTGCCAGCAGTTCATTTTGAATATCCGATGGCACTGTTCGCGGATTTTGCCTAGACGCATTTAATAAGTATCAGATTGCGTTCTCACAGTCATAATAATATTGATGAACGGTTTAATTAATACGGAGAAAGAGAAAGAGGCACGGATGTAATGATGTTAATAGCACGTCGACATGTCTGTAATAATAGTGAGAAAATGATATGTAAATATCTTTCTTTGTCCAATGAAAGAAATTTCGAAAAATTTTCAACAAATATTTACTATGCTATTATAGCAGTATGAATAATAATCGCTTTACTTTTAAAACTACATTTAATGCATACGATTATTAATTAATTATATATTAGTAATTTTATACATATTTAATTAAACGGTATATGTTTAATTTAAACCAGTGTTTGCATTGTTGGTATAAAATTACATGTTTAATTAACATACCGCTGTACATATGCAGTTGATGAGAAAGTGTACAGTATATATTTTAAATTATTGTAACCAAGTTTTCTATAAAAACATAATTTTTCTCAAATAATCATTCTTATAATTTATTGCAAAAGAATTTCGAAAGTTAAAAAAGAGGTGATAATTTTAAACGTTAAAATTAGATAGAAGGAATGCAGATGAATGAATGTTCATTATTTAACCGGTTATCAAGTATCATTAAACTAAATGAATTTAATGTAAATCAAAGTCCATTGACACTTCCATGATGCTGCTCAGGATGCATGTATTATAACATGCATATTAGCAACCTTATCCGCAGATTAGTTATCGCAAAATATAATGTTGCGAGAATGTCGCAACGTTATATTATACATCTACTACATTATTAAACGTAGTTGACGATTTTGCCGTCGCGACCGGCCTGATAAAACGAGCGTGTTAAATCGATATGGCGCATCGGATCGTAGATAATTCCATGCTGTTACGCGGAAACGTGTTAAAGAGACGATCGCGTTCGAAGGAGAGTCTCTCCGAAAAATGTCTCTCATGGCGGGCGTAATACCGGTTGGGATGGCAATGCCTAGTTAGATTACAGACCCACGCCCAACCCTCCGTCATCTTGTCGGGCGTATCGCCCGTCGTTTCCTTCCTTTTTATAATTACATCGGCCGCGCTTCGTCTTGTCTCCCGTGAACAAGATATCGAATACAGACGGAGGAGGGAGATTAAAACTAGCGACAAACACGGAAACGCGGCAGGGGGAGCATTAACATCCTTCTTCCTTCTCCCCTTGCCTCCTTTTCCGGCTCGCTCTCTCGTGCAAGTTCTCGTTACTCATCTAAAGTAACTTTCGCGCGCTACGCACTCTGGTCTACCGCGCAAAACAGATAAGAAACAGAAGTTTTGCCTGTGATCTCGTGCCTTCGTGCGAAGGGAATCGAAGGGAGAGATTGCAGACGAGGGAGAAAGGGTAAGGGTGATGCGGGAGGAAAGCAGGAAAGTCAATTGCGAAACTGTGTAAGGAGCCGCCACGCACCTTCTCGTTAACTTTATCTTTCTTCATTTCCATCTCTATCTTTCTTGCGCCATAATCCGCCAGGGTATCGGGAAAATTTTGTCGCTGCCGTAATAACAATCAGCGAAGCGTGTAGTTACACATTAGCCATCTAATTATGTCACTGATTGTATGTAAATGAAATGCATAATGATGATCTCTCTAGTTTTGATGTTTCATGTAATATTATAGTTATTATCAATAGCTGCAAAGCTTTAGAATATTAACATTTACATTTACTGGTTCGCAGTATGTGTGCATTGTTATTGCTAACCATTTTTCGTTGCATATTATTAAACCGCACACACATTTAATCTCATTGGGTTAATGCTCTAACTACTGTATGAAAAAGTATTGAAAGCATATTAATATTCATCGCCTGATGCGATAATCGAATAGCAATGAAACGTGAAAATTAGGATTCTTCGCAGATTTATCGCAGCGTAAAAAAAAAGGAAATTGGCTTAACTAAAAAAAGGGGGTTTTAAACTCTAGGCTATTATCTCTTTTTTTTTTCTATCGTCAAAGAGAGCGATCTTTCTACCGTAAATCCCGCAATTTCGATTTATTCGAAGGAAGCGGAGTTTACGAGCTCGGATCGATTGTGCATTCTCATTCGCATCTACTCTCCTTTACGATCCTCCACGCTCCATGAGATTGCCGAGTATTTCGCTTGTACTTTGAATGTGCGGTATAAACGAATCGACGAACGCTTTTTTTTCGGAAATGGCAGCCAAATCCCCCAATGAAAAGCCAAGCACGCGCCGAACCTGATTATATTTCCCGTCCATATCCGAAATTCACGAAAGTAAACACAAAATCAGCGTTTAAAATCAACGTTTTCAACGCTCGATGCGATGTGTAGGCCAAAAAATTTGTCAGGGCTCGTGAAATACATTTCCGCATTTTCGAGACTGAAAAGAAACAAAGCTCTCGACAGATTGCGGTCCTCGGTCCTCGATTTCGGTGGCAATCATCGCGAAATATGTTTTTCATATGTCACATAGTACATCGGTGCACTTTTCTTTATTTGCTTTCGATTATTTCTTTTTCTATTTCTATTTCTTTTACTTTTTCTTTTTACATTATTCTCACATTTATTCTTCTCTGCGTGGATGTTTGTTCATAAATGTAATTAGATATATTTCTCTCTTTCGTTTTAGTGTAGAGTGTCTAGGGCTCATTGCGTTGCTAAAGAACTGTAGTGGCGTCCTTTCCCCTTCCAGAAAAAATTATTTTACCTCATTAAAATTTTACTTTTCTTGTTTTATCATTCTTTATCAACTTGAATTAGTTAAAACGTTTGCAAAACGTTACAGTCATTGGTAAAGCTAAATACATTAAAGTGCAGTTTTGATGTTTGTATCGGTCGGCTAGACGTACGGCAAGTATCTAATGGACGTACCGCCATTTTTGCCAAACCTTAGTTATGCCTCATCTTGTGTATCTTTTTTTCTGTAGCTTAGTTTAATACTTAAATTTTTGTTCTGTTTAGTCTTTTTTTGTGTTTTTATTTTTCATTATTATTTTCTTAATTATTCTGAAATGTAATAATTGTTGCAAATTATCGCAATGTGTGTCTTATCGCTTGAGAGGCTGTTTACCTGGAACGCTCGATAAATATTTCTCTCTCTGATCGTATTTTCGCCGCGCGAAAACGGAGCTTTGCGATGGGGAACAAGTATATCGTCGGCCTCGTAATCTGTCTCGTGTGTCTCGCTCGATTTAGCGGGTCCGGCAATTACTGCCAGTCGAAACTCTGCGTTTTATAGCCGATGCCAGCTCACCTCGTTGCCGGGAAACTAGCTGTTTTTGACGTTTCAATGACAGCATGAACGTCGAGAACGAATGTTCGCTAGGCAACGCCGTGGGTTTTTGGGATGGCGCTCATTGGTTCAAGGGAGCGACGCTAATCTCCAATGTCAAGGTAGCGAATCAGATCTGATACCGAGTTCCCCTTGCTCAATCCCTTTCAGAGAGACCCCACTTTATCGCCCTACTCACTAAGGTCGTTTTTGGCTTCAACCTGATGTGTTACATATGTGTTGCGAAGAATAATGGGGTAACTCTCATTTTTAATTTTATTTTATTTATTCTCTCTCTCGAAATATTTTTAGTCGTATAATATATTTTATACAGATTTAAAATAGTTAATATAAATATATATATATATATATATATAATATATTTCTATTATTGTAATAAATAGTAAAAATATATTTTCTATGCTAATTAAAAGTTGAATAATTTATTATTTTATTAATACAAATGAATATTGCTTTTATACTGTAATAACGCAATGTAATTTAACTCAAAATCTTACTTTTTCCGATGAGTGCAGTTGAAATGCACAGAAACCTCAAGTCTTAAGAAATCTATGAAAAATTATTCAGAGCATTACTTTTCGATAACAAGTTTTTGTTCGCATCGATTGCGATGGCGAAATTAATTGTTTCATTTCTCCTCGATTTACGACTCGAACGTTACGAGGTACTCGTACTGCATGAAAAGTTTTCAATATTTCTTCCATGAAACGATCAAAAACGTCGCTCGTCCAAGAAGCCATCCAGCGCGGCACGTAGATTGTACGATCGCGCGCAAAAGCCGCGGCACTTTGTCAACGGCAGCGCGAGAGAAGAGCCTTTCCTCGAGAATGCTCGAGCAACCAGTCAGTACGTTATCCTCGCGCCGAGTATCGCCGGCACCGCCAGACGTAAAGGATAACGTACAGCGTCGTAAGAAAGTCGATTTGGCGATGTGTTACACGTGGCCACCCTCTCATACGTTGCTCTAGATTCCGCGCCAGCGCGTCCTCGGAGCGAAAAACGTGCCGAATAATGCGATGCGTAATGTACGGCGTAATGTAGAGTCTGCGAGTATCATCCTCCTCTGAAATGAAAAGACGATAGTCGAAAATAATCTGGCTGGAGGCCCAGCTGGCCCGTCGACTTAATAAATTCGGAATATCGTTCGTTCCCTTTAAAGGAAAAATACTGCACGACCCCTTTAAGGTCCCACCCTCTCTTCGCAGATTCTCCCCTCCCGACCCTCTTGGACCCCGCGAAAACGTGGTTATCCATCGATTCGACGTCGAGTGCCGATTGCGAATGAAAAATCGTGCTCCGTAGCTTTCAACTCGATGTGTCGAGCCACTCGAGCGACGATTTCTACGCGCTCGATTAACCGAGTCTCCTGCGCGCGCGGATATCAATTTCCGGCTGCCTGGTGGACGAACACCTTTATTCCTACTTGTACCCGCCCTTAAAAGAGAGCCCTCGCGAGAACTTTATCCGCCTTTTTATTTTTATCCCTGCGCGAAACACGCGCGTCTTCTCTAACGCGTGGATTTGCATTTCAACGATCGGCTGCTCGGGTGCGTGAAGGAAATGAACCATCGTGGCGATGTATTTCGAATTTAATGCTCCGCTCGCATGGGAATAATTTCGCTAAAGCGATTTTGAGAGCACCTACGCATTAGCTGAAATTATTAGTCTACTTTCGCGCTATGAAATTTCCAACGTAATTGAAATACTGAAATTTGTCGGGCGGTTTGCGCTTAAGCGAATTTGTTCTCCACGTTGAAGACACAGAGGTATGCGTTGAATGATGTTCTGGGGATGATCGTAGCGCCGATAGAACATCGTTATGCTGGTAGGCTCCTCGTCATTTCCGCGAACGTTTGCAAGAGGCCACCATAAGTGGAACCTTTTGCGAACTTTTATCCGCGCACAGCGTATAATTACACCTCAGGTAGATTAGAATTTCACGATCGACGCACGCGGCCGCCCATAAAGGAGCCGATGCTCTCGCGATGCCGACGCGATCTCTCCGTCGCTCTCGCCCGGGCACGTGCGTGACTTCTCGTCTCGCGTGATATTCCGTGCAGCACGCGTTGGCATGGGCACCGGCACGCAAACGCCACGCCGCGGCTACGAAAGGTTACGTTTACCTACAGTTAGTAGTCCGCAGTATTTTTTCTCCCTTCTCCGTCTTCTCGTGCCGCCTCCACATATTTTCTTTCGCTTCCTCTCTTTCTCGTTCTCTGGCAATTGAATTGGCCGATCGTTTAAGTGCATCGCCGGTGCTACTCGCGGTCGGTCCTGAAAGCGTGTCACGTCGCCTGGCACAATCGACCGAATCGCTCGAGCAGTGGACATTGCACACGACACGAGGTGTTAATATGGAGATGATAAAAATAAGTTGGCGCGTAATATATAGCCGCGTAAAACTATGATGGATCGTATATACGACCTTAGCCGGTTGCTCGGCCAACAAATCGCAAATTCGTTTTTGCTATCTCCGTCATTCGCGCTTTATTTCTCTTTCTCGTTTTGCTTCTTCTCTCGGGCTCCTTCTGTTGCAGAAGCACGCGATATCCTCGTCGTCTTCGTTGTCGCGGTATTCTCGTATGTATATACATCATTGTACGTACGAGATGACCGTCGAGACGTGTCCCGCGTGGCGGTTGCTTAACGATGTTGAGAGGATCGGCAAGGTCGATCGTTTAAAGTCGATTATGCTCGGGAACTATCGAGAGAAGAGCTAGCCTTGGTCACTGTCCAACTCGATCTCTGACTACGAAATGTCCTCGTTATCCGCGATTTCTTCGTCGTTGGCTGATCCGAAGTCGTTGAAAGACTCGCTTGAATATGTACTGCTGGGGAAAGATGGTCGAATATCTCGTTGAAAGGTTTTGCAATGTTGCATTGAAATATTCATGTTACGCTTTGAAAAGCTCGGTCATTAGTATGCTAAATGCAGCTCCTCGATCAATATAGATAACCCTACGTTTAAGCATTTTTTTATAAATCTCAAGTAAAAAAGATAAGCTCGTTGGTTTGATCTGGTAAAATTGCTTAAAGTAGTTCGCTGTTGTTGCATGCGCGACAATGGAAATCTCAATCTAATGTATATTTCCGTCGCGCGCAACCGCAAAGTCCATTGTTCCATCAAGAGGGTGCCTCTGCCTCACAGTAAAGGTACTGTGAAATCGTAGAAAAAAGGATCTCGAGGAAAAGCGACAAGGGAGCTCCCCTCTATTTACAAGAGAGATCCTCCGCACATCGGGGGCTAGATATTAAATTTCAATCGATACAGCATCCGTTGCTCGCCTTTTCTTTGGTCGCGCACCCTCCCTCGCGAAGAAGATACATGTTTGATAGGAAATTAAGGGTGGCAAGATAAACACCCACTAGGAACGCACGGAATAAATATCCGAGCGATCGCAGAAACGCAGAGAACACAAAATTATATTTGCTGAATAAGAAGCAGTATATCCCTAAAAAAAGTTATATGAATTTCTGTTTATGTGTTATTGAAAATTATATATGAGAGAATAATTTTTATTTGAATACATGTTTTATATTAACTTATGAAATGGAATATATATTTTTTTTCTATCAGAAACACATACACACATATGATTTCGATAAATATCTGTCGCGTTCTGACATTTTCATGAACATTCTCGTAAAACGAGCGCCATCCAATTCGTAGCATCGATAAGATGAAGTAAATATGTATGCACATATATAAATATACATCTACAGAAATATTTATGCGAATCTTGTATCTGTTTGCTGCTACCATGATATTCCACCAATATTTTCGATCGTTCTATCATACTATATCACGTTATACTATATTATAGTTTATATATATATATATATATATATATATTGCATTTATTTCATTTCCTGTTTTAATAACAAGTAATAGAAATAGGTGTGTTTTATTGTTTATTTATTTTTTTACATTTTTAAATTTTATAAGTTAGAATTAACATTCGAGGATGAAATTAACTGCAATGTGTTATTTATTTAACTCTTTAGTGTTTATTAACGCTTGTCTGCTTGCATTTGTGTAACGTAGGAAAAATTCATTTTGCGTAATCTCGATCTGGTTCATTTCCTAATATCGATTTCCGGGCTTAATGTCAGTTTTATTCGAGAGTTTCACAAAGACTAATAACTCGGAGTAGAAGTCAGTTTCACGGCGCTTTGGCGAGTGGAGTAGTAATATACTCGCTGGCCAAAGTAAAGCGAGATTCGGTGGCTTTCGCGGATGGGGTAGTGGCGGTATCCTAATACGAAGTAAAATTGCGGCAAAACTTTGTTACTCTTGGCTTTCCATTAACCGTGTCGCTATGAGAGGGAACTCGGGGATGCCGATTACTGAATGGAAATCGAGAAATTGATGTTAGGTACGTGTCGTTGGGAAGTTATGATATTTGATGCACATTTACATGATATTTGCGTTTCTCCATTTGCCATGTCATTGCACTATTTCCGGCTTTCGGTGATTTAACAGCTTTACGGTGTTTTACTGGCCGACATCAGTTTTATATTTCATCAAACTCAATATCGCGCTGCGGTTTTGCGGCCGTCTGTCCGTCGTTGCCACGCTCGTGAAATATAATGCGCAAGAATAGTAACAGTGTGAGGTTGACATTTTTGCACAGAATTTTAAGAGCATAAAATGGTAGGGTTGGTGTTTAAATTTTGATGAGGATATAAAATACGTAGGGTTTTTTTTCGACTCTGCGAAATCTGTAAGTCTGTATTTTGCGCTTAAATATTTCGAGATACATTTGCAACTGAAAGGACAGTCGCTTTTACCGCGACACTCGCTGGCAATAAATCGACACTTTCGTCTTATAAAAGAGATTAAATGGAAATATATGCAAAATTTATGTCCTTCGTGTACAATCTCTGGGAACGCTTTACCTAATGACATTACGACGCGTCAGTTGTGAATTATTTCCTTCTATCCCGCGAGCAGTAAATGGTAATTTTGTACAAAGTATCGCATTTCATTCCGTCAAGGTTTAATCATAATACTCGCATCAAACAAAACCTTAATTCGGTCGGGGCTTTGCAAAATGACGATTTCACATTTTGTGATTATACACAACCACTTTTTATTGGTGACGAAAAATTGCTGGCTCGAATCGCGACTTACGAGAAATGTATCGTCGTGTTGTCGAGACGTTACGCTCGATCCATGATAACCCCTCGTCTGCGTTCACCCTCACGCCATGAGGCTTACGTTCCACCCTCACGTATATTTCGAACGTCCTGCGGATACGGTGATGCATGAAAGCATCGAACACGATAACTTATGTCGTTTTAGGAGAGATTTTGGAAGATCGAGAAACGGTCCCTATATTCTCGTTTCGCCACTTCGCATTATGCGGCACGACGAATGTAATTTATTTCCTACGATTGCGACACTAACACTTGAGATAATGAAAATAAATGTAACGTCTTACCGTTAATCGTTTTTAGG
This sequence comes from Solenopsis invicta, assembly GCF_016802725.1. Classification (NCBI taxonomy): domain Eukaryota; kingdom Metazoa; phylum Arthropoda; class Insecta; order Hymenoptera; family Formicidae; genus Solenopsis; species Solenopsis invicta. The sequence goes on along the minus strand of NC_052666.1, from coordinate 21,916,087 downwards.
AAAGTTATGATTCTTTGCTGGACAAATTTATAGCTAAAAAGACGCTTCTTTAATTTGTCTAATGGTAACGACGTTGTTAGTTGGTGGAAGGAATGATAACACTTACAGGCCTATTGTTGGCTGGCTACTCGATATACTCTCAGATTCGTGGAGAGAACGGACGGATAGACACCCTCGGGAACCACTCGAGTTCCCTCCTCGAATGCACCCTTATTTTACATGGAGCCCCCGAGGCTTAATCAATAACGAATGTATCACACGTGAAGTTTTCGTGCTTGTTATTTAATTTGAAGCTTAAGGGAAAGTCAAAGTCGACTGTTAGTATCGTAACTGATAGTCGATTTTACAGATATATGTAGAGAAGAAGACATATTATAGCTCTTGTAAATATTGTCTTATTATATGACGAATGGTTACTTATGGAATTATTTATTTATGAGCCCGCCATTGTGTGCAACGACTCTAATTTTAATACATAATAATCGACACACATGAGCTATATTTATTCTTGAGCATTTCGAAACTTTTTCAAGCTATATTTTCAAATTTAATCACATACTTCTTCATTCTTTTCAAACTTGAGAATATTGTCGTTTGAATATATATATATATATATATATATGCACTTTAATTTTTTGTTACTTAATATTTTACTCGGCTGCACATGTTCTAAATTATGCAAAGTTAAACAACAACATGGGCTCTTGCTAATATAACTAATATAGCTCTTTCAAAATTTTTATATTGATGTAGTAATTATTTAGTAAGTTCGTTGTAGTTCTATTACCAATCTATAGTTTACGTTACATGTATTATAGATTTTCAGTACTGTAGTCTATGTGCGGAAAGATTATGTGTACGTACATATATTTACATATTTTCTGCACTATTTTCTCTGTATTTTGAATAAATTTTATAACATTGTTTTTTAATTATTTGTTTAAATTTTGAAACAAAACCAATTTTTTAAATCAATTTTTATGGAAAAAAGAGCATATCATTACCGTTATTTTTCTTTAATTCATTGTGCAGTATTTACACATTTTTATAAATAACATTTTATTGTAAATAATAAATATTTCATAACTTTGAAATAATAATTACGTAAAATAAGATCATGTGTAAGATGATGTGCATAACACAATTAAAATTAAAAGAAAATTAACCTTCTAACTTTTAATCTGGAATCGATTAAACTCATCTTATCAAATTTTATATACGTTTTATAAGTATATTTTAGATCAATTATATGAGAGTAAGGAACTAAAATTCTCTGTATAGATTGGCAACTTTTTTATTTTAAATTTACATATGTAAGCAAACGTGGAACGGATTCGTAAACTTAAATTGCAGTGTGAAAAATATAAAGTGAAATCACTTGGAGAAACAACTTTTGTTGCCACGAGTGTACTCGTTGCAGCATCTGTTGATTTCTGATAGACATCTAGGGTAATAAATATTCCTTCTATTAATGCAAATTGGACCGTGATGCGGTACGTATGGTCTTAAGTCCCTTAATCACGTAGATAGATTTCGAGATGTGAGTGAACCATTTGCGAATGGAGGTTCCAGGAAAGGCTCCATTTACATGAGTAAATATTCGTGCCGGTATATAGCGCGGCGTTCTCTGCAGACTGCATTCCGGAGTTGCCCTTTAATTAGTACGTCACGTCCGGGGAGGGCTAACTTCCAGATCGGTCCGATCAGTACGTGCGCGGTTTAAATTCGTTGGCCGGCTGTTGGAAAGGACTTATAGCTCGTTAATTAGTTCGCGTTCGTTATGTTAACACGATAAGATGCTGACTGTTTGATTCGAAATCTGGATGCATGTTGCGATACTCGTTGCACACACTGAAATATGTGAATTTGAATTTATTGGAAATTATCGGACATATCGTAACAGAATATTATACAACGTTATACTAGATCATTATATGTTATACTACACTAAAATTATGTTATTTTGTTAGCTGAAGCATGTAATACAATATATACAAATTTGGGTGGAAAAATATTTTTTATATGCAGAGAAAAGTATTTTAATTACGTAATTATCTCGTGTAATTTTTTTTTTCGAAAAACATGATAGATTGCTGCACAATGGTTGGCTCAGCACAGGTCACTAGGTTGATGATACATTGAAAGTCGCTGAAATGGTTTCGAAAAAAATAATAGCCGATAGTAGCATAATGCGATTTCGTTTTATAAAGCTGTGCCCCCGGATTGGAGAATCGATAACGACGTCGTTAGAGACGCTGCCGCGGTGACGAGCACAGACGAGCACAGACGAGCGACGCTTTCAATCGACCCCTGATGGTCGCCGAAGTGAAAACGCGAATTAACTTTCGCCGCGGTTGACCCATCTATCTCGTACGCTACATTAGGTACCACCCCTTCGTGTCATGTGGTTTTTCATCCTTTGAATATTGTGTAATGATGGTTGACACCGATGCCGAAGATGTCTTTGCAGACGGTTCTTGTTGCGGCGAGCCAAGAGCCGTTTGTAAAAATGTATTCCCCGCTGCGACGAATATGTGCGTCAAATTACCTCATCTCGCGGCCATGCAGACTCAAAGGATGGAACAAAAACATAATACACAAGCTGTCGAGCGAAAGTAAATTAATATCACGTGAGCTCGCAATTTTGTTGCGCGTCAAATAAAATTTTTTTTTTTAAACCGATTTTTCGAGAATTGAAAAATATTTTATTAATGTAGTATTTTTACTCCAGTTCTAATCTGCTCCTTTTTTCGCAAATTCTCCGCAAATTCAAACATTTTTCTACTCTGTATTTTATTTTATATTTAAAAATTGCCGCATCTCGCGGAAACAACCCTATGATTTTTATAACAAGCACATTATTCGGTTCAGTGATTCAACCAACAGTTTCTGAATTCAATTTTCAATTTCGTTCCGACCGCGGTTGGAACCGAGAGAGACATAAACGCCCTGACATCTAAAATAAAACCGCGCGGACGCGTGAGATTTCTAACGAACGGTAATTTTTATTCTCCGTGTATATGAGGCTGACGCGGCGCACAAATTCGCTCGGATCCCGCCGAGCGAGATAGAGACATCCATTCCGCGCGTTTCCCGATTTAGATTCCGTTGCCTTTTACATATGGAACGCGAATTGCAAATGCTCGCGCAACAATCACGCGTCTCCGCCCTTCCGTCGACGACGAAGCCCGCCGTCGCTCGCTCGCTCGCGTCTCGAATCGTCTTCGCATTCGTCTCTTTCGCTTCCGCGCGTGTTCTCATCATCGGGAAAGAAAACTCGTTCCGTTGACGTTCGCGATTGCATCCCTTGCCATCCCGCGTCTCCTCTATCGCCGCACCGCGTGCCCTCGTTTCAACGAAGGAAGCGGGATGCTACTAATGGAAGGCAGCAACGGGGAGCGGGAGCGCGATGGAAGGCGCCGGAGATGCGGGTCATATAAACAGTATGGTAATAAAGACGGCGTCGCTTATGGCATAATTATGGTAATTCATTAATAAAGACTCTCGGGCAACTTCTGCCGCCGTTGAACGCCCGTTTCGTTCTTCGTTTACTTTCTTCACGGATAACTGAGCTTCGAGGGCTACTCAGTCCAGAATGGATTGGCCCCCGTACGTTTTGAAGGAACCGGAATGGAAGGCTGTTAAATAGCGACATAAACAGGTCGAGTGCGCAGGCTGTAGGGTGATAGGGTGATCAGCTGGATTAAGGACGGCGATACCGCCCACTTTTCCCTTATCGGGACACTGTTAAAAACCAGTTAGGCGGTAGGAGCTCGACGCTAATATAAATTCTGCCGAGAATCGTTGGATTCTTAGATGGTTCCGCTCCGTTTACGGGATAATGGGATGGACGAACGTCTGTTGACCGAGAGAATTCGCGATTAGCTTCGACGTCTGGAATCTCTTCAATTCGTTCTACTAGACGAAAGGGGCTTCCGAACCTTTTGAAACTTGACCTAGATGTCTTTGTAATTCTTTTTGTTTACGCACATTCGTATGGAAGGTATCGACTAATGCGTTTTATCTTTCGTCGCACGCGGAAGATATCGGCGGATAAACCGAGAAGACGGGAAACCCGGAGAAATAAGCCGATACGGGAAGGCGCGAGTTTCTCGGTGTCACTCCGCGCGGGCATATCATTAATTTTTCATCGGTCCTGGGAAAACAGAATCGATAATGTTTCCCACCTGGCATGCGTGTACGTGGCTCGCATGTCGCGCCGGAATTGAGACACGAAATTCACATTTGTTCGTCGCCCATTCGGGAGCGCGGGACGCTCGAAAAACAGAGTAAGACGACGTCGCGTCGGGTGGGCTCGCCATCATGGCGGCCGCCAAGTGGTCCATATATCGTCGCCACGATAACAGTCTAGGAGACTAGCGCGAAGTAGGTGATAAGGGTGAGTTTACGGTTATTTCTTCAATTAGGGTGATACAACGAGCCACTTAACTGGCCGCTGATTTTTACCTTCCCTCGCGCCGTCACCCGTGGCTAGATTTTATTGCCGTATGCCTTCTCTGTCCACCTTCGCCTTCATTTCCAATTAAAACGACGTTATGACTTTATTTCCTAATCGTTAGAGATTTTAACTCATTTTTTTATTGCTCGCGACCGCGATTTGACGTCGAACCGCTACGATGGTTTCAATTACGTTTTTACGACGTATTGGATTGAATAGGACGAATTGGATTTATCCAATTTATAATATATACTTTGACAGTTTTTCTTATTTACAATGCATCAAAAATCTTTAATTGAAGCGCAATGTGCACACAACATTGGAGATTAATTGAGATTAATAGAGGAGAAAGTATAGTATGTATGCCCCTCTCACATTTACATTTTATCCAATAACTTTATTACTAAGTTGATCAATATTTTAAATTGAAAACTTAACGATTACATTTGTCAATAAACTGTTTAATTGATTCTAGAGTCAATCATTTTTATAAATGATATATTTACAAATAATAAAGTTACATTTATTATTTGTAAATATGTCATTTATAAAAATGTGACGACGCTACATATTAGGTTAAAGAGAAACAGAGATGATAATATGGCTCATCTCCTCTCAACGTACATAGAACCGAATAAAATGTTAAATATTAATAAAAAGATAGTCATGCGTACATACATTTGTACATAATACATTCAAGCTTAAAGAGAATGATGAAATATGAGCAATTAAATTTTAAAATATTTAAAACTTTGAAAAAATTTTGAAATGCTTAAAAATAAAAATGCCTTTTGAAATATCGGCTATCATATGTATTGATAACATATTGGTGCCACTGCGTAACGATGAGCTATTAAATAAATGATTCCATAAATAAATAATTACTAGAATTTGTCACCTAATATCAGAGATATTAAGAATGACTATTGTCACCTACGAGTATAAAGAAACTCATAAAATCATATCTCATTTTCTATGATCTTTGCTGTTATTGATTTCCGTCTATTTCTGATCAAAGTATTGCTATAAATTAAAAGTTATATTATAAATAATTATTTTATTAATAAAATTTCGCATTTTAATATTATTATTGAAAGAAAAGTTTCTTAGCGGATTAGTAGATTCTTATTTAATGAATTATATTTGTGAGACATCGCTATTCTTCACGTTTACGTCATGTGATTCTGAATCAATGAATCGTCAACGAATTTTGTTAGATACTGATATTTAGTTCTCCTCTGTGTTGTGTTTTATTTCTTGATTTAATCTAAATTCACCACCGCGTCTCGAATCACTTCGATTTTCAAGATATTGGGCACAGCTATAAATGGAGGATATATGTGAAACTTTCTCTCTCTTTCTCTTTTTTGAAGAGCAACGACGAGAGGGAAGGCAGAGAACGCGAAGGATACTAACAATGCGAAGAAAACGTTATTCGAGTTCAGACCATGCCGTGTACGCGAGTAGTTTTCGGCGCGCGCGCCAAACTCCGTAGCGGATTTCATTTTATTTCCGGTCCACCTTCGACCATCCTTTTGTAGAACGTCATGGACTTTCTGCCTCCTTCCCGCTATCGCCTGTCTTTGTCGCCGAATGTGTACTATACACAAGGGGTTGGACGATTTCAGGGGGAAAGACTCTCGGCAGGGTAGATATTCAACTTGAGATACTTTCGTCCACCGTCCTCATCCTTTCCTTTCTTGTTTTTCCTCTGTATCCTCTCGTTTCTTTCCTTTGCTACGTATCGCGTCTGGCCCTTGACCGGCTGGATCTTCGAGCTCCTCGATTGGAGAACCCTAAACGAAAATGTTTCCGGTTCGTTCGAGAGGCCGGTATTATCCTTAGCCGTGTCCACTGGCTTGCTTTTATTCCGCGAAACTTCTTTCTGCCTTCCTGCAAATTGTTTCCCATGAAAATTCGTTTCATCCATGGCGAGAGGTTTTTGTTTCGCGTGATTGTATCGAGTGAATATTCACAGCTTCCTTATGTTAGTACCGAGTATCTATGAATGTTTCAACTTGAAATAGAAGAATGTGTGACAGTCTTGGTTAAAAATTAAATCTAAATCTTTATACTCACAAGGGACCTTTGCTTACAAGACAGAATATACTTTGACACATAGATTAATCAAATTAACATAATTGACGTTAAAAAAGTGAAACTGCAATTGTAAAATATGAGAAATGTTAAAGATGAAATTTTTAATTTTGTGAAAAATTTGATGACTATAGACATTTTATTATTAGGTTTAAAAATAGAAGAGATTTTTGTAGAAATTATAAATTGCTAAGCAATGCTTGTGCAGATCTTTTATTCTCTTTTTAGTGAACTGATAAAAAGCAGATTGCCTGGAGCAATGCAGCTTGCTAAAATTACCCACGCTTATCGTGCATTCTCCTCCTTCTGTGGAATAAAATTTTCGTATAATAAACTTCATAACATTGCGAATTGGAGCATACTGACTAGCGATATTACTAAAATTTCCGTGATGAATTCCTGTTTTTCAAAAATAATTAAAAATTCTAATTTATGTATCAGTTGCAAACAAACACCATGCGGCAGAAAGCGCAATAAATTTACTTGAAATTTAATCTCACGATTTAATTGCTTTACCTTAAATATATATATTCTTCTCGATTATAATATCATAAAATTATTATCTTGCAGAAATTAAATATCCAAATTAATAAAAAATGCAACTTTGTAAAGTGATTTAATTTTAAAATATAATTTGATATTGTACTCATTTATAACGTTGCATGGGATTCCAAAAGGAATGTGCGGAAATAATTTCAACAATCCTCTTGTATCGAAACTTTCGTGAGTTTGCTATTTGAACTTTCGAACTCGCGCATAACCTTGGTTTGCGCAAGGCCTTGAACCCAGGGGGACATGTGCTTACGACCGAAATGCAAATGCGTAATTCGCGATTCGGAAAAAGTTCATTTTCAGCGGCGAGAGACCGGTATGTACCGGTGAAAGAACCGCATGGAGCGGCGGAGAACCGAAGGTTGCATTAACATAACATCAACTATAGCGTACCACAAACCTATCCGTTGAATTTCGACGAGCTGCAATGTTAATGTGGCAATATATATTCATGCGAATTCATACGACTTACGTAGCAAGTGCTCTCGCAATTACATTAACACGGTAGTCAATAGCACACATGTGCATGGCGATTTAGAAGGACGTGATACATTTAATTCGAGGCCGTGTCCTAGTAAGTGTAAAGGAAGTTTTCAATTTATATACATAAGCGATATATTAAATATATGTGATATGTATTGAACACGGTCGTGCGAAAGTGTTAGTTTCTTTATTCACATAAAAGTTTAGAACTCGGAAAAATTATTTGCTCATATATAGTACATATATAAAGAAGTTTATGAAATCTTGTTTTCTGATTCACATTATTATTTATAGACATTATTATTTTATTTATTTTTATTCCAAGAATTTTTCATATCACTGATGTCAATCAACAAGCTAATGTTGCTTATAATGAAGAACAGCAACAAAATAAGCTGAATCAAATTATTCTCATTATTATTGCAAACTTCATAACAAAATAATATAAAATACGAAATAATATGTATCAATAATATTGTTAAGCTCATCTTTATCTTGCATAAATATTATTATACATTGTTTTTCACTTTTAACGAGAAATATAATGTAAATACTTGCTATAAGAAGCAAAGGTAATTTTTCCCTCTTTCATCGTTCAAATATCGTTTATTTTTAATATTTATGGTCGATAAATAAAAATAACTCGGAACTGTAAAGCTCATTACGCACATGTTGTATCGACATCCCCCCCCGCCCAATTAGTTACAGATATTTTATAATTCGATTGAAATGGTCTATTCTGATGTATTTAATGTTTTGATATTACGTCGATAACTGTATCTCATGAAGATTTAAAATTCAATTTGTCTGATGCATTAATTTTTATAAAGCAATAAAACGTGAATATTGCGTATAATTGAAAGGTTGAAATTAAAATTCCGAATTACGCGACCGAAATAAATTTCTGGCGCAATAATTATTTTCCCGTACGCGGTAGGAAAATTTCTACCGTAATGATCTTTGATTGGCTTCTCTGAAGCTTGACTGTGTCGCGCGTAAAATATACCGTTCGTAAAACGCAAATCGTTCCTCCCTTTGTTACGGATCAGCTGGTTATTGGATGCAGCCTCATATTTAAGCGTGTCTCATTTAAACGAATTTCATTGCGTTGCTGGCGTTGTGTGCGGGCGCGACGCAGATTCAATGGGTCGCGCCGGCTACATAACGTAACACAATTATCCATCGAATTTCCACGATGCCATCCACGGCTTGTCCGTGAATGAATTTAATAGGAGCTCGCATGCAAAGCGACCGATTGGCGTCGATCGGCAAAACGTGCGCCGCCGCGTCTTTCGCGATGAAAATCCCGACCGAGTTTTTCGTCGCCGCGTCGCGCCGCGCCGCTCGCGCATACACAACGGGATAAAAAGCGGGATAGCCGTGGTATATTTGCATAGGTAATTGCCCGTTGCACGTGGCGCTTCGTTGTTGGTATAATCGAATTCGCTCCATGGTGATTTTATTTCTGATGCGTTGACCGCGATTCGCGCTGTTTGCTCGCGCGAAGCCGGCGGTGTTCGTCTTCCGCTGTTTGATAATTGGAGACACGGTTTAATCATAAATAAATACAATGTCCCGCGTGGAACGCATTGTTTTCTCACGGAACGGAGCATGAAATTCTGCAATTAATATACGAAAAGTCATAGAAGATTAATATTTCACGTTATGGTATATCCCGCATTGCTCGTCGCGAACTTATTCGAGCGGCATTCGTTTTAATGATGCAAATGGACGCGAACTTTTCGTCAGTCATTTTTTTTTAACGCGATTTTTTGAAATGTACAAGGGCACATGCATTTATTGCATAAAATTTATAAGTACCCTCTGAAGCAGGAAATACAGGAAACTGCGATACGGTTTACATTTCGTTTACTGCTTACCGTTTAGAACAGATTTGACTTTTGCCATGATGCAGAATATATTCGTGAAAGTACGCGCTTCGACGATCAAAACAGTTTAGCAGAAGGATACGGGAGATGTAACAGAACGAGTGGAAGAAATCGGAGGTATAGCAAAGCTATGGAGACGAGATTTCTTCACATAGTGCAGATACGAGGAAGCTTTTCACGATGATTTATACATATGTGTCCTTACGTACGAATGAAAAGAAGAAATACTCGGAAACGTTTTTTTACAATGTTTTTTTTTTACTAAAACTCCGTATCTTTATGCATTTAATATTCAAATGCAGCATGCGCTGCATATTTTCACTGGTAGAAATATCTAAAATGACTCACACACATGTAATCTCGCGTAATCATGCAGAAGGAGGTATATTCGTTTATTTTACTCGCTAATATCTTGACGGTTCTTTTAAATCATTCGAAACGTAGGTAGGGATTAAATTAATTTGGTTGATCAGAGTGTTCGACGACGCGACCGTGGCTTTTCGCACAAAATTTCGCCTCTCGTGCGGTGATCCGTAATTACGTATCGCCAAACGGGAAACGTCTTGACGTCAGTAATGCACGTCGAATCCAGATCTCCATCGGCACGGTAATAAATGGCGCGGTGCGGTGCGACGCAGGTACGATGGCTCGAGTACGATTAAATACCCGCGCTGAACCCCGTAGTCAACCCCGTACGAAGCGACAACGGTCGCATCGCAGTCACGCGAGATCCCGACCGCGTCGCAAATTATCGAAGATATCCAGCGGTCGCTATCGCGATAACGCCAGGCCGCGCCCGTTGACAGCGACGACGGGGGGCACCCTGCTGCCGCCCGGGTCTTGGGACGTCGCGTCGTCGTGGACCTATTGTCGGCGCTCGCCGAAGCAGATCGCCTCGGATTGCCGCGACGCGGAGCGGAAACTAACGCGTCTTTTGTCGCATGACTAATTGAGGGCGATAAATAATATGCCGTGAAAAAAAAGATACGTCGGCCCCGAGAGAATCCGCGGCATTCCCGAGATGGAGGCGTTCTGTGAGTGCGGTCAAAGGTCGAGGACGAGAGGGAGACCGCGCTTGAGAGGAGAAAAACAAAACGGGCCATGCTAGAAGGCGGAGGACGAGGACGCATTCAGGTGCACGACTCGCGGGGATGGTAAAGGCTGGAGGGGGACTTTGGTAATGCGGGGCTTTACGCCGCGAATAATCAATGCGTCCTCGTGTGCAGTCTCTCCTGGTGCGGCGGCGACGGCGGCGGCGGCGGCGGCGGGCGGCCGGTTACACCGAGATAAATGTAAAGCGGCGGACCTACTTACTCGCTTCGTATCCACCGGGTGTTCGCGAAGTACCCGTATATCGCGTCATCACTGTAATGGCGATCGAGTTTATTAATGCGCTCCATAAGTTGCTGATGCGACGGGTTTCCGCGCGGCGGAGACCATGTGGGCTCCCTTAGTGCTGGAAGCGTCTCGAATAAACGATATATCATGCTAATCTCGGGTTTCTTGTTCACGAGTTTGTTAATGATGTTTCTTTACTAGCTAATTAGCGGTTGTTAGTGTCATTTGTATCGATAAAATAGATGCTTAATGACGATTGGTACGTGAGCGAACCTACGTAACTGACAATTATACTTTTTGTTACTAAATATTATTTATAGTTTCTTTACAATAGTTGTTTATACAAAAGTCGACAAGATGTTTGCATATAAAGCAGAAAATTCCTGCTGGTCCTCGATGCATAAAGTACAAGTAAAAATCTCGAATGGTACGCGGCTTATTTTCGCTATCACGCTTGTCGATGAGTTTTGACAAAAGTATCTGCTCTACAGTTCAGTAGATACAGTCGCAATACATATATACTTGGCGCGCGCGCGCACGCGGTAAAAAAAGTTGCACTATGCGAAAGTGTGCAATCTCGGTGTTCCGTCGCACGGCTGCGCCAGGCGAGATTCCTTCGCTCTGGGCATAACTGCGAAGTGGAAAGAAAAGAAAAGAGTCGACGATTGTTCGAAACGGACTTAGGGATATACGAGCGGCAGCACAGGTTGCCGGTTACTCTCGGCGCTGAGAGAGATTTAAGACTCTCGCTCCGGGGGAAGGAAGGAAGGATGCCGGGGAACGGTGGTAGGAATTTAGCGCATTATGGCGCGAGTTAATATTGGGCGGACAGCGGGTGGAGTCCACTGCCACTAAATATACTCACACTCCCGGCCTCCGACGTTCTTTCTCGCGAGAGCTGCACTTGAAAACCCTCAAAGTCGCGACCTCGTGCAACAAGACCGACGTTTTATTATCGCTCTGTGCCTCTCGCACCGCGGCCGAGATAGCTGCATGCACCTGTCCGGCATTTTCTGCATCGCGCACCGCGCACGTTTGCTGCCCCTTGCAATTTATGTGGCCTTCGGTAGACATACGATGCACGTATCGAGTATCGATTCCACTTGGGCATGTTGCGGCGGTTAAATCGCAGGTTTGATTGGATAATTTTGGTAATCTCGCGCGCGCGCACGCGCGCGCGCTCAAGAGAAAGAGAGATTGAAACTGTGGTTGCTTATCTATTTTCATAGATATGAAAGTGTTCTAATCTGCGAAAGATCGCTAAACGCCTTCGTACTTTCTTACTTGAGGAACGCTTGTATAATAGAGCAGTACGTTATAGTATAATTTAAACGTATTTTATGCAAGCTAGCAGCGTAATAACGTAGAGCCTGTATAACGGAAAAGCGATTTAATCCTGGCCGAGCAATTTGGCGAACCTGCCAAGTTCGCGAACCTGATGAGAGCACGTGCTTTCCATACGCGAGCGCGAGAAATGATCGGCGCCCCTCAAATCCACTTCATCCATTACGAAAGTATCTCGATGCACAAATCTATGGACTATTCCCCGACTGGCCCAACGACCTGGAACACGTCGACACGTTTCGAATTTGCCCGGTGTGATTAGTTAAGTGATCTAGGCAATATACCTGAATTAAAGGTACTCCATTCTCATTCAATTTCACTCAATTCACTCTTTTAACTTCCTCTTTTATGTCGTTAATAGTCATTATTCATCGTCGTTACGAATTGATTCATCAGAACATGATTATTATGCTTTACTCTAAAACTGATTATTATATTTAAAAATATATACATACTTATATTTTTTTTAATATTTGTATTGATATACTACCAAATATCTAGCAAGTCTAACTGTAATTATCATAAAACTTTCATAAAACTTTAAAGAGTTCTTCTATGCTTGGGGAAAAGTTAAACGAACCATAAGTAACATAACTATTATTCAAACTCCGAAAATATACTTTGCATTTCTGCAACTTTATGGATCGATATCGGCGTGTTCCATGCGAAGCTTTACATCGTGACTCAGGATCTCTCAAAAGAAGGTAGGGAGATTTTGTCGTACCTCGGACTCCGTTGTAGTATCGCAGGGTCATCGATGAAGATTCGAACAATATATAGCAAAAGTCGCAACGTCTGCGAGTGAGAAACTTTTCAATGGATTTACTGGTTCCACTTTCTTTCATTTGGTCCCTATTCACTCGATTCACTTAGTCAAGTTTTATTCGTTCGCGAACTTGCGACGCCGTGCCGCCATTCGGTCGATTATGCAACTTCGGTATCCCTATCTCATTTTGTCTCTTTCCGGCCGTTTGCTCGCTGCAGCAGTTCGTCTTTCGTGATAACTATCGTTAATATCAAAAATGTTCAACCACTGCGAGGTAGCGATCGCTGAAATATTTTTCCGCAAGTTTAAAATAAAAAATATGAAAAATTTAATCTTAGTGCTTTAATGTTAATTAATTTAATAATAATACAATATTATAATGATATATTATTAAAACATGTTATATATATATATATAAATCGTGGCACAATATTTTAATTTTCCCACAAATTAAAACAGTTTTATTTCAATACAGTTTTATAATGATCAAATATATTTTCATAGAAATATAAAATATTTTTTACATGAAATTAAATTACATAATATTGTATCATATTAATTACACTTAATTTCGATTAGTATACAGTGAAAAAATTATATAAAAAATCAATTATAAATATACGGAATATAAATTGATTTGTATGCTCTCTATATGAAGCACACACGAGAACAAACTGTTATCTCTTTTACATTTGATATCTCGATGTGGAATTCGATTTTACGAGACTTGGTAAAGCGATATCCCGATTTGTAATGCAAAGTAATATTACTCTTTAAAAGCCACTAATCGAATATCGGTCTTTTATGTAGCGCGATTTCTTCGCCGAATATATCCAACGACGAAGGCGGATGAACCATTTCATGACACGTCTTTCAATAATCCGAGTTCTCCTTTTAAATCGAGGTTTATGGCTTCTAAAAGGAATGAATCCTATCACAACGGCATCGAGTAAAATTTCCGTGCAAATGGGTTCTGGCACGAAATTCCGCCTCGGTTATATCAGTGAAGATTACAAGTGCAGCGCGAATGCACCCACTGCTGGCTATCATTTTGCGAACTCCTTTCTCCGCCGCACAATCTTCTCGGGTCACGTAACCGTGCGGTTTTGAGCCGCACCTTTCGAGAATCTTTGGAGAGGTGGTTGAAGGGGGAGATCGGTAAAAAACTTATTAAATATGTACGCGGTATTAATTTTAGAAAAAGAATACACCTTAGGGGGTTTTTTGGCCAAGTAATTTTATATTGATTAAAAAAAGCAGTTTCATCTCCTTGCAATTTTCCATATATAGCTCTCTCGAGAAGTGTAATATAGACATTTATAGAATTTACAGCGTTTCATATCATGCCTGAAGCACGTGACGAGTGCGACGAAAAAGCTCCCGGTATTTGCAGACATTTACATTTAAATACGTGTATATGGTGCAAGCCTCGTTATTATCCTTTGTCATGGCTAGGCAGCGACGTTTTATAATGTATATAGATACATTACGCGCTAAGAAGTTACTGAAAAAGTTGGTTGCACTTGCGTGTGACTATAGCGCACGTCCTCGTCCCGCCGGAGGCCATCGAGAGAAAAATAAGATTTACGAGTTACTTTAAGCTGTAAGCGGCCAGAAGTTTCCAAGACGGCTGTTCCTCGTTCCGTCCGCGCATTATCACAGTCCAGCTTTTTATTCGCGACTTATGACTTTACCTGAATCCTCTCTGTGTAACGAGAATAACATCAAAGCATGCGCAGCACAGTTTTACAGATAGAATTCTATTATAATTAATTATACAGTCTTGTCAATTACGGAATTAATTTGCGAATGCCAATGTTTTATTATTATTTACAGACTACGCGACATACACAGTGACTGACGTTAATAATTTACATGGAACAAGTTTAGTCGCGTGGCTAAATATAAAGTTGTTTGCCAGGTTTTTCAACAAATGTGTTGCCATAAGAAAGTTCGTTTTTCTTCCATTGAGTGACATAGGTTGAAGTATCCTTCGCCAGCTCGTATAGCTAGATCGATACCGCATCTTATCCTATAATACTGTTTGTAGGCACGTAGTTATCATACGGAAACTTTGTTCCCCCTATCGTTAAATCGTCCTCCTAGAAGTCAAGCTTGTATCACAATGGAAATGCCGGTCGACGACCCTTTTGAATTGTACGTCTGGAGGAAATGCAGATAAGAATAAGTCGGTCTTGCAATTCGTTTTTACAGACAACTTGGAAGGCATTATGCATTATGCGTGATGCACTCACTTCATTCCATTGTATACCATGATTGTATGGCTCGACCATAGATTTTATAGTTGAAATAGCAGAAGCAGGTACCTCGGAAATATTTTTTTCTTAAATTCAGGACCTCCCCATCTCTAACATATCTCGTTAATATTAAAATAGCATTTTACTATTCATAATGCTTTTTATTATTATCATTGTCGATTTGAAAAGAGAAACGTAATTTTTGAAATTTTGAAATTTTTAAACATAATATTTTAACGGAAAAAGTTTCGAGATTATTACGTTTGTAATTATAAAATGATTTCTTTGTTACGATATAATAATGCAGCGAAAAATTGTTGCAATTGAAAAAACTTCGTTAAAAGAACTTTTATTGATCTTTCCTATTGACTTTAAAGTCAACTCATATTTGTCTCGATAGAGCTAAAATTTTTATTGACGAAAACAAAAAAAGTCTGAAAAAGTTGAGTTTTTTAAGAAACCTCGCAGACGAACGGACTGCTTGGCGAACACTGTAATATTGCAAAGTAGTTTTCTATGTTTTACTACTTAAATAATAGTTGCGGCAATTCTTAGTTGCTATACACAATTGTATCGAGAAAGAGAAGTACGCACGTACTGACAAATTAACATTTATTAGTCTTGCATAAAACATCTGCTATGCATACTTAGCAGCCAGCCAATGCGGTCGATGACCCTTCGCATCACACGATCGTGCAAAACGTTAAAGAAAAGGGAGTTTCTCTGTCTTCCCGCTTCTTACATCTACACACGTGAATGCACGTGTACGAAGGTACACGAGGCGTCGCGGCGCCGAGGACTCGCGGCGCCGGGGATCTCGCCCTGCCATTTGTAATAATAGATGAAAGTAAGGTGAGGAGCTTCCCGGGAGCGGGAACTCCACCGTCCGGCCGCTTTACGGGCTAATTTCCTTCGCGGGGAGAAGTTTAACTGCGACGATGTAGCCACGCATTCCCCTGTAGCGGTAGAGCGGCTGTCCGCATACGCGATTATGGTGATAAATGAAGCACACGCGCCATTTAATTGTCTCCGCTGCTGATTATGATGAATACTCTCGTCCGACGTGTTCAACGCTCTACCGTTAGCGGAGTGATCGACTTTAAATTCTATGCCTATAACGTTCCACCTCTCTCTCCTAATGCAAGAACGTCGTGACAGTCTGAAGGAACGTTTCCTTAATGCGTTTCCGTTCGTTTAAGCGTTAATACCGGGAAAATAATAAAAAGAAGCTCAAGGGAGAAACGCATAGAAACGCACGCTATTACGCTTTAAATGGGTACATCTCCGCAGATATATGGCGAGCGCTGTCGCTGTTGTTATTGCAGCACATTTTGGATGCGAGACCCGATAATACGTCACGCGTTATTAATTCGCGCGATGCAGGTGCAACTTTTCGTCTTAGTCCTCGTCGCGTAACGTATCACCGCTGTGAAAATGCGGAGCATCCCTCTGCAGCGTTCCGTGAAGTGTACGTTACGTTTAGGGCGCACTTACGTCGCGCTTGTAGATCTCGCGAATTCGCGCCTCCATGAGTATCAGGTGTCTCATGTGAAATTTGACATCCCCGGATAGTTTGCCGCGGGATCGTTTCCGGCATGTCGGCACTGCGTATTTTCGAAATATCGAAGTGCATCGAAGAGGATGGATGCGAGAAATTTGCTGTTATAGAATGTAGTAGGCGGGCGTTCCCAGGATAGTTCGATGTAAAAATCTCAATAATTCGCCGGCACAATACAGCTCGTACAATATGCGATGCACGATATCCGGAAATATAACCGTATGAGAGAGCACGCACCTGGGATTTAATAGGAAATTCAATTTGTAGCAAAAAAGAGTTCCAATGAACACATCTTTGACGTTTCCAATATTACGTCACTTTTGAGTTGTATCTTCTTTACACGCGACGACGCGACGTTCTCTCTTCCTGTCTTCCTATAACGCGATTTTAGCACTTAACACTTTATCACGCGTTCTCGATTTTAGCGAATTTTACAAGTACGTTCAATAGCGAGAAACGAAGCACACACGTGAATCGCATTGCGATATTGCCCTTTTTTTGTGATTCTCCTCTCGCTTATCTAGCTTATCTCTCTGCTGGAAAGCGAACTATGCGAGAATGCTCTTGATTATAATGCAACCCCCGTCGTCATGCTTATCCATGCTTTGCTTGACGATTATATCCATACACGTATTTTAACTTGCCAGACTTTCTGGGCCGTGCGTAAGGCGAGCATTGTGGCACGATGACAAATTACCTGGCATAAGACGTAAATAAAAAATGCGGACCCTCCTCAGAACCCACCACCGTGTCAGTTGATGTAATGTCCTGCTCGCGAACGCAACGGCGCACGATCAATCATTGGACAATATTTATTTATATGAAACGCGGTGAGAAGAGAAGCGAGAAGACAGGGACTTGTTTGCCCCTCCTTGTATCTTCCTCGCGGAAGGGTGAGTGGAGGTTCGGTTCATTGTCATGTAGGCGAGTGCAGTGTTTGATCGGCCGGTGAGATAGATCCTGATTCTCGGGAGAAGGAAAACGGCGAACGTGAGGATTGCCTTGCTTCGTCAGGGATTATCCCTGAAACGCGCGTAGGTTCTCCCCGAAGGCGGCGGAAACATCGTTTTTCGGATCATAGTTATGATTTTTTTAGCAACCCCGGAGTCCGATATTTGCCGCTGCCCGGCTTGCGAGGATAAAGATTGATTGACGGAAAAAGAAGCCACGCTTTTTGTCGATTAACGGAGTATCGTTTGTGGGGTTCGCTCGACTTTGAACGATGGCACGAACAGTTAGAAGCGTTTTTGGCGCGTGTAATGGAATTTTAATAAAGCGATACGCGGCATATTGAATACGATCGTTTCAGACGTTCCTGACGATTGAAAAATTGAAGTTCGCGACGTACTAAAGACGTACATGAAGCTGCGGGGGTAAGTTTGAAGAAATCAATCATATTTAATGAAGATACCTGAGCTGTACGCGAAGCTCGCAATTTCCTTCTCGTCTGCACACGATTTTCTCTGCGCACGCAGTGCAACTCCGAGCGGTGAGGACTCAAGACAGGTGTCATTAAGATTTCGTTTTCAGCGTGGCAACTGCAGGCGGCGGCTGTAACCGAGCGTCAAAGAGATGGGATACAGTAATACGAATGAAGGAAAAAGAACAGAGCAGAGTCAGAAAGCAGGGTGGTAACGAGGTGGCTCGAGTTCTCGTAGCATCAATCATCCTCCTCTAAATACCATTTTTGTGTACGCTATCTTCATCCTCGGCCATGTATGAATGCATATATGTGTTTATTTATGTATGCGCGCGCGCGTGTGTGTGCATGTGCTGAACGTGTTTGATACGCGTTGTCTGCAATCCGAGCGTTTCAAGATGTACCGTCTAACAGGTATCGTTTCAGCTGGCCTTTTTATTCCGTATTCGATGACTACCGATAAATCGATTTAAAGTATAATGAAAAGTATACAGCGATTCACTGCAAAAATAACTGTTTTCAGATAAGCAAGAAAATTAATAGAGTATCTCGAGTTGTGGATAGAAAGCAAATCAGAGGGAGAAAAATAGAGAGAGAGGGAATTTCGAGTAAAATGATTTTGCAAATTGCTTTGTGACTGCTTGTTGAATTTCGTTTAAGCTGCGTTACGAACAGACACACGAGAAAGAATATATGTGTATGCGAAATCCGGCATTAGACCACTCGTCTATTATTCTGCACTAAGAGGCCACGAGACTTTTATCGCAGCCGGTTTGCCGTTAGGGGCAGGCGAGGTTGACGCTAATTAAGTTGGATTAAGGTTCTCAGATCGGCGAGAGTTTTGGGACGTGTCTGGAAACGATCTTCTAAATAGCATATACGATTCCACATATCGTCGAAACGACGATCCGTTCCCTTGCCCTGGTCAGGGCGAATGGTATACGCGATTCTACATAAATAGATTGAGCTTCAGCATTCTCGCTCTACGTGATTCCCGATTGAACGCGAAATAGGATTGGATGGCTCTTGGCCGCACGAAAATCGGAATTTCGTTCCACGGAGTACCGTAACGATTACCGGGAAATTCTGCTGACTGTTAGGACAGGAGAGACGTGCCTCAGTTAGCCAGTTGTATGTAATTTTTGTCGACTGTAACAGTTCGACACGTAAAAACAAGTGACGTAGTTTACGGAAATAAACGATTCTTGAAAACTTTTTCTTAAAAGTTGAAAGTATTTGGATAATAAACTCAAATAAAGTCTGCATTCTTAAACAACATTATGAATAGTTACTAAAGTTTATGAATATTTCCAAGTTTATATATGAATAATAAAAAATTTTTTAGTTTTATTTTCTTAGTTTTGTAATTTTGTTTTTTGTATGTGACTTTTAATCGATCATCCTGGAATTTTGATTGAATTTTTTTCAAAGGTTTGCGTCGAATCGATTTTTTTCTGAGTTATCGTTCGCAGTACCAAACAAGCAAAGTGTGCGTGAAAACCGTGAAAAATCGCATACAAGAGCACCAGGGGCGCGCAAATCTTCAATGAACACCCTTCTATAGGCCATTAGTCATCGCCTAGGCCGACAGACAAAAACTAGCTTACGTACAAATGAATACGAATACGTACGGTTTTTGTACGCTGACCGCAGCTACCAAAAAAGATTACGGTAAATCTAATTTCCGCAGAATAGCGCTATATGTATACACATGTGTATATGCCGAATTGTTTGTTAAATCGCCATACGTTTCTGTCCGCGCGGACAACGCCACGCTGTTACAAAGCGATTCACGTCTTATTAAACGGTCAGAATAATATTAGGGTAAAACAATAAGCAATTTGTAGCTTTTGTTGAATGAACGGACTCTCTCGTGTGCTGGCGGAAACTATATAGCAATGGTCAAACTTTGCGAAAGTCTAACTTCATCTCGTCACAACGAGAGGGCGAGAGAGAAATTTCGAAAGTGTAATAATTCCGTAATGGAACTTTGCTCGGTCGATGAGCTCGGAGCGGATAGTTGAAAGGGAAACATTTTGGTAAGTAAGTTGGTTTTTGAGGCTCTACGATTTCTGGCGGATCGACTCGTTTTTCCATCGCAGTTCCAATGTCTCAATATTGGAGAAATTCGACTGACTAATCCGCGAAAAGCTGGAACAGGAGGCGGAGAGAGAGAGAGAGAGAGAGAAGGAGAGAGATTTTAACTCGAGTTCCGTGCCAATAGTTTGCCAACTGGTTGACAAGTTCCGAACCGAAGTAGGTGACCAAGTTCGCGATAGCGCAGCGAGATTAAACGAGAAGATTGACCTATAGATCATCAAACTCGCAGTACGTGTTTCGTAATAGCACTCGCGCGAGAAGAATCGATCGAGTCGGCCGGATTGCACGGTGTTTTCTTCTTCTGAAAAATGACGATCGCCGGAACCGAGAACCATGGCATCGACAGAAAACAAAAAAATCACCACCACTTTCAACGGCCTGATTCTTCTAATTCCAGCAATCATAAAGCGCGCAGGTTGAAACTTTAATTCAAAATCGGCCGGAGAGCCGGCGGTTGCGTTTGACGGATCTTTATTAAAACCGAGACCAATCAAGGCGGGCTCGAGGGTGACGCGCACAATGAAATTTCAATCATGAATAGTATTCAGTTTTGCGGTCGACTTGCAACTGTTAAGCCAAGCTAAGCGGCGCGGCGACAGAAATGGCTGCATTTATGATATTATTACGGATAACGAAATAACGTTGGTAGTTCCAAAAATACAGGTCTCCGATCGATATAATCGGTCTAAAATTTAAATGCATGCTTATTTCTAGAATCTAGCTAGGATGGCGGGATTCGAGATGGGGATCAAACTTGGGAGGAAACTCGAGCCCCGCTTGCACGGCTTGCCAAATCAACGATGAGATGCCAGCCCGGGATCCTTAGATCCCTGAACGGTCGGTTTTACGCGCGGAAACGGTTTACACTAAGCCGCGAGGATCATGCCCGTTTAATAACGCGATAACATATCAATTTCACGCAAATGCCGCCCCGTCGAGAAGCATCGGTCTTCCTCTATCGAGAGGTATAGCCGCGCTTTGAGGCTTGGCGGAGACCAGGAAATCGTCCTACCGAGAGACGCCGTCGCCACCGCACGACCGAGGAAAATGGCCTTGGATAATTAATGTCGGACTACGATCGTCGGGGATGATTAATGGCGACGCTGCTACTCCGCGTATAATAACGCTTTCCTCGCAAATTAGTGCCCTCGCGCATTCAGTTCCTGCTCCGACCGCTTCCTTCTGCGATCGATTTCTTTTTTCCTCGCGTGGGTTCTAAACGTAAGGATATGGAGCACGGAGGAGAGAGAGAGAGAGAGAGAACGTGGATTTTCCTTAGTACCGGCTTTCCGTACCCGAAGGGGTGAATACGTTAGCTAGAAATTCTCGCCTAACATCCGGAAGTGCGAGTCAAGAAACGCGCTTCATCTATCAAATATATCTTTCCTGTATAAAAACAGGTACAAGAACATGGCAAAAAACAGAAGGCAAGGGTAATTTTAATTTCATCGATTTAAGTTTGCTATATACGACGTGCTTCTTAGCGTAACACGTACAACATTACACAGGCACGTGAAGTGAATTAACACGTAGAACCGTGCGAACAAAGTTTTCCAATAATTACGACGTGACATTACGGAGTTGTGTACAAGGCTTTCCATTCGCAGCGTAGCCGCAACTAAGAACAATCGATCCAGTTGCACGTGATCCGCTTTTCGGCTTTGAACTCTGGCTAGTCGGATATGCTCAACGTCTTCCACACTGTTGCTTAGCTCGGTTCGAGATTACTTTGGCCATCTCACGCGAGGCTACTGTGTAATTGGGATATTTCATCGATATCGATGAAATACCCCAATTAGTATCTGTTAAGATTGCTCGACGCTCTCGATTGTGTTGATTAATTTCGTTGTAGATCAAATCTAAATGTATAGCGATTTAACGAAAGATTTAATAAATAGCAATTAGATGAGATTTATAAAAGGTCTGTGCTTTTATTCTATGCTTCTATTATTCACGTTAGATTTACATGAGCATCATCGTGTACACTGAACTTTCCGAGCTTTGAGACGAACTTGAACGCGATGCCTTGCACATAGCTTGACAGCGATTTGATCCTCCTCACTAGTTGAACACGATATGGCTGACTGCTATTCCTATCCCATCTCGGCAATATTAATAATGCTAGGAATTTCATTACGAGTTTCACCAGCTATCTAAGCCCCTGTACCGCTTCAACTAACGCCCTATACGTATAGGCGATTCAACTTGGTATTGGGTAAGAAGTCAAATATAGTCATTCGCAGATTCTAGTGTGTGCAATTGCAACTGTTAATGATACATAACCTTTATTACACCATTCAGAATGAGTCCCAGAAAGGACAAATGAGTTCGGGGAATTGCAAATCTAAAATTGCACGATGCTAGTGAAAATATTCGCATGTGATCGAGATGAATCGAATTTTTGGAGTAAAGTCAATTAAAATTTACCATAGTGTTACGTTGAATATTTAACGTAAATATTTAACGAGAATCTGTCTGATGGTATAAAGTTGGAGACTTTGATTTAATTTACTTCCCTACTTGAAGGGAAATCTTCTGAGAAAGTAATTTAATTTAAATTAATTTTGCTTCTGACTAAAGTTGAATTATCATAAGATTCGTCATTCATAAAAATAATTTAACAATGTCGCGCGTTTATCTTGTAACCGTGCAACGATAGTTCTATGTATTCTTCCGGAACGCATCCGACCATGTACGTTTCCCGCGGGAACGCGGCATCTTTACGAGACTTTCAAAGCTTCGTGATTTTACAACTCGTTGATCTCATTTCCTTACCGCCATAACGTTGCATAACTTTGATACTCGATTTCCACCACTTGCCAAAACTTTTCGCGAGCACGTGCATAAAATTATTGCAAAACTCGTGTTTCTGTGCATCAACTTCTTTTTCCTCAACAAAATAATACATATTTTAATGTTATATATTCTTTATCGATCGTACAATTTATGAAATTGACGTTTAATTATCAGACTCTCTCACAACTGCTCGTTGCAATCTTACAGCGAACTTTTCAAGTCGATGAATAATAATTAGTTACTCCGTTCGAAAGTGTTGAAAATGTTGGGATCGCGTGGCATTGTCGGATGCCAATGTGGTGCTAGAACTGGGGCAATCTCACAATGATTAATTGAAGCGTAATCAATGTTAGATTGCCTCTTTGAGTGCCAGTAAGCGCCCTAGGTAATTCGTGGTAACCAATTGCGATGTATGCGCGTACTTGAAATTCGGAAGTGGCACGGTTACGCGATGATCGATGACGAGAGGCCTCTGCTTCGAGTCCGCTTCGCCGAGCGTAGACACGTAGCGGATAACAGTCCCTCCTCCTGGAAACAATCTCCATGACGTGCGATTGATCGCAGAATGATCGATGAAAGACTTCGGCGAAGACTTACCGTCCCGACTGATGAAATAAAAATATAAGGCCGTTGTCGCGTACCGAATGCGGGATCGCGCACAGGGCCTGGGCTAAAAAGATAAGGTTTCGCTATATCGAGAGCGTGCGCGGCTTTCGCGTCCAAGATTACGTCGCGCGATCGATCACCCCGGCAAATAGAGGAATCTCTTTGTTTGTTTAGGTGAAATTAGTTTTTCCTTCATGCGCATCTCACGTCATCTCTGGCAGAGTCTAGCTGCGCTTCGGCAGCTATCCTCTTCCGTATACGTGCGTGTACGCCTCTGTTTTCTTACCTACATATTTGATTTACCGCACGACAGACGACCCGCTGAATATTCCGAGAGATTTATGCGCGTTGCTCGAGAAACGGCATTCCCATTTCAATACGTCGCTTACGATTTAGCAGCAATTTCTTGGTCGACCCAGAACCATTCGACGCACCAGATCGAGCGATCATTGCGTTATTTGATTTTAACGGTGCCGATAACGATCGTGGGCGGCGAGGAGGAACTTAACCGCGCTGCAATGGTTGCATACCGAGAAAGTTCACGAGAAATAATAGCGTGCCCGAGTAGCACGGGTCGCCGCGACAGATCGAGTCGATATCGGTACGGTCGCATACTTAAATAATACGCGCATTCTGGAGGGTATATTCGTGCGATGCAGGCGGTTGCTGCTGTGGCAATAGCACTACCGCCGTGCCACCATTATAACGCACAGCTTACATAGCTCCAATTCTAGGCAGCTACAAGCAGCAGCGGGCGCCCTATCCCCGGCGAGCAGAAGTTTTCACGCTTGAATCGAGCACCGTGGGGTGAGCAACGACGTGAGGGAGGGCATATTTCGTCTCAAGGAAGCTTACGTCGCGTACTGACGCTTTTGCAACCGTCAAGTTCTAACCGTGCGATCTCGCCAAAAGGGTTGCGCATGTTGATAAGCGCAAATTTCAATTCACCTTCCTTGCGTATCGCTAGAATTTAGTCGGCGAGACGATTACGCGCTGAAAAAGCTCGTAGTCAATACTCGTATTCTTGCGCTTCTTGTGGGACGTCTTTCAGTTGTAAATTAGAACATGTATATACTAATTCTTTAAAGACAAAAAAGTTATGTTAATTTGACTTTTTATCGTGTTTTTTTTGTTTTTTTATTTAATTAATGTCCTTAATTAGGGCTTTAAGAATTTTTGACATGTTTGCCAATACTTTTCTTGTCGTAACAAACGCGTGGTTAATAAATGACGTGTATACGTCGGACAAATATTACAGCATGTGTATCGTGTTAACAAATAATGATCGTTTATTAACAGTAAAATAGTCAATTTTCCAATTAAATAAGTTTTTACACGTGCCATACACCGTGGATAGTTTTATACTATATTAAAATTTTTTAATTTGTTTAAGATACCACATTAAGTCGGGAAATTTGGGAAATTAAGGAAAATGATATTATTATCTAATAAGCATCGGTGGCAATATTTCAGTTTGGTATCGATATCATTTCCATCCGCAAACAACATGTTCATCATAACATGCGCTATATAATTATCAAGTATAATACGTAATACGCGGATCTTCTACGCATCAACGTACAAATAGCAATCAATTGCTGCGTGAGTAATCATAATATTTGGCCGCAACCGAAATTCGCTTCATGATCCCCAGAACACCCATTTCGCTACATAAATAGTGGCCACTCTGCAGTTTGTGTAGCTTTGAGTAGTCTCGGGTAATATTTTTCGGAGAGGAAAAAGGTTCTTCTGACAACCCCGGCAACGGCCATAGTTACATAGCTATGTCTACGTGAACACGACGTTATTGTACTTACTTCGGTACTCTCTCTTATACGGGTCATAGAATAATAGAAAAATACGGGACGCGGGTCCCGCGGTGGGCACGATATTACCTCGCGCTCGACACAGGTAGCGAACGGGCGAGAAAAAGCGAGACAGTCGGGGATGGGGGGAAGCGGCGACGAAAAGGCAGACACGCGGACAAGACAGGGAGTGAGACAGAGAAGAGAGGACAAGAATGTTGATTGGCCTCAAATTGAATCTCGTCCATTTATCACTCGCCACCTCCGTGCCCTCGGCCCTCCTTCGGTTCGGTACTGTGAACAAAAATCGGAACGATCCTTGGTCGAACTACTCTCTCCTTCCTCTTTTCCACCACCCGTCTCTCCCTCCGTCAGCACCCACGTATCCACGAATCGGATTCGTAGAATGGTTGGACCGAGTTTCTTGCGGAAAAGACTCGCACCAGTTCGTGGAGATGTATGTAGATATAAGTTATACGTGTTTGACGTATACGTCCCGAGAGGTTGGAAGAGCTTTTTAGTGACGCGAGGCCAGTCTGCCCGTTTTACGGGGATGTAAAATTAATTAGCGATTGGGGGTGGGGGGGATGTGGAGGGCACAGGGGTTGGTAGAGCGGGAGGGGGTGATGGAGGAGAACTAAACGGAGACGGTCGTGCATTATACGATCGGTCGACGCGATGTCGAGCTGGCTGAAATCTATTGGCTGCTTTTTCTCGTTCGCGCGTTAGAGTAGAAGCGGAATTGCTCGGAGCGCATAAGACGAGGCAATTACTGCCCGCGGCAGAGAAAAGAAAAGCGACCCCCGTTGCTTTGCATTCTCCGACATCGTTAACGATTATGATTTTATGAATGTATATTCGTAGCAGAAAGAGAGAGAAAAGAAGAGACAGAAAGAGAGACAGCGAGATCGCGCTGGCGGATATCCTTTTCTTAAATATAAAAATTATGCTAATCCGATTTAATCGCATATCGCACGTTGACGTCGGAATTGCTTGAGACGTATAACGGCTATGAGCAATTACGGTTCTTAATGGCGGAAGGAAGGCGACCCGCGTGTTACCGCGAAGGAATCATTAAAAATAATTCTTAATTTCGCTAATATTGCCACCAGTCACGCACGCGACTGTTTTGTTCTAATAAAATAAATTATATATATATATAAATAAATTTTTGCTATTTTACAAAACATATATACAAGTTGTAATAAAAAGAAATTTCACACTGTTTAATAGTTACAGATTTCCTAACGAATTTGAACTTAATCTTTCTTCTAAAATTAATTAGCCACTTTTTCACTACTTCTTCCAACGTTAAATATCTTAGTTAATGAGGCCATAATGAAGCAACTTTTCAAACAAAATTCATCAAGAATTTATTGATAAGTATAATTTTATTATTCATTTGCATATTTGAAATTTAATATGCGAAAAGTTGATCTTTGGTCGCTTATAACTAGAAGCAAGAGTTCGATGCCTTGAAATTAAAATAACATTCCCTTTAATCGGATCTATAATATCCTCACGTATCGGGAAATAACTATGCAACTTTTTATACATTATGTTATTGGATTTAACGAGAGAGATGGAGAGAGATTATTATGTGTATGAAAAATCCACTAGCGAATAGTGACCTCCACTCGCGTTTCAACTTCTGCTTTAACAATTATATTTGTTTCTTTATTCCAGGTGAGTCCACTTCATGCATATTTTAGTCGACGATGGTTCCGCGTACGTAGCCCAACACCAATAAGCACGGGTTTGATGAGTGAGTCCATAAAAAAGAGATTCGTGATCATTAATTTTAAGCGTCTTTTTTACGACCGGTACGAAAAATTACGGAAGTAAAGCGGCCCAGCGCTTTTACGAAATTTTATCGAACCATTATGCACCCCAATTAAATGTCCTTTATCAGCGCGCTCGCAATTTGCATGATTGAATGATTTTAAATTGCGGAAGGGTGCGACGCTCTCATATAAAATTAGTAATAACGGTATAATTAATTTACGACGGACTTGTATGCTCCGTTTTATAATGTGGTACTATTGTACCGATCCCGTTTGAATCTTGATTTTCGGCGTTGCTGGGCCGTCTTCGGCATTTCGGCAATCTCTGCCAAATTAATGAGGTAATTCTATATTAGGCAGCATTGTGCGTTGGATGTGTAGGAACTCATTTTGGTCAAATTGTAGCGCGCGATAGTCCATTCCGCGCACGCACACAACGTGACCGGGATAGTGCATCGATGCACGCAGCAGGGTGATGCATCTTTGCATTGACCAGCTCTGCATATGTATATGTTCGTTCGTAAGACGCGTTTAGCGACGCGTCGATGAGCCTCCGCGCTTTTCGCACCGTCAGAGTACGCTTCATCTTCCGTTTAATCGACGGTATTTGACCAAGCAGCGGCGTCGAGCCTTTCTCGAGTAATTAACGGGGCAATCAGCAGTCCTAAAAATATTGCATTTAATGATAGAGTCTCCTTAGAAGTCCGGGCCCGAAACTATAGATTACATTGGGACAAGGTAATTGGTCAGACCGGTACAGACCGCTGTGTGTGAAAGCAGCTGCGCCATTATAATTGCAGACTACCATCGTTCAGTGAAGAAAGAATGCTGGAGTAATTCGCTCATCGACGCAATCTCTTATTTTTGCTAGCGATGGCCTTCACCCCGGCCGGCGCCTTCGTAACGACCCGATGTTACGACGCTAAGAATTTCGTCTTCGAGCCTCTCATGAACCGTGCCTCTTATAAAATTCGCGATAATTCCCAAGCATGAATTTTTCTATCGTATGTAATGATGCAGAACAATTAATTTCCGCGTAAATACACATGCAAAAGAAAACTGATTGCGATCAGTGTCTGTTGGAATGAAGTCCAGCGCGAGAAAAACCATGCGAAGATGTCGAGTCTAAGTTCCGGGCAATCGATCTTCGCTAATGTTCCTTAGACCGGAAATGTTCACCTTCGCTCGCCGCGTCCTTATCGAGCATCTTCGCCCTGTGTCGTTGATAGTTAAGACTTGGATTGATCTGCGCTTTGCGTTTCGTCGCGTGACGACTCGCGACAAAATAATGGACGAACCGGTGGAGATGATTGATAGCGCGGGCAAGCGTATTTAACCTCATCGAACCGTCGTAGTACGTACCTTTCCCGCACGCGCGAATTACAAATTGCAAATAATAATTAACGAGCGGACGCGTGCATACATATTGATACAATCGATCCTTGTGAAATTAATCAACTAGCAACAAAAGATATACGGCGCGATATTTGCGATATTTGGAAGGGGTGGAGGGGGACGCGAAAAATGGTGAAACCCGTTATCGTATATCGCGAAAAAGCGCGCGAATGGAAATGAGGTAGTTAGCAGTACAACTTTCGCGTGTTCCGACTTTTATTCCCGATTTTCACGGTCGGCGCGACGCTTCTTGCCCGCGCTTTCGTCGACTGGGAATTAACACTCCACGCCTGCGTTACTTTTAATTTTCGACATAATCTTTTTCAACCCGCTCTCCGTCCCGTCATCGTTTTTCTTCCTTTAACGACGCGCGGGCTCGCCGTTCGAACCACGCATTTGTAATTGACTCGATGGTTCGGAACGAAGGTGTCGTCGGAAGAAACGAGCAAAGGCCAATTATTCGCTCGGCAATCTTTTTAATATTTTATTATATTGCTTTCGCTTGGATCGTAACTTTGAATTGGCTCTGTCGGACTGACAGGAGATGACTAAGAAATTCTTTCCGATGCGATTGCATACGTCGGATGACGTACCGAAGGTGCATGGCGAGTGTGTGTGAGAGAGAGAGAGAGAGAGAGAGAGAGAGAAATGGGGGACGCATTTTTCAGAATAATACCAGATAAACAACGAGCAAGCTTCAGGATATATTATATAAGAGATACCAGCAAACTCATCCTTTCCTAATTGGTTTGTCTGAACCAATATCTTTTTCCATCTCTTTCTTTCCATCTCTTTTTATACATCTGCTTTGTATAGGTAGACGGTTGCTCGTAAACGTTTACTCATGCTATATTTATAGTCTGCTGGAAAATTTCTGATGATTCAACTTTTAGAGAACGTATAAACTTCCGATATTTGTTTTCTTCGTTACGATTTTAAGATAGACTTGCATATATTATTTATATATTTATCTCGACTTACTGTAAATCTCGATTAATTAAGAAAAACGAAAACTCAAGTAGATTTATTTTTATTGCTCTAGTGATATTGAAATATATCCGCATGCGTGCGATAAACTTTTTGTTGTAATGATTTTTATCGAGTGGCGACGCATTCCGCATAGATTAACATACAGATATTTAATATTTAGGTTTATCAGTCATTCCGAAACTAGTATTGTCACGTTTTGCAATATCGCACGTCTGTGGATATAGAAAATTTTGGCCATTTGTAATATCACGAGAATGTAAATCGTATCGATGTCTCGTTCGAACGTACTTGGCTTGTCGTCTACATTTTTCACGCATGCATGACGTTGCAACCATATCTCACGATACGATGGAAAACAGGATCGTAACGTTCGATGGTAAAATCTGTGTCCCGCCGGTAGTACCAATCATAGAGTATCCGCTTGACTGATCTTGCATCGTCTCTCAGCTAAGAATTGAGAAATATGACAAGCTGTCGAAAGAAGAAAATCTAATGCTAGTAGATAGATTGACGATGAGACTCGGTTAAGTACTAACCTAATTTCAGATGAAACTTTGAAAAATTCCCCAGAAAGTTTTAGTCGTAAAATATTTTTAGTCTCTTCACCTCATAAATTTTTTCCAGAAAAAAGTAATAATGAGAAGTAATGTACACGCAAAGTAAATCGCTAGCTCATTTGTATATTTTTTTATTATGCAATACGTCTGTTGTTGCCTGTGTTAGATACTTATTACGCACATTTTTGGTAATGTGGGGAAAACAAAGTGCGGACAGGGATTTGAAGTAAATCGCTGAAAATATCCCTTGAGATTCATTCTCGCAGAATCTTCGCAATTTCACCTGTGAGGCTTGACTCTTGGCAACCTGTGAAAATCTCGGGATGTAACGCTTTAAATGGGGCGCGAGAGTTTAGTACGATTTAATCTGGTTAGTTTCGTAGTTCGCAGGAAAGAAGTCCTCGGCTCTTGGGTTAAGTGGTTTAGTTTTACGAATGGATGAGATCCGTAAGAGGCAACACTTAATTGGAACGTGCTTGTCCTCTCGAGGAAGGAAGCTGCAACCCACGCGGAGAACGACCCTCGTAGATCTCGCGGAAGCACTCTTGAAAGGGCGACATTTCGCTTCCGCGCACGATTCGAACTCCTAAACTGGATTTCGACTATCGAGTAACGGGGTAAGAGGTGCTTTTATATAAGTTCCGCGTTCGCGCGTGTCATATACTCGTACAATGGACCAGGAAAGAACGAGTTAGCTAGTGGAGAAAGGCTACAAGTATTACTCACGCATCCTTGCAATCGCGCAAAGATTCTATTCTATTCAGTTTCCGTGCCAAATCCAAGAAACAAATAGGATAGGATATTATTTTCCATACATCAATCACACGGCATAATGCAGGATTATTTAGAGTTATACGATAATATATATATTTTCCATTTCGAACGATATTACATTTTGACGTAATATAATGCATGAACCTTCGTTTATTCAAAGCTTTTTGCATTGATTATATCTGCGCATTACGCCACCGACGGTGGCGTAAAATTCCTGTGGTAATTTCTCGCGTTTATTGCATTATCGATTGCCGGATTTAAATGTGTGAAATATGATTTCAAGCAGAGATGGCTGAAGCACTAAATGTGATTATCGTGCGTGTTTTTGTTTTGTACCATTGTGCAAATGTGTCGCGATAAGATAATACGTGTGTATATTCATTATATTAACGGTATCGATTGCGAAAGATTCATGATTATTCCGATATTATTTTATGCCCAAGCCTCATCTGCTGCACATGATACAGCATTATTTTGCATTCAGAACGCCTTCTTCTACGCTTCCCAAATAAAATGTAACAAACAATTTGGAAACATTAAATTAAATTAGAAACCGTATGAATGTAATAATGGTAATAACTGTAGAGGATCTACATACGTTATTTTCTTTTATTGTTATAATAATAATAACAACAATAACGATATACCGGAAAATACTAAAACACTTTAGAGACTTGGCATGCAAATTGCTAAGTATTATTTAAAGTAACGATGGATCTATCTTTATATTTAATTTGAGTATATTTGACTTGAGATGTTGCAAAATTCCTTAGTCCGCTCGAGAATCGCAAAGGATGAAAATTATGCTCGCAAATTTGAACAAAGTAGCAAAAACGCCGCAAATTATTGCGCTACGTATCCCACATCCCGAGAAGAGAGATCGCGAAATATTCCCGTGGCATCTGCATATGCCCTAGAACAGACCACCCGCCGTCGTCGGTATCAATTACCCGTTCGAGCGCGCACCCGGTCTCCGGGCCCCCGTCTACAGCGCGTATCTCAAAAAGCGGACTGCAACGTAAAACGGAAAGAAAGCCAGGAACGAGTCACGAGAGACGTGCGAGGGGTAGGGTAGGACGAAGCGGGATATCATTTTCCTCGTTTCCTCGGCACACAGGAAAATAGGCCAGACACAAAGTGCATGCAACGGTAGGTTACTTCGATGTATCTCTCGTAAGCTGAAAAAGCGAAGCACAAGAAATAGCGAAAATAAACGAGACGTGTGCTGATGAGCAGCAAAAAGGGATCGGGGCGAGCGAAAAAGAATGGCGCACCCAGTTTCCGAATGCAATTATGTTAGCAAAATGTATGAAAGTATTAAATATTCCTTTAATGTTTCCATCCGCGCCGAAAAAAAAGGTTTTACATACGAAAGCGGAAATCATTATACTTGTAGTGTTTAAAAACAAAATTCTCGATCTATCGGACAAATGAAAAAAGAGTCTTGTTTTCGATAGTCCAGAATTAGTTGCAATATACATAAGAATATAGAAGAACATGTAGCGTTAAATTTTCTTCTCTCTTGTTTCTTCATCTCGCGGAAAGTCTACGCGTAGCTCAAGACGATAAAAAGTTAACTTCGTACCACTTGAATCTTTTGCACAAGTGAAAAGAGAAACGCGAGAAGTTATGAAAATAAGAAGATACTGACCCACTCTTGATATCGAGCGTTCTTTCCTTGGCATAGATTCGCTTGATGCACGAGTAGTCAAAGGATCTATAAACTTCGGCTGCTTCTCGGAAGGCGATTCTCTGTGAATTTACGTGGAACAGGAACAGGTTAGCTCCCGTCCTCCGTCAGCAAGCTAATATGTATCGTTTTCTCGAAAGTTGCCGGGGTTTAATCTTTCTACTTAGTTCCGGGCTAACGATATCAATGTGCACGCGTATAACATCTGCGAATCTAGAAAGGTTTATCGTACACGAATGCGTTTGACGTGAAGAAGATAGTATTAATTTACATAATTTTAATGGAAAATGCGTTTTCGTGGCATCCTTTTTATCGTGGAATACGGTTCTCGTGGGATTTCCTCTCGAAACGCATAATGGTAGATGCACTGCTAGTCAATCGATGCATGCAGCCCGGCAGCTTCGCGCGGAACCGACTTTACTCGAATTTGCATGCGGATCCTCCTTCTCCCAGGATACCCGTTCGCTGGCTGCCCGCAGGTTGCTGCATCGACTGGTCAACCTATACTTACTTACGTCATAAAATGTTCCGGCATAAAGGAGAAGATAGCGAAACCTATGATACACGCGCGTGCAACGTTTCTCGATCGATGCGCCCGCGGTTGGTATCAATTTGCATTTTGTAATACTAACTTTTAGAATCTTTTGCGGCGGTACAAGTTTGCGCTATGAAAAGAACGTAACTTTACAGACCAGCGGACTGTAAGCGATGCGATTTGAAGGCACGCGGAGGAGCGCGAGTGAAACTTTGCTACGTTTATACTTGATCCGTTTGTATTCTTATTGCGGACGACCGCGACGCACTCGCGTCTTTTCAACAGATATTTGGCAATGAAAAATATTTTTTTTCTTATATCTCTTAATTCGTACGCGAGAATTATTGTATGGCAAATTACTATACAGAGGCGTGCACAGTCATTTCGCTCTCTCGAGACCTTAGGCCGTAAACGTACTGTAGCTCGAGGTCGAACGCGTTACCCGATCGATTGATCTATAGACCTGACGGTATCGTGGTAACCGCGACTTTATCTGAATTTGCGTGCAAACGAGGTTAACCACCGGGTCTTCTCCCACCGTCGAGGCCTTTCCCACCCCGTTTTCTCCGTTGACCGGAGCTCGCCGGGTCGGCTTCGGTTCGACCCGTACTCGCTTGCCCTACACCATATAAAGCGCAGCGGTATAAACGAGAGGAGGGCGATGGCACACCTACGACAGGATGAGGCCGGACCGAGACGCGCCATCTCGAAGGTACGGTCGCCGGCCAAACTCTCTCTCTCTCTC
This sequence comes from Solenopsis invicta, assembly GCF_016802725.1. Lineage (NCBI taxonomy): Eukaryota > Metazoa > Arthropoda > Insecta > Hymenoptera > Formicidae > Solenopsis > Solenopsis invicta. The sequence goes on along the minus strand of NC_052666.1, from coordinate 21,882,146 downwards.
TTTTTTTCGTCTGGTTTCCTTCTCGCTGGGGCCATTCCTTACTGGGACATTTTTATGACCGACATTTTCGCCGTCGTCGACCTCGTCGCCACCCCGCCCGCTTCGTGCAATCCTCGACGAAAAAAAGAATCTCGCCTTGGGTGAATCCCTCCGCGGCGCGGCGCAAACAGAAGCCGGCAGGAAGCGATTATTTATAACGGTGCGATCCTTTAACTCGCACAGAGAAACCACGTGCACGAGCCCGCGCGGTGCTGCTGTCTTTTTGTTGCGCGCCGGCCGGCGCCGCGGAGGGACACTGGTATACCTATAATAATATCGCCGGGATCGTCCGCGGCGACGTGTCGAATGTATGTACGCGGGCGCATGTTGCAAAGAAACGGTAATCGATACGGCGCCTGCGAGAAATGTGGGCGTTACTAACATTACACACTGTCGCGCGATGCTGGCGTGATAAACCATTGATAAGAAGCAGCGGTGTTTTATGCGTACAAGTATTATTTTCACATATTTAGTTTAGAGTAAAACGAAAGCAGCCGCGGTTTCATGAATAAGTTTCATCGCATAAGATAAGGAACATTGAGTAAAGTCAAATTAAACGGTTAATACGGCTTGTTGGAAAGATATTTAATGGAACAACATATTTTTTTCTGAGGGCTATCACCTTGCGAATGATCACGTTCTACAAATCAATAGTCCTTTCGACGAACGAACAGGTAGGTAGGTCCTCCTCGATTTGTGAGTCTGATCTTTGATCAAGAAATCGATCTCGACTCATTATACCGCCGGTCCTTCTCATTATCGTGCACACATTTGTTACTTTGTTGTGAGAAATGAAACGGCGGGGTCTCTGCCCACGAGCTTGCACGCGGCTGCACGTTTTAAGGACTTGGAGTCACGCGACGTTTTATCGAATGCAATAACGAGTTATTTATCCCCTTTCTGTGTCTGCCGCCAATTTCGGAATTAAATCATGCTCAGGCCGACATTATCTAATTACGTTCGAATAAGACGATCCGATTTCACGCAATTTATCTATCAATACTTTATCGAGAAATATAGTAAAGTATTAAAGATGAATTATTATGTGTATAATATATAAATGTAAAACAAAAACGAATGATAAAGCACAAAGCGCAGAAAGGAGAAATACAAGTCGTTATTGTCTGTATAAAAATAATATCTAGATATTCATAATGAAGCCAATTGTTATCAGCCAGATGTATTTTAACGTAACAAGCGCAACAGCTAGACCAGCGAGATGCGGCGACCTTTACCGAGAGACTATTGCGGAATTTCATTGAGCGCGAAAAACGCATCGCGCCGTGGCCGACGCGGCGCGACGTGGCGGACAAAAAATCTTTAGCCCGATGAAGCGCGGGTGCCCGATAGCAGCAGCCGCGTGGAACGCGAATGCGCGAGAAGGGAAAGAGTGCTAATACCTAAATAATTGCCGGCTGAACCTGATATGATTTAATAGCGTTCTTTGTAAAGGGGAGGTTTGGGTGGCACGCGAGGGTGGAGTATGGCGGAATGTTGGGTGCAGATGATGCTGCGGTGCGGTTGGGCTCTCTCTCTCTCTCTCTCTCTCACGTGGCTCGCCAAAAAAGAAAGCCAACCGTGGCCGTTCGTGGGCGATAAACGCGGCCGCGGTCACGAGCGACGCCGAAAATCCTCCTTCCTCCTAGTTATCGTTGCTCTCGGCGCCGCGCCGTTTCCACGAATGCTAGCGAATGCGCCACGTGTTAGCCTGCGGTCACCTGGAATCACCTGCGCAATTTGTGTTTTATTATCCTCAAGTTGGCACTGTACGCGATCGCGTACGAAAATTGCCGACATTGCCCGGCAGTAATGTTCGCTTTTACGGTTTTTCAATGCGCCGCGGGACAAACTGCGATATATCACAGATCGCCTAAAAGCGATAATCGTCATTCGTATGACTCTCGAAAATGTTCAGTTCTAGTTCTTTTTCAAAACCAAAAGTTACGATCGATTGTAAGAAGACAAACGCATATTATTAATGTTCCTTCTTCTTCCTCTCCCTCGCAGGGCTTTGGAATCCCGGATCGAAGAAATAAAAGTGGTTTAAAAAGTCACAAGTTTATGAAATTTCGTGACAGACTCTAGTTGCTGTACGGATCATTTCCGACCTCTTTCTATTGTTATATTGCATTAGTTTATTAGATAACGTCGCCGTCGTGATATCGTTAAGGTAATCAAGTTGAAGACGTCTCGGCTTACGTTAGATACACCACGCCAATGTCTGACAGCTACGACGTACTAACCATGATGCATGCATGCGTGAATATGATATACCTTATACGACGGAACTCGCGGAGATAGAGCGTGAAGATGTATATCTCCCGGCAGTCACGCTTTATTTGAAATATTCACCATTTTCGTAAATAACGTGTATCTACGTGCTAACGTAAGACGTATCGTATGGCGACTTGTAAGTGGTATTGCTATGTTATATAATCAGCATCGATTAAATATATTAAGCATAGATAAAAATTTCTCTATTTTCGCTTGTTCAATTTTGTTTGCATACTCTTCACTCACATTATTATTCTTTTTTTTTTTTTGTTATTTTTGTATGCTATTTTTTTCTATGTTATTCTGTTTGTTCTTAAAAAACTTGCTATAGAGCACTAGTAAACTCTCTTTCTGTCTCTTTGTTTAAGTGACGATTATTACGATCTACTTTCCTATGCACGAATAAAATATCCGCATGCATCTCTTAATTTCTCACAAATTCAGAATCCAAATGTTCATTTTCTCAACGTGTGCAAATATAATCAAGATTAGATTAGTACGCCGAGGCAACCATCGCTGCTTTCGCAAGATCGTTGTTTTTCTTATGAATGTCTATAAAATCCCAATTTCTCTCGCGTTTAAGTAGCGAAGTTTCTCGGAGTTCATTTCGTTCACGGAGAAAGGACGGCTTTTCGCTTGCCTGAGCCAAAGTAGCTGGCTTTTGTGCTCGAGAGCTACTGTAGGATAGTCGCGAATGTTTACTCGAGGTATCCGACGGTTCGACGGCAATATCAAAGCAACCGCGACGACGTTTGTTGAGCGCGACGATATTTCGATTGTTTTTAACGACAAAACCATCGTTACATTGCTTATTTAATTTAAGAAACGGTGTGTGTGAGAGTGTACATACACATACGTATATGTAAATTAAAGGATAAGTTCCACTCTATTTCTTTTTCATTGTCTATGGATTTCAAAGAGAGAGAGAGAGAGAGAGAGAGAGAGAGAGAGAGAGAGAGAGATCTTTCTCATTTTCCACAAACACACACATATTTTGGAACATTTACGATGCGAAACACGTAAAAGTTTCATTCCTATAATTAAGAGGATAGAAAAGGCGATAAGTATGGAGAAAGAGACTAGTGAAGGAGAGAGAAGAGGCATCCACTAGAAGTACACAGATCACAGAAAGAGACTGAATAAATTCGATTTGTTGGATTCAGAATTACTAAATACTCTCCACGGTAAGACAATGGAAAATCTCGAGTATTACAAAGTAATAATACCAAATAACGAGTACCAGTACGATAGTTCCTGCTGCACGAGGGAAAGGAAGAGCGCAGTCTAGTATAAACATCTCGTCTATCTAGAGAGGACGAGACGATTTGTGTACGGCATCCTAAACCCAGCATTACTGATTTCGTCTCGTCGTTTCCTATTGTGTAAATTACTTCGAAAGCATTCGCCTTTCTCGTAATCTCTCGTGTATACTTCAACATAGATAGTTTCTTGCTAATTCGTGCTAATTTTGAAGATACGAAGCGTGTAATTTTGCACGTTTTGATCGTGATAATTATCAGTTAATTTATTTTTTCTTTCACGTTTGAATCATAAATCAGCAATAGTCTCTTCTCGAACGGCAAACAAATTTACGTCGGCTCAAGATTGATCAATTAAATTGAATTTAATTTGCATATAATTTTTACTTCATGCGTGACGTATTTTTCACAGAGCGACTATTTTCTTCGTTTTATATTCTTTTAAGCGATTTTTAATGGATCAGTAACACGAGCTTTGTAACGTACGGTTGAGAATATAATCACGTAGATGAAATAAATCGGTCAGATGTAAATACAGTCATTTCTCATTACGAACGGATCGTTTGCTACATCGTTGATAATTTTCATGCAGATTGGCCGTAGATTGTTACTTGGCGGATTGTAATCTGTTAACGGATAAAATGCTCGTAGAGAATTATATGCTGACGGGGAAGAAAGTCGCTAATGGTAGCAATGAAAAGCGCGGTTCCTTCTGCATCTCGTAAATCGTTGATTTCGTTTCTGCCGACGCATGCATATGCAAAGAGATGCAAAATTTACCGAGTGCAGAAACGCGTTGGCAGATCCTTCTAACAGTCGCGGCGCATGCGGTAGTAGCGATACGCAAACGATCTGCTCTCGGCTCGATTTTCGAGATACAGCTATATAAACTGCTGTATATCACATTAGATCTTATTGCCTTAAGTATACCTACATGGCGTAAACGTCGCCGCATGATGTTATGACATTAAGCGCCACCCACCGTCTTCTCACATCCGCGCTAAGCCCCGTTGAATATCCGGCAATCAAAGCCAACGAACTAGCGCAATATATCTTCCCTCGGTTACTCTAATATCCTGTCCTTCTATTTTCGTTTCTGCTTATTTTTATTTTGTTGGCGCCATGCAGGATGTTGCTGTCAATAAACTGGATTCCCACATCGTTTAATTTGAAATTTATTAAGGGCAACTAAAAAAAGATTTTATTGCAAATCATATTTTTTTCACATATTTTTATTCTATCGACAGCTATCGAAACCGATGTCGTAGTACTTATAGAAATTGATTTAATATTACGTATTCTGTCAGCACAATGAATTTTTAGCCGTACAATCTTTTTGGATTATTTATTATAGCAAATATACGAATCGATATGCAATCCGGAAAATAGCGCGAATGATTCCTTCTTTTCAACATAGGCAAAGTTCTATAGCATCGAGAGTTTTCCGTTTGCTATCGGAAAAACTCATTTTACCAAGAAAGGTTGACCTTCAGAGAGCATGGTCGATACTCGAGAAACATCAAAGGGAGCTGTATCCCGATTGGGGTGAAAGAGTCGTACGCGCGGAAACGCGAGAGAAAAGCATCGTTTAGCGATGAGAGACGACAACCTACAGGGACAAGTCCGTGTTTCCCCGTGATTTCCAGGAAATAGGTATCACCAAATAAATATCGTCGTCTACCTGTGTCACACGATAAGAAGACGATCGTGCCGAGTGGAGAGAATCGACCTATTTCGCCTTTTATTTTCTTTACACCTCGTTTCGTCGCTTCTCTTTCTCTTCTGTCGGTCTTCTCTATTTTTGTACATTTTATTAATGGCCATTTATTCTGGCCGGTTGAAGTTTACAACTCGAAACTGCACGACGACGATGACGTGGATAGAGCGTGGATAGAGTCCATCCGTTCGCGACGTATGGAGATTCGAACTTGTGTACCTATTGCGCTAGAGTCGTCGAGATGGAGTCGAACGCTCCCGTATTTCATTGAGGTACCAATTGAGTTCCGGGTTTCCGCTCTGATCTTTACCGTTTCGATCTCGTCTCCTGAATCCTACAAACGTCGCAGCTCGCTCTGCACTCGTACAACGCGGACGTACACGCTCCCTAATTGCGTAGTTACGTAACGAGCCTGTAATCCACCTCTCGACCGGCTTTACTTTCGAAAGACGATGGCGCCGCGGCGCTAATCTCAAATTGCTAATTCCGGCTGGCTAATTCAATTAAGAGAATGGTTCCGCGCGGCATCTGAAAGGCGGTCTAAAGATTGCGGTAGGAAGACGAGGCGTTTCTAAAGGGCCACGCGGTAACGTTTTCTTGGTCGTGTACGTTTAGAGGAGGGTATAATGGTAACGTAACTAACTACTTATCGCTGCTACGCGAGACTGCTTCGGACCGGACAGAGGAGAATCGACCTGGCGGTTCTCGAGGTAACTACTGACTAAAAGGCACCGGCTCGCTTCGGTGCCTACACGTTCGAATCATCGGCACTTGATAGGAACCACTAGCGGAACGAGAGAATGATGGGCTATGTGGTCCGAGCAGGATGTACGCGGGATGCAAAGTAGAATGAGTTCGAGACGGCGATCCATGAAGAGAAACGGCGCGGCGCGGTGCGGCGGCGACGGCCGACTCGCCAAAGTAAAGTTGCCAAATTCATCGTTTGTTTGCCCATCGATTCGTTCATGTCGGAAACTGAACAAACTCGAAGATGCTTGGTCTACAATTAGTTGAAGAAAATTGCATTGTCCGCGATATTACTGCGATTTTCAATTAGCGGATAAATTGCGGAAGCAAATGTATCTAAATTTTAACTACATTGTGGAAGGAAAATAATATTAAATGCTTAAATAAGATTTAATGAGTGAATTTTGTTGATTTGTGGCATTACTTGAAAACTGTGACTTTATATAAGAAATGCTTTTTATTCGAATATAGAGATACTAGAAGAAAAGTGAATCTTACTGACAATAGGATTGCAGTTGTTAATCACATTAACTATCGGAATGACGATTCGCTTCCGTCGTTTTACTTTCAATCGCACTTTAATCTCAACTTTTGATCAACAAAATCAGGACAATAGAATTGATATTTAAAAGTCGTAATTTATCGGTTCGTCTCACGTCTGAACGAATGCCAATGTTAAAGAATTGTCGGCGGAATCGATGCTAACGACATTAAAATACCGGACAACCGATTCTCATTAAAAAGTTTCGATTAAAATGAATCCTTTTAGCGTAAGAGTTGCATCTTCGTCTACTAAGGTCCTAACCATCTCCCTTCAAAATGGGCTCGGCCGCGCTCGCCCTTACGTCGAGCCTGACAAAAAATCTAATTAGAAGTGGATTAAAATTTAATCACTCGCTAAAGGAACTTATCCTGGGCGCTATCGGTGGGTGGTGTCCTCTTCATTTAATTGTAGCTCAGTTGCTTTACTCCCCCGTCCTTTCCGGTTTCGCCGTATCCCTCGATTATACCAGACTTTGTTTTTTTTTCTTCTCCTCCTCGCACTTTTTCGTGCCACGATCGAGCTTCGCCGGGCAACAATTTACTTTGCATAGACATTAAACCCTGTTACTTAATCGAGCTACCGTCGTCGTCCCGCCTTAAGCGCCATGGATGGCAACACTTTCTTGCGTGGGCGGAATCTAAAGGCTCCCGACTGAACCCATCCTCCAACGTAATCCTCTTTTGACCGGTCGCGTTGCAACACGATGCGTACGTGTGCGAAAAAAGAGGAATTTACTTTGCAAATTTACCGTGTACGATTCGAAGTGGACGCGTTTGTGTATGGCCCTATCGTGTTTCATTGCCATTTAGCCCCGTTTGACGAGTGGCTCGTTTTGATTTTCTGCGAATCGAGGCAGAAAGTATTGAATGCCGAAGTTGGTTATCAATAATACACCACGCTTCGCTAATTTTCGCTCACTGCGCACCAACATCGTATTTTTTTTATTTTTTATGTTCGTCTGACTGCGTTCACTGATAGTCAATAATTGGTGTCGGTAATATTACTGAGATTTTTACATTTACGTATGTACGAATATCGAAAAAAGGGGTATCCTTATTTAAAAGACAAATTACCACTTATGCCTTACATTGTAACAATGATAATGTTTTTATAATGGACGTTTTTAATTATTTATTGACAAGCTTTTAATTTTACATATAATTAATTTTTAATATCTTTTTTAAATATATATTTTTTAAATATCTTTTGTTTTCCAAACAGAAAATGCACTTTATTGAATCTCTATAAAAATCGTTCACCCATTTCCGGAAATAACACTTTGTGATTAGTCGAGTGTCGACAAAACAGACACGTACGACTAATTTATGGAACGCTTGATTATAATATCTTGACTATCGACCTGTTATTTTACCTCGTTGAACTTCATAATACAAATTATTATAATTGCATAGCGTGGTCACTACGTCTTGCCACAATGTGTGTCACAGAATCGGCGGTATAGTGTGCTATTTCTTGTGAGAAAATTCGATTTAATCACCCCCCTCTCATTTGATAACCTATCGCTCGCGCAATTCACAACCTGCATGGGCCCACGTGCGCACGTAAAGTTTCTTAGGCAACTAGGTCACTCTTCAGGACGACGCATCAGCGCCGATGTTTCTGTACGGGAATCTCATCTCATCGGCGCTCACTTCCACCGGATAACGAGAGAGTAATTGAGGAGAAGATTAGATTTTGCTGCGGGGCTGGGCGGGTGCGCGTATTCAACTCGGAGACTCACGCGTTATACAAGCTATCAGTAAAAAGATGACCTCGTTACACTGTCGCTCCGTTAAGCAGATATGGTCCGCAGTAACGGGTTACAGTCGCGTGTCGTAAGTGGAACTTTCGGCGTGGCCGGTTACCGTTTAACCGTCGCCAACCCCTATACCGGATTCCTCACGGGGAAATTCTCTCTGGTATATAGGAAGGGATGAGAGCCTGACTCTCAACCTCCGCCATCAAAGATTCAGTTGCTCTCGCACGCACCTCTGCGGCTTGCCCACGACCTCACGCCGACCCCAAATCCTGACCCCCTCGTTCGTATCTCGCGACTAAGCTCGACGTAACCGCCATGCGCTATTATACCGCTGTCGCCGTATCGACCTCGGCGCTTCCTGATCTCATCTTCCTCGCACCTATTAATTTCGTAGCCGCGATAATGCTCACGCGATATCGTGTAAAACCATTGCGTAACGTTCTCGCCAAATCGTTTTCATGTTTTAATTCGCCACTGCTGTTTTTAGTGCGGTATAAAATTTATATTTTAATATTGTACGAGAGGCATAATATCCTATTTCACGCTTGCACCAGCATTTGTTAAATATAAATGCACTTTTTAATATTATTGCATGATTGAGTGCTTTGGAATTGTCGAGTTACGGAATCGTTAATTATGCCTTTCGACGTCTGGTGTTATAATAATATTTTGCATTGTTCTTACATATTTGTCTAAAAAAAATTGTTTATGATTAGTAGGAATAAATTAATTACTTAGAGAGAGAGAGAGAGAGAGAGAGAGAACATGATAACGGAAATTCTTGCATGTTAACGTAAAATGATATTGTCTTTAAAATGAAACGTTCACAGACGTTTCCTAATCCGGGCATAAGCGGAGCTTGTCGTGTCATGATAATCCCATGGAACGATAGAGGGTGCGAACTCCCCGAAGTTGAATATACAAGGAAGGGTAATTAATTGACAAGCCTTATACGTCAACCGCATGTTCACTAATCCACCCGCTGTCAACTCTGAAAGCTTCTTAAGGAGATTTTTCTGTAAACTTTATTCATCGCCAAAATTAATTCGCTACGTGTAAGATCTTGTTATTAAAATATTACAATCGTAATAATGTAATGTATGAAAAGACAATAACTAATTAATCGTGTAGTACAAGTGCAAAAAACGATATGCCTGTAACGATTGCTCTTTTCAAAGTAATATTTTTTTTCTGTCGCACTACGATTTAACAAGATTGATGATGAGCATGAGTTTTACAATTACGTTGACTTTCAACATATTCGCCCCGACGTCTTGCTGAGCGGAAGAACGAAAACGGCCAAGTTCGTGGCGTGGGTGGTCGACAAGGAAGCCGCGAATTCGAGGCGCGAATACATCACTGAGATCCTGTGCGTGTAAACAGCCTGCAGCCTGCAGCGGATCGCGAATTAACTCTCTCTCTCTCCTGGAGATACTCGGAGCCACCGTTGACTTATTCTCCCAGAGGGAATTCTCGAGTAGAAAAACAAGATTATCCCTCCTGCGGGATATAAAAAAGAATATGCCGCCATCGTTCTTTTGGGACGGTGCCACTGCGGTGCGATATCTTTCAGTTACAGAAAGTGATAGTTCGATTTCGCGATAGTTGTTGAATGAACTAATAAAAAAGTGCTTCGATTTATTCACATTTCGATAATTTATATATGATATCAATATTTGCTTTTCTCTCTCTCTCTCTCTCTCTCTCTCTCTCTCTCTATCTATCTATCTATTTTTAATTTGATTAAATCTGTGAAAACTGTATTCTTTTTTATTGAGATTTTCATAAAAAGAGATTTCGCGATAAATTGGCAAAAAAACGCGTAAATTGTCGATCGATGAAACTGAACAACACGCGTTCTGCCTATGAATGGAATACAAAACTCGGCGTGCGAAACAAACACCGTGCGTGGCGTTTCGATGCCACGTAAAAAATAATACATACTCATAAAACATTGCGCACATCGTTAAAAGCGCGCCAAAGCCATTTGGAAATTTAAAGTCCGTGCCGGAGCTCGAATAATTGGCAATGAAAAAGAAGTTTTGCCACATCGAAAAAAATGGTGTCTGCTGCCAATTAGAAATTTAATTACGACTCACCGTTCACACACGATCCATGGTGCAGCACGTTGAGTCACGCGAAAGCAACATTTGCAAGTTGCTTCGTTGCGCAAATCAATTTTAGTACTCAATTTTTCACGATAATTGTAAAACGCATAAACGGCTATTACGTTTTATAATGTTGTAGCTATTAAAACTTTAAATTCAATCGCAAATTACGTAAATTTGCTCTGGAATTTTACGCGGCGCTATCAAAATTAAAGATCTTTGAAGTAGGAAAGAAGAAGTTTGGAAGGAGCGGGGAGAAATCTCCTTATGTCAAGAGTAGTTATGCCGGAAGAAGTCGAAGGCGCGTGGCGCTTAAGTTTTAAGGAGTCAACATCGGACCTTTTGCCTCCCTCTTCGATGTTTATTTAAAAATCTCGCCGCAGTGATTCGATCCGGCAGACCCTGGCGAGATTCTGTTTGCAAGTTAATGCAATGCGCGGACGAGAATGGAAGGCACGCGAAGACGATAGGGACGAGGGAAATAGTTCCGGGAGTGTTTTCTCTAACTACCTGCGACGAATTAAGGGAAGGCCAGGAGCGAAATTAAAAGAGTACCCGAGAACTCGAGGGGTTCAGCACGTTCCAATTATTTGCGCGAGGCGTAAGATGTGAGAGCCGACTGAGGAGTCGACATTTTTTTCTCCGTCTTTCCTTTATTTCTCCATTGAACCAGCTTTCGTCGTTTCATTTTCTTCGTAGCGTTTGCCGAGCGATGCGGATGCGCTATGGGTAGAAGACCGGAGGGAAAGGATAGATAGGTAGGGTAGGGAGGGGGAGCGAGCAAAGAGAATTATTTGGATTACTTTTTTGCGCTCGGCTTCGGCGTGCGATATCAGGAGAGAAGAGCGAAACGAGGGGACAACGAGATGTGGAACTCGCGGAACTCAATACGGCGCATAAACTACGACGCGAAGGACCGTTGTGGAGTGAGACGAACGGCGGGCAGGAATTTAATTTCATTAGCCAATGAATTTCTTAGTAAATCGCGTGTGAGCCGCCTGATGTAGGATCCAGGATCCGGTGATATAGAAACGTGAGGTCGGAAAAGAAATTAAACGAAGAGAACGGTGGAGGAGAGAGAAGCGCGCTCAGGCAGGAGGTAGAACGGGAGAGAAAGAGGGAGGGGGAAAGAGCTGCATAGAGAAAGAGATAGGCGCTGGGAAACGTTCCGGGAAGAGGATACACAGAGACGGATAGAAACTCACGAAGCGGAGAACCAGTTCGACATCGGCGTCGATCCGTATTCACGCAATGTGAAATACTTGCTTGGTAGGATACTCCGAGGAGCAGGCGATTAGGGTAATGGCTGTGTTGCTAGTTATTTTTATTTTGTTACCACGCCGACTTTATTTTATTCCCTCGCGATCCGGCGAAATTATATGGGAACGTGTCACGAAGAGTCTCATCTCGGATCGCGGAGGCTTTGCGGTTTGCCGTAAAAAAGTAAGCTATAAGAAAGGGTGGGACGCGTTTTTCTACGCGTTTTTTCCGGACGCAACCACTTCTGGCCTCATAGCCGGTTTTCCTCGTTCCGATCGTTAAAAGTCGATATCGAGAGGAAGAAACGCCGGGACGTAAACCCCGGGGTAAGTGCAACGTTATTCGAGCATAGAGAACGTCCGGGAGCACCGGCGGCAGTTACACGAGTCATATAGCACCGGCGAAAGCGAGAAAACCTCCGCGATCGTTCCCAGTTCTCTTTCGAGTACCAGAAAACGAGACTTTGATGGCGGCACAATTCGAAAACAATTGTGACATAAGTTACGTCAATCTAAGATGTCTCTTTGCGCCCAACTTTTCAACGCAAAAGTGTCCGCACAATTTCGTGCCACTCTGCAATTCTGCGGTGGGAAGCATTCGTCGAATTTATTTCGCCAAAATTCGATATGTTTTAAAGGACATGATACGATTTTTGACAGATCGATCGCAGCGGTTTTGTTTTCACCTTCCGGCCGTGAATGATCCTGACGTTTCCTCGAACTAATATCTACGCGACGGGCATTGGTTCCTCGCGGATAAATGAGAGCGTGTTAGTCAGCAAAGGACCGAGGGTAGCCCCCGGGGGTAAATGAGTGCGAGCTGGCCACGAGGGTCAGAGGGGGTTACAAACGATCGAGCGAATCGCCCGCATTAGTCTTAGTCAGAATCAGAGATAAGCCAAATGAGGGATAGCCGCATGAAAAACATTGGCCCGTCACCGCGCAACCGGATTATTCACCAGCTGCAAACTCATCTGAATAATTTACGTGCCGCTATGAGGCTTATTGCGGATCAAAAAGCATGATAATGCATAACCAGATCAAGTATAAAATTCGAGTGGATAGACAATTACATCCTTATTTCGATTTTGTTTCTATTTAATCTTTGTAATCGTTAATATTATTTTATGATTGATATATTTCCAAATTAGCGCTTACAAGTAAACTTACAAGTATCGATATAATCGATAACATGAACATTATTCCAATAAGAATCAATTTATTGAAAATCTGGTCGAGTTATCTTTATTATTATCTTTATTACATGTTTAATATAAATTTATACAAAGGGTAAAAAAAACATGTGTTTTTCCCTCAATAATATTATTAAAGATAAATTTTTGAAATAGTTGTGCTTCGTGGCACAACGGTATGTTGATTTAAACATTGCATTCTCGTGATATCACAACTTATATTATCATTTTATACATAATAAATCTTAGTAACATCCGTTTACTCAAGCTTTTTATCTACGGGAATATATGCGAGGGTATAAAAAATCCATCCAATACCATTATCTAGTGTCACGAAATAAACGTTGCTGTTAGGAACCGATGGTATTTACGATCTCTACGGTAGATGAAATCGGAGATCTCGTAGAAAGAAATCTCCGTTGCCACACCGTGGAATCCACTCCGTGCTGCTTCACCACTCGCGCGAATGTCGGCTGAATGTTTCGTGTAATCTAGGAAAAAAGGCTCCTCATAATTCTTTGACCAAAGTTTGTCGGGCGTCTCTTTTCCTTTCGAACGCTACGACGGATCGACAGTCGACGACTCATCCATTCGGGCCACTCCGCAAATAACGTCATAAGATAGACCATCGGGAACGTTCTTCTACACGTTATATACCGGGTGTATAAAATATGGTAGGGAGGCTGGAGACGATCGTCGTTCTCATACAATAACATCCGCGGATCTCTTATGGCGCTATCCTCGGCGATCCAGTGGCAAAACCCGGCGAATGTGGGGGAAGAAAATGGCGTAGGTGAGCTATCGGCGATTCCCGGACATAAATCGACATGTACTTACCGAATTGCTTCCGAATCGTTCCTTTATATCCCATGTTCCCCGCAAGTCTGCCCTCGAGCTTTTTCTCTTCGATCCATGCTGTTCTCGGAATTCTGTTAACTCGTTATAGAAATGTGAACAGTTGCACATATAAAGGGTCTTTTGTAACTGTGTCAAATAGCAGGCTCATATTTTATTTTTTTATAAATTTAAAATTAAATTCTTCGTGACGAGAATTATAACTATTTTTTTTTAATATCATTTTATCATTCAACAGTACTGAACTAATTCTATTGTGAAAAGTATACAAATTCAGATATAAAATCAATATAAAATATTTTATTTTTAATATTCATAAACAATAGATAAAACATTTGCATATCGTTTTTCTTGTAGTATAGTGAATTAAATTACGAAAATTTTGTTCTTAATTATTTTCGATTTTGAAGATTTGTTTCTTCTTTACTCAGCTTCTTTACTCTTCCAAAACTATGATCTTCGAACGGTTTGTAAATATTACACTGGACAAATATGGGTTTCAAATAAATGTACGACTGTATTGGTGGCTCACATTGGTCAAATATTGTTGATCCTGTGTCTACGTTTTCTCATATTGTTGAATTTATTTGTAATCAATCTTGGTTACTAGTGACAATTTTTATAAAAATATAACATGATTTTTTTTAATTTGTCAAAATTTATTTGAATGTGTGAAGTTTTAAAGTTGTACAATCTCAATGCCATCACTCTGATGTTCCACGCATTTCTGTTTCGCCAACCGGTCATCTCGCGAGCGAACGACGCGCAAAGCTATTCGGCTGAAATTACTTTCTCATCGTCGTCAAATAATCGAATCGCGCAGTTTGGGAACGCTTAGGTTGCTACGGCAGTCAAAGAACTTTTTCGGCAGCGCTGAAACTATCCGCCGGTTGTTGAGCATCGAATACCAGCATTCGCGATCGCTTTGCGTGGCGCAGTGATTGATTCGTCTCTCGGCTGCGAAACGCAGCCGTTAAACGTACGTACGTGTACACATACCATCCCCGATGCGGCACGGTCGCACGCTCGGGATTCCAACCCCGTTGAAATGAAACTTCGCCGCGGCGTCGACATTCCCCCGGTGCCTTTATTAAATTGGAATTTAATTGCTCGGCCCCGCCGCTCCATTACCCCGTATGTATCATGCGCCGATGCAAATCATACGACAGACGCATGTCGCGTAGGCCGACGCGCATACCGCGTCGTTTTACACACTGATTTTTTGCAGTTAATTCCACGTACTTGGGCGACAGAGCGTCTACATATTTACGCACGATAATATAATTACCTTTATTATCTTGGAGTCACAGTAAATCACGCGCGCGCTTGCGCGCGCAAATGTATCATCCAACTACTCAATTTCCAAAGTATCAAATACATGAATGCTGATTAAGGTCGCGTAATTTAGAAACTGACGATCTTTGCAAGTAGTTAAGCAGTAGTTGAGCAAGAAGCCTCACGGCAAGCGCACGAACATTGAACTCTGCAAGGCGATAGCGCGTGACTCCCTCTTATCTTATCTGGGGACAGGGATAGGAGAGCCGGCGAGATCCCAATGTTTTGCTCGTTCCACATCATTTGTGCGGGTAACCATCGGAATTAGGAGTCGTGGGAGAGGCAGCGGAGTGGTAGTAGAAAGAAGCGGGCAATCTCGGTCCGCGTGACAGGCGACTCTCGAAGCTTTCGTTCATCCTATCTCTCTACCCTCTTTCATCATCCCCCGTAGGAAGAGCAGTACTTCCGTTCAGTCCACCTCCGTAGATCCTTTTCAAGAAGCGCCGTGATGAAAAACACCGTGGCGCTGGCGGAGAGGAACTTCCCTCGTCGGCCAGGAGGGAATTTCATTAACGACCTTATCCTACCTACTTAAAAAAACATAGAAGATCCCGACGACGGGACCATGAACGAACTAGGAGAATGGCTGAGCTCATGAAGGAGACGGCGCGCACTTAGCCTCATAGACTTTGAGAGAGCACGGCGAAAGAAAGGAATTATAGGTGAAAGACTCCATCGGGAGGATGAAGATCGAGGATTAGGCAAGAGCGTGGAGCGTAGGTAGTACATTGATGATAGAAGGGACGAGAGACACGGGCATTCTCAATTCCGGATGGTGAAATGACAGGAGAATCCTTGGAGATGGAAACGGATGAGGAAGAAGAGGGGGGGGATAGGTGGAGAGTATCACTCTCGGTGTCTTGGAGCGTAATCAACGCAGTTGGCTGAACAGTTCGCCGCTGTAACTGCGCGATCCCTTAGCAACGGCCGAGAGCGATGCTCGCTGGAACATCGTAATGCGGCAGGTTTCTCCTATCGCTCGGTATGTCCGCAGTCAATCTCAGGCACCATCCGCTCACTGCCGGAGTCGTCGTCTGCGAGTCAAAGTGGCGAAACCCATCCGTGATTACCGAACGCGACCACTGATGCGACTGCCTGACGTTCTCGGCGAACTATTTCGAACTAACGCGTATACAGCTCTAGGCGACTTAGTCGACCTAAATGTCCGCCGGTGTATGGAGTATAGGGAAAATGTATCTCTGTTATACTCTATGTCGTGTACAATGGGAATTTTATTGACCCTGCGACATCTTATCGTTTAAACAACTGACTTAAATTTAGTAGAGTGCTCGTTTACTCTCTAGGGTCTCCGGATAGCCAGATCTCGTGAGTCGTAAAGATGCCAAAGAGACGCTGCAAATCAAGACGTCAATTTCCAGGATTCATATAGACGCCCGTGATGGCGAAACGGTCGCGCACATGAATGGAAATTAAACAGAACGTGATATACGAGGTCCTTACGTTCCACCGAGATAGATCGTAAATAGAGAGCTCGCCGTGGATGGAAGCGGAACGATCCCACAACGCCGGTGCTTCGGACGCTGCGAAGCGTGTTTCGGAAGGGGGGTGCAAAACGGCAGCCATCGCCAGTGTGTCCCACGGAAGCGATGATTCATCCCGGAAAAATTCAGCCTTGCACATTTTTGACGTCGTTTGCATCGAGTCACGATTGATGACCGCGCATCTGCCGGTGGATCGCGCGCTACTGTGCATGATCGACGGTCGGCTGCAGTTGAAGAGGAAAGCGGGATTTGATAAAGGGCGAGCTTTTTATTGCGCCATCCAACGTTGTGATATTTCTCATAGATGCGTGTTCTGGTCATTACTGTCACTTCGACCCTCGGCGTAGCTCTTTTGTGGCAAAGTAAGGTCGCGAATGCCCCATTTTTTACCCTCGATCTTATCCGTTTTCAGATGATCTTTTGAGAATGCGTATCAAAAATATCACTTTTTATTGAAGACGAAAGTAATTTATCTGCTTAATAACAGAGCTTATAAAATAGGCGATATCCAACGAATAACTGGAGATTTTACGCAGCAAGTGAAATATGTCTGTTACGTTATTAATCACCTCTTGACGAATTGATGCGGTGTTACCTTTTCGAAAATATGCGAACGCGCTTAATGCTGTTCGCGGCTAAATCCTTTCGCATAAAGTTGCGAACACCGCTTTGTTACTGTTATGTAAGTTTAATCAGCGTTATTACTTACTCGAGGTATAAGCTTCTTGTCATAATGACTGCGGTCTTAGATATCTTAATGACTCTCTATTCTCGTGAATTGTTTTCACGTCACCGTGGCTGCATTCGGAAGTAAGTCTCCGGCAAGCTGCGAGCGACTTGTCGCAGCGCCAACATAACTTCTAAACTTGGCCGCGACTTACCGGAATTCTGGAACTCGCTTCCGAGGTTTTGTATTCACTCTGCGGATAAGACTACGCTTTGTAACTATATTACTGAGCACATCAACGTCACATTATGCGCTTCTCTTGCACGGAGTCATTAAACATTGTTTGAATAATTTGATCTAGCCACAGTTAGCTTTATATTGAAGCATAATAACGACAATTATTACGTTACATCTCATTTTTATTTTATTCTGTTCTCAAGCATTTTTTGCAAAATAGTGAAAAATCAAACTAAACTAACATTAGATCGTACCATTTCAAATGACCGCGTTCTACGTTTCCACTTATCAAACGTTTATCTATTTTCAATCTGACCACGCGTTTGCCATAACTCATTCTCGCGCTGATACGCGTAATCAGTACGTACAAAAGCCGAGGATCCGCCGCAGTGACGAACTCGGCGTAACAAGGTTCGGGCGTTTCATTTAGTAGATGAATTGCGCACCGGCGACTGCCCGCCATCATTATAAATCACGACATAATTACACGACCGCGGCGGCAGGGTGCAAGGGATATCCCCACCTCATGGCAGCACCCCTGCTTGCACCCCCTATTTCACTTACACTGATTCGCGCGCGCGCGTGCGATGCACACACGCTTGTACGCGTCGTGTAAACGTTACGCGGGTAACGCGCGATTTATTTATCTTTTCTTTTTTTACGGCACGTGCGTTCAATATATCTAACCTGAGTCGGCTGGAATTCTCTGTCGTGCCGAGTTAAGCTTCGGGATCGCGACCCCACGCCGTTTTTCTTCTCACTCGTAATTAGTACCTTGCACAATATTGCATTCTATCGCCCGCGTCCGAACGTTTGTATGCACGCATTCGTACGATACGGAATATTTCCTTGGTTGGGCTGGCGATTCGTTGATATGTATGCGTGTGTGTGTGTGTGTGTGTGTATGTGTGTATGTGTGTGTGTATGTTCATGCGATCGTAGCCTTTCAAGCGTCTCACTTTTCTGCACCGAGCTGTGCGGCGCAAGGTTAATTGCCTTGGGATTTTTCCACATGAGATCATTGACTCGCGGCGTTGGAGCACGCAGATTTCCATGAACGCGGAATTATCGGCAGAAGATTTGACGTTATTGGCGTCGTAATCAATGCGACCTTTAACTCTTATTAATTCAGGCATTTCTGCAGGAGGATCTGCATTTGGCGAGAGAATCTTATATATAGAAAGCTATTCCAACTACGAGCAAAATGATGGACAAATTAGAGAATAAACAATTTGTGTTACACTCATTTTTTATTGTGTCATAGGAATGCTATTGAGTGTTGAGCCATTTCACGCAGTTAGTTTTGCTATTGTTCGCACCTCATTCTAGCTTTATAACCACGAGATTGTCGTTGCTGCAACGCGAGTAGGATATTATGGATTAAAAAAATACTTTGGCGAGCAAGTTTCGTTTTTATTGCGTGCTCGGCGACGCGTAGTCGTCGTTACATCGTCGCAGCGACACGCTTATCGCTGTAATGTCGTTTTATATCCTGTTTTACAAAGATCGGTATTGCCTTACTGTCCGGGGTACCGTATTCTTCTTCACGGGAATGCCAGGTTTTTCACGACCGGGTTTGCCTCCACTCGCGAACCTAGACCGTTCGATAAAGCGCGATCCGCGCCGCGCATTCCGAGATCCTCCAAGTTATCCATTAGCCTTAAAAGCTGCGCGCCATTTGATCGCGGTCATTTTTCATCGCGCACGGGGAAGGATATAAAATCCAGAGTCATCCCCGTCCATCGATTTCCGATCCAACGACGCGCCGGCCGTAACAATGTGATCGGCGGCACCGAGATATCCTCGCGAGACAAGATCGTGATGTTTGCACAACAGCGACGCGAGTTCGGCTATTTATATGCATATCTTCTCGATGCCTGTCATATCGCCGATAGCGATCATCCATTGGTCATTGAGCATGTGCGTACGACGGCGCGCGGGATCTTGGACATCATTCCAGCCACGGCCACTTTGATTGCGAATATTTCTCTCGTAACGGCGCATCTTCGACGTGGTCGGCCGACTTGGTCGTTAAAGGGGACACCTCGCCGCCTTCGGAGCGAGAGAGAAAAGGAAAAAAAGAAGAGAGAGAGAGAGAGAGAGAGAGAGAAGTCGTCTTATTCTCCTTATTTTCCTTACACGCGATCGTCCCGCAGGTATACCGGGCGCGACGGTGGACTAGCTATCGCTTCTAGATGTACCCGAGCACCGAGTATATCTTCCCGACACGACGTGCCATGAAGATATTATTGGCACTTCGTGCTACCACGTAGCATACACTCTCTGGCCCGTTTCTTCCCCATAACGTCCCGCTCCCCAGCGACGACGACGACGACGACGTCGTACGTGTGCTATAGCGATTCGACCCAGAGGGTATCCGAGAGCGTGCCGTGACATTACCGGTACCTGTACTGCCTATCGCGGGGCTACTGATCCGTAGAGGAATTCCGCCAGGTAGGCAGGTATATGTTTGATCTTCGAGATGATTGCACGCCAAGCATACACACACATAATAATGCACGCACACGCGCATCCCGTGTCGGCGCGTCGCAATGAAACTCCCCGATCAGTGGCCGTGCTTACCTGCTTTGTGCACGAAACTGGTTGCATTTTACGTTATCTGTCCCCTCGCCTCGTCCCGCATTCTCGAAAGCATGTACATTCGTTATCCGATTGTGCTACCCCGCGTTATTGTCGCGCGGGATATTAATGCTGATATACGACGAGGACTTGCAAATATGTCGCACCGCAGTGCGTTTCTTACATGCGCGTTCAGCGTTTGCGCGTCGTTAAGAACACGGCGCGGGGAACGGTTAATCAATTGGGAAAAAGAAGGTTCGTTAAATCGAATATCTCGTTAATGCAACGGAAGCAACGAGAATAAGAAATATAATCGGCACTTGTTTGGATACCGTGAATATTCACAAATTTGTTATATGGAAAAGCGATTATTTTAATAAAAAAGAAAATAAATATAATAGAAAACGAGTTTTAGTCGAATAATTCGAATAAATCGTATATTTTAATTTTGAAGTAACTGCTATAATCTATTCATTATAAGTTACAGACACACGAACGAACACGGTGTAATGACGTTTATTATCGATTGAACTTTATTGGACGAAGCTTAATAAAACTCGGACGAGAATTCGGATTTTTATCAATCTGTCGTATCTCCCGGCACTTTAGTCGTAGTAATAGTCGAGGCGAATTCCGCTTTGCGTACAGGAGGTAACGATTTATCGCGATAAAATTGCCCATTTCGTTCGTATACGCAAGCGGCCCGACTTCGACTGGCTATAGAGCCATTACGGATTTGATTTCTACTTAAAATCTCTCCGCCGCGCACTGCTGGACGCTAGAAGTAGCTCTAAAACGTACGTCGGCCTCAGCATTTTCTACAGCGTCGCGTACAAACATTAGACGAATGGCGAGACGCCGAAGAAGTAATCGCACCAAGAGCTTTTTTACATTTTGGCGAGGATGCGAATGTTACATAAATACGAATTGACATTTCAATTTTCGATCGACCATGCGGCAGTAACTACCGATCTACAGATAGGAACATTTCGTCCCTATATTACAGACGACCCAAATGTGTCACAATCGATATTCGACGCTATTACGACGAAAAAATGTTGAACGGCAAGAAACTCTTCGACATTCGTTCGCCAGATATATGTGAATAATCGGTCGCGCAATTTGGCACGTCGATTATCTTGTTCAGCATAAAAATAATATGCGTCGAAATATGCGGTATGACGCGATCACGACTTTGACACGTAATTCCCGAAAATAAAAGTGCCCTCCGCAGCGATCCTTCTGCAAGCCAGTCCGACGTGGCGATTTTCCCACTTTCCCCTCGCAAAGTACAGCGCGGAATGAACACTGTCCGTTCCTTAATGGTCCGCGATTTCGTGGTGCTGCAGTTGCATTTGAATCACGTAAAAAATAGAGTGCTTTTTAGATGCGATAGTTAAACGGAGTTAGTGGGTACGAAGCGTCGCGAACGACGTTTGCACGGTTTACGAGCGATTCGCGCCGCAAAGCCGTACGCTTTGTGGCCGGTTAATGTACCGGATTTCAGGATTCGACGATCCATACTCTAACCGATTGGAACCTCGGTTATAACCGTCTTTGAAATCGTCTTCGCGAGAACCCTTCGCATCATTTCCGCCAGAACCTTAAGTAAGATTCTATCGATAGTGACTTGAGAAAATTGTTAAAAAATTGTCTTTACTACGATTTATTATTTCTACTAGGTGTATGTCCGTCGTTTTATTTTGTTAGACATTATTGCTGAAACAACATCTTTTGATATTTTTCGGATTTAAATTTTTCCATGAAATTGCAAATCCATAAACTCGCAAAATGAGATGTAAGCGAAGAAGTTTACACTTGAATATTTCTCGAGTGAGAACGAGCCTCTCTAGAAACGTCTGCTGCGACGACAGCATGTTTCGTAGTGTGCTTTATGCTTTGAGCAAATCAAGGAAGTAGCTACGAGCCGCGTAAATATCTTCGAGTTTGCGCGATACCGGTACGCACAGGAAATTGATGTTTGTCGACACTGGTATCCGATAATCGCGGGCATCCTGAATTTGTTGATCCACCGGCTCGGTGAGCCGCGTTTGCTCTGCATCTTGCCGAAGTCCAGAATGACCACCGGCCTTAGCCCACCTCAGTCGTAGCCTACGCCGCAAGAACATCAAGTTTGCGGGTTCCCGCGGGAAACCCCGAATGGGGCTCGCTATAACTACCGAGGTTATATACGTCACGTAATTGCAGAGGCGTAGGTATTACGTTCACGGGTCCAACTAATTATTTTCACATCTTGCCGCGATCTTATTCTCTCGTATTGTTTAAGGTGACGATTAAAAGCACCTCACAAAAGCTGCGGTAATTACATATCACTGTAATCTATTAATACATGATCTCGCAATTAGGGAGGGTATTCTTTGCAATTACAGAGAATATCGCATATTGTTACAAGTTACATCTGTATTTGAAAAATGCGAGATTCTAGGGTGACGAAATTGTACCTATATCGCATTTTTTCGTTTCACAATGTTATATTTTCTCTAACCATGATGTTATTTTTTCTGTTTCAGGTGAGTACCAACACTACCAATTTACTTGGGGCACATCGCCCTATCAGGTTTGATATATCGTTTCGATCCGCGCGCATCCTGGAGGTAAGGTTTATCTCGCTTCCTCTTGCAATGTTTCGATAATACTGTCAGCCGATCGATCCTCGTCACCTTGTCGAGATATCTACCGGCCAACTCTGGAGGCTGACCGAAGGGCGCTAAGGTCTTCTTTTCGCGGCGCACTTCATAAATCCGTGTCTGACCGCTATCGGGGCGATCGCGCGTCACGTCGCGGTGTAAATAAATAAAGCATGAAACAATATCGGTGCCATCTCGGGCCCTTGCGCTGGGTGGTGACCGTTCGCGGATAGCGTCATTAATAATCACGAGGGCCGCGAAAGATCAAGGATGAGCCGGAAAGGGAACGAGGCGAGAAGTAAGGGGGAACGGTCGCGACCGGGGAAGATACCGGAGAGGGGGAGGGGGCGATGGACCCGCTATTAAACATATCATAAAGGCGCTCTCGGAGGCAGGTTTCGTGTGACGTGGCACGCACGCCGAATCCCGGTTCTTCGTAGGAATGTGCGCGTGCTTTATGCGAGAAGAAGGACGCCAGGCTCTTGAGAAAATATTATCGTCGATGAAGCGCGCGAATTAACAAAATACGACGAACCGAGATTATTCTTGGCTGAGTGTAATTAATATCACGGTGGTTTATTCTTGCACGCGCGAGCGGCGTGTCAATTAAATTACTGTCAGTAGGTGTAGTTTATATTTGTGGATTCCGGTTTGCGCTGAGGTGCGTTGGGGATACGTGCATATTTCTACCCGTTGCAATTAAGTGTTGAGACGTAACTTTCATCACGCCAGAAATATGTATCTTATATTTATTTATTTCGCTTTATTTTGAATTTTTTTTACATTCAGGTTTGCGATTATAATATTAACGTGTTTGGTGATATCGTCCTCGATAAGATTTCAGTATAATATTGCTCGATACTATAAAAACATGATCTGTATCACCATATATTATTATGTGTAATATTTGTCAGAAACATATTTATTTTTACAATATTATTATATCCGATATGAAAATTATGAAATCCAAATATGTGGAGTATCGATAGAAATGAGAGATAAGAACGTGGGCGTAGAGCCCATCGAGAAGAATCCACGAGCAAATGTGGCAGATTATTC
The DNA here is from genome assembly GCF_016802725.1 of Solenopsis invicta. NCBI lineage: Eukaryota > Metazoa > Arthropoda > Insecta > Hymenoptera > Formicidae > Solenopsis > Solenopsis invicta. The sequence continues at coordinate 21,858,364 of NC_052666.1, read as the reverse complement.
ACGTTACGAATACAGCTTTCAAGTTGTTCTCGTAGCGTATGACGTTTATCGAACATGAGTAGTAGTTTGTCATCGCTCCACGCGGTGCATAGCGTATTTAACAACTCGTATTTGCCTTGGTATTAATCCGATCCCGAAGCTCTTCGGGTTTACACGACGATCGCGCTTAAGGGATTAACGCGTAAAGCCACGCGAAACGTCGGCTCGCAGCGAGCCGTAGCGGTGAGCTATATAAAAAAAAAGTAAAAAGATAACAGAGTGCACGAACGGGAAGTAACGCGCACCCCAGCTTCTCTTGTCGACTAGGTTTAATCTCGGGGGTTCACACACGAATCGGACGATAGGATTCTCGCGCGCGCACAATGTACTGTCTCGCTTCATCCCGTGTTATTGCGATCCTACGGGTCCCAGAATAAAAATTATAACAGGTGTTCCCGTATCAAGTTTATCACGGAGACGTACGTATGTATTGGCAAATCTCTCGTGACCGTGAAAAGAAATTGATTTTATTAGAAACGAGTCGACAATGTTTGTCAACCTGCAGTTAATCGTACTTTGAACATTCATATCACATTTTTCCAATTTAGTCCGTATATTTGTGATTCGAGAAAGAATTTTTATAAGACGGACTATATAATATGATTATTGATATCGCGATTTCCAATTCAATGCTTCCTGAGAGCGCTTCTTTCCGTCCCATATCTCGACAATAAATGTGACTTCTGCTTCTACGCATTTAACATTTTCCCGAGATACAATATATAACGCGATATGCGAACGATATTGCGTCTACTTATCTGAGACGATCATATCGTATCGATGCAGCGTCGTTAAGGTGAGTCCCCTCGTCGCATGGTTACGCATTACACGTTGCTGTTTACCCCTCCCTCCTCCATTTACGGAGAGCAGAACGGAACATACAGATGTATAAATCAAGCAGGATACGTTGATAGAGGCAATAAGGGTTCGAGGAATGGGAATGGCAAAGAGAAAGGGAGAAAAAGTTGGAGGTGAAAGGAATTTCGCGGGGAGGAGGAAAATCGGGAGGGAAAAGCGGGGTGGAACAAAAGTGTACGTGCACGCGCGAGTGCGCGAATGTATGAGGGTGAAGAGAAGTCTGGGGAGAGAGGAATTGACGGGAGAAACAGACTTATATTGCGCCATGTGTAGTTCCGTGGACGTTAGCCGAGGAATTCGAACGTAGGCTAAGGCTTGCAGAAGAGACCAGGGACGAGAGAGGAGGCCCAGTGGGCGAGTCGAACAACGGCTGCCAAATTAATGGCACCCCCCGTCCCACATTTCTCGATTTCTCTCGACTACGAGGCTCTCTCTCTCTCTCTCTTTCTCTTTTTCTCTTGCTCTCGGTCACACTTCTCTTACTCTTGCCTCTCTCTTTTCTCCGCGTGATCCTGCGCGCCAGGTCGCCCACCTGGCGATATTGGAACGACCACCGAATTACCGATAAATAACTGGCTATTGAATTATTATCGGACATTCCAGTGACTGCACCGTTGGCCTTATAACTCGGGATGCGTTGTTTGCGTCGATTCGAGTATTGCTCCTATGGGAGATCGTTTTGCTCGGTGCCTTTCGTCGTACGAGAATGTATCGATGCCTCGGAACGGGAACTGAGAATGTCGCTTCGCGGCTTGCACTCGATGGGTATTTTATGTACGGTTACGGGACACTCGTCTCTTTTCACCTCCGAGTCATAGAATGATGAGTTTGTTGTCTCTCGTGCCAAAGCGTTCGATGGTAGTGGTAAAGGGATGGTAGCGATCGTAAGGAAGAAAACTCGACGCTCTCATCTTTTCTTTCCGAGGCGAACCGAAAACGCGAGCTTGACGGTGAATGCTGCCATTAAAACTTGCCATGATGTAAAGCGTGTACTTGTACTGGTGTACATGCCACCGCTTTTAATTGGCAACATAAATCGCGCGGTCTCAAAAGCAACCTTCCGAGCGCGAATCGTTAATTTGTTAATAAACTTGCACGGGTGAAAGACTGAGCGAATCGAATGTTAACTAATTGCGGTTATTAGTGCATCGAGCATAATATCTTGGTACATACGCGCAGCATTCTCAGCAGCATGCTTAATAATCGTCTTGCCAAGCATTACGGTATGGCGCAAAGAATACCCTCGGTTAATGTATAGGTGTAGGAATTGCTTCTTGCCATCAATCACGAATTTCATTTCATTAATGATGCAATTGCAAACGTGGTATCGCTCGTAATAATAAATGATTTGAGCTTTACTAAAATTGAAAACAGATCGCGGTTTTGACTAAGCAATAATTACGTTAATCATGTTATTTGCGAATAACCGATGCGGATAATATGCAAATCATGGTCGGTGCAAAACAAAAGCCCCGTTTCTGCGGTAAATATTTATTTGCGTTTTGGAGAAAAGCCTTTCAAAGTGGAATTATTGAATGTGAGCTTCCACGACATTTTATTTGTTAGACCGTTTATTTTGCATAGCATCGTTATACACTTTGCGCATTAAGTTAACACGTAATCTTGACGCATGGCCGGCTTGTTGGAAAAAAATTTTTATTTTACGCTCTCTCGATGCGTTTTGCTTTCCGTTGCGCCCGATGGAGCAAGAGCTCGCGGGACCCGCGCGATTGGTTAGTTATTGCCGGATTCAACCTATAAATATGCGTGGCCATTAACGCATTTATAAATTTTCAAGAGAGCAAGGGAATCCGTGGAACCGTTTTATTGAGGTTTAATTAATGAGCGTCATTATTACTTGGAGCCCTGGCAATAACCGACCGGTCCTTTCATTATCGTCCAAATTTTTATGTCGCTAAAATTAACGTGTCAGAATGGCAACGTAATCCGCGCGGACCGACCGGCGCGGTCGTCTCGCTGTCCCGAAAAAAATTTTTACTTTATGTCCTCCTGCTACCTTTCGAAGGTCTAAAGGTATTTATCGAAGATGCATGGCTCTCGTGTGCACGTGGCCTACATAGTAGGGCAGTAGGTACCGATATGGTTGGTATACATTATCCTATGTATTCCCGTATCTACAATATGTAACTTACCTTCCTCTCCCTTTACCTTATCTCCTCTCTCTCTCTCTCTCTCTCTCTCTCTCTCTCTCTCTCTCTCTCTCTATGTCTGTCTCACTTGTATATATGTGTGCACGTGTTCGAATTCACGGACACACGTGCAGCTGAGTCGCTGCGAATGCCCGTCCACGAGCATACCGTAGTGCATTATGTACCGTGCTCGAGAAGTTCGGAGACCATAAAGAAAGATTCATGACGATCGGTCCATTATCAGGCTCGCGAGCAAAGTTAGAGTTTTTGTTATGGTGACACCGCGAAACCATTTTTTTTCTCGAATTTTAGCATTTCGAGTGAGGAGACGAAGAGAGGAGATATCTGTAATTATGGTAATACTGACGAAATGAAACAAATGCGAAAGTTAAATTAAATTAAAATAACGTACTTGAAAATACGGTACGATTCAGCGAGAATTGTTGTTGCAACGTGTAACAACACATTATCGAATATTCTCGCAATATGTATTTAGAATAATATATTATTGCTGCGTTGGCAAAGGAAAATTATTCCGTTGTTTTCTCGCTGTGCCACAGTTTATAATTAATCGATTCATAATTAATAGAAAATTTGAATTCGTTCACTCCATGTTCTGGTTTATTCGGTAAAAGGCACGCGATACGTTGCGGCAGTGTAATCGCCGATATTCGATTGGTATCGCACATTTCTCGAAACAGTTTAACCTGTTCTCCCGGCGAAGAAACGGATTCCGCAGTACGAGCCTCAAACACCCGATACACGATTTAGCCGAGCGCGAAGCGATAGCTCCAACATCGTAGACCGAGCAGGAAGGGCAGGAAGGATGGGCCGATGTTTCACACTCCATCTCCTGCCACTCCTGGATCGTCTGTTCCTGCCTCTGGCGGCCAACCGGTGTTGGATTCCCGGTACTCGCTTCGCTCTTTTTATTTCCTTTAACCTTATTCCGCCTCTTCACCCCCGTGGCCGCGCCACGCCACCGCGAGATCATTTCCCGGCAAAATAATTTATACCCACTCACCGAATGCACTGGCGAGGGAACTTATCGAGCGACCTTCGAACGGTAATCCGGGGGAGTTGCACGATGCCGACGAAGGGCCCGAACGTCTGTAATGCGCTAGAGGCTACGGTCGGTTAAAGTTACTGATGTAAATACGCGAATCGTTAACAAAAGATTCTGCACCAAGATACTGCACTAATAATATTTATTTCTAGTATAGCGTATTATTGTTTGCTTATTTTTTAAATTTGCATAATCAATTACAAGCTTTCGTAAAAAAAAACGCGCGGTTATCGAAAACAGTTTGTCACTATCTTTTCTTTGACGACAGATTCGATAGTATACCAATGGGAATTAAATCGCGCTCGCGTGTGAAAGTTTCAGTCTTCGCGCGCGAGAAGTGCAAACAAAAAGTTTTAAATCGCTCAAACGTGATCGCGGCGGAGAAGTACAACAGCGAAGAACGAATCTTCCTCGAGAGTTCCAGGTGTCCGTAGAACAGGAGGGAGAAGGTGGAAGTGTAAACGATCAAAGAGTAATGCGTCACGAACGACACCTGCGGAATTTCCTGCGGTTTGACTTTTCTATGGATTAGTAAGAAACAAAGTCACTTCGAAGAAGAAGAAGATAACAGACGGTTACCTGGGCCTCCAGGTAATAAGATAGTGTGTTTTTTGCCGTAATCCTGAGAAATACGGGGGCACGAAGACAAATTGGATAATTGAAAAAGCATTTGGTTCATAACTTTATGAAAACTTTATTCATTCACTACTGGCAAATGCCGCAATCCATGACTTTTGTCGGGGAAAAGAGTTTATTCGGGTCAACTTTCTTTCGAAATCAGATCGGGGCGCGTTGAATTGAGAGAATGAACACGAATATTGAACGAGATTATTGACGAGCGCAATATCTTTAATATGGCAGTGCGGGAACATGAGGAAAATAAGCCGTAAACATTTCGTACAATTTATTTTCTTCTCGTTACATATATTACGCTGCATACCATCGATATATTTTCTCGCGGTCGTTCTTAGCGATCTACCGAGCCATACGCCGGAACGCACAGCGGCAAGTTGGTACAATTAAAATTTAAAAATACAAGGGGGTTTTTCGCGAGATCTCGCCTTCGTTCCCTCTCATTAACGGCGGGAATAATGAAGCACGCTGCAGCCTGCAATAAACACTTCTGAAATTGGTTATTTTCCTAGGCGCCTTGACGAAGGTAATTGTACGTCAACCGCAGAGATTACCATCGTTACGATTGCTCTTTGTTTTCATGCTCCTCGTGCCTCCGTACCCTCTTCCTTTATTCTTTCACCTTTTGTTTTTCGTTTTCGTGCATTCTTTCATCGCAGTTCCGGATGATTATGCGCGGAGAAATCGCAATTTCTCGCGATTCTTTGCGCTCCAATTGTCAGGAACGTAATCGGTGATGATGTTCGATTGAGAAGATTGTGACCCTAATTGACTCAGACGATCCGTTTTCGATTGGCAAAAGTAGCGGTACATCGAAGTTGCACAGTCGTACTTCGCCCAGTGCAGCTTTAATGCGTTCACGAATGTCCAGCTTAATCCCATACACGTGGCGTTTTATTCAAGCGAACGTTTCGTCTTGCCGTGTGTTTGTGATGCACTTGGATTAATTGCATCGGATGTATGAAATACATTACAGTGAATGCAGCATTGTCGGATTGAATTGTCAGACGGAACAAACAAATAAAACCTGGCAACTGGACATTCGATATTGTCGCTCGAGACGCGAATATAAGCGTTTTGCAAAATATGTTTACAGATGATAACCTTATGGATTAAATCCTTAAGTAAAAAACTCGATACAATTCATCTCTTCAGCTGTTTTTATTGCTTTACAATTTTTTTGTTTTTTTTTTTATTTAACAAAATATTACGAATAAAATTAACGAAACAAAAGATAAAAGAGTGATTTGTTTACAGATGAAAATTTTTTTATCGAGAGTTTCAGAATTTGACAATTAGCGGAAGTAAGAGGATATTGGATAGTAGATTACTTTTATACGTCGAAAAAAAGTTTTTGCTTTGCAGGATTGCTTTAAAATTGTTTGACATGTTGCTGTCGTGTGCATTTTTAAGCGGCAATTACGGCGTAAAGCGGCTTTACTGAAAATGTGTATATACAGTACAATTCTTCATCACCGGGTGTTTTTCCAAGGGGAAATTATCCGTCCATAAAAGATGGCATTGGCCACTTAGAAATGCAGCTTCGAAACGGACAAGCGCGCATTTTTAGGTAGACGATCGTCTGGCGGCCGACAGCCGTACGGCAATAAAACGTTACAACGTGAATGTTGTAAAAATTAGTAGGAATTATTCATGCACTCTTAACAGTAATAATGAGTCTTCCTCGAGTTAAAACCGCGGTCGGTCGTGCTTTCACCAATGGCAATAATAATCCTCCTTCGCGGATTATGATTCCTTTTCGTCGCCACGCTGCCGTCAACACAGCGATGGGTACTTTTACATTGGTCATGCCGCAATTAATTAGATGAATAGCGTAAAAATCCATCCGGTTCTCGTTTGCAACAAAGTACAGTGTGCTCGTAGAATTATTTGTAGTACTCTCTCTTCCAAAGGGACCATAACTAATCCACCTTTCGTAAGAGAACTAGCGATGTGACTTGCGATTATCGAGCAGAATGCGCTCGTCGAGCTTGCGACACGTAATATAGCGGCCGTGATTACCTTTTCCTTCCTTTGTTGCGTTCTAATTGGAAAAACGTACTTATTGCAAGTGAAAAACAAAACTTGCCTCACAAAGAGAAAGCAAGAGAGAGAGAGAGAGAGAAAGAGAGAGATGTGATTGTGAAATTCCTCTGAGACCCGCCAGAGATTCGTTATACCGTTGTAAGGTTAATGAATGAAGGGGGTATAACAACGTAATGGATATATTCATTGTATGTTATTAAATTCCGTCGTCTTTGTGCATCGGCGAGGCAGCTTTCGCACGCTTCCTCTCCCCAAGTATATGTAAGAGAACGTACCGACAATAATATATGCATTATCGGAGCGTTGGACACGGTTGTCACGCGATACCGATTTCTCATTCAGCATCGAGGCAACGCACTGCGCGCCGCGCCGAACCGAGCCGACTCGCGCTCGCAACGAACGCGAGACGATAAATCGAGCGTCCGCGCGCTCGCGCCGAAGGACGCACGAGCGATTCATTAGCGGACCTCGTAAAAATCAGGAAGCTACCCTCGGCTCATTTGCAAAGCATCACGGCTTTTCCCGCAGCGCAAGCGCGCACGGCCGTCCTCCTCGCGGATCATTTGCTTCTCCCGTGCGCGAAGGATTTCTCGCTTTGACTTCGTCTTACGCGTCTCCCGCGCCGCGAGTACGCGACGGAGGAAGAAGGAACGCCTCGTGAGGGCGCCCGAACAAAACGACTCGGAGCGGGTAGAGTGGATGCAGGTAGGGGGACTCATCAGTTAATGGAGGCCGCAATTAATAACACCGGAGTCGTTTATCACTCCGATCCGCGACTTATCCTCGCGTACCTCGCAAGCCGGCCAGGCGGGGGTTTCCTCTGCCTAACCTCTTGTCCCCGCTCATTTCATCCTCCCTCTTGATTCAGCAATATACGACGCTCCCTAAAGTGAGCCCCGAAGACGGCCGGCTTCGCGGAAGTGCCGTGTATACCGCACGCTGGCACTATCTTCGATACCTTCGAACGAGTTTCCGTAATACGCATCCAGCAGATGCGATAATAAAGTGTCTCACACCGTTGAACGAAGAAGGTATACGTAACTGTCTATGGAAAGAACGAAAGAGATTGATAGAGCTGGAAGGGTAACGTGGAAGCGAAGCGATGATGCGGCGATTGAAGATAGTTCGAAGATAGTTCCACGCGCGTGGCGAGCGGAAAAACTTAATCTACGAAAGTGAAAATGTTCCGACTCTAACTCAATTCTTCACGAGTATATTCCATAACGTCAAAAATAATGAATTTTGAACGATGGAAATATTTATCTGCGCATTCGTCTGTATATTAATTTTCATCAACCTCGCTCGCTTTGCGTGTGTGATCTTTGTTATTAAATATTTAATACATTCTATAGAACATGCTACGTAGCAATGCGTTGTGCAATTCTCTGCCTAGAATGCTGCATGTATGAGATTTTAATTCACATACCGCATTGGACGCGTCAATTTGTCCAGCATTTTTCATCCCTCCCTGTCGAATATTTAATGTTTTTTTACTGATTTTATTACATTATATTAAACTACGAGATGTGACGGCGTCAAACGAAAGCGTATAAAATCGTCGCTCAATGGGATTCTTTTCCGGCATGTTACTCTATTTGTTTTCAAATATCAAATATATTTCTAGAGATTTTATTATGCCGTGTTGAACTACGTTATATTGCAGCGTTGCTAAAGATTTAATATCGCGATCGAATGGATTTTTTGCCTCGCGTGCTTGTCATTATTTACTTTACAATATTTAATATCCGCGACTGATTTTATTGTGTCGTACACAAAACCGTACAATTTCCGACGTTGTTAGAAAGAGAGAAAATTTAATTACATAATTGCAATAAGGAAAAAATGTATATATAGATATATAAATTAATGTTAGAGACAACTCGTATATTGCGTATACATTTCTACGTTACATTCAGGAGACATTGTCACAGGTATGACACGAAGTATAGGACCTCGTCTATACGGTGATCTTGAAAATATCTGCCCAAAGAATCTTTTGAGACGTTTCGTAATATCCGGATTGCCAGTGAAATGGACGGTTAAGAGCATCAAAACGGCTTGCTTTTCTGGAGAGTGCACTCGGCGGTATGAATCCTATTGGAAAGAGTTGGCGAGGTCGGGAAAGAGAGAAAAATATCGGTACAGAGGAGGACAGGAAACGTCAAGCGGATTTAAGAGATGAGGAGGACGAAGACGAGCGGATGTAGGAACGCGGGAAAGAGTCAGATCTTTCGTTAATTAAGTGATTGTCTTGATTCGTAACAGAACCAAACGTCGCATTTGCATAGTCCTCTCGTTGTTTTGCTCGCTGTTTGCCGATGCTCGGCCGATCCGTATCCGTGATTTCGCGAGCGAGCCGAATTTGGCGGTCGATCGTTCGGATCCGTTTCCTCGTGAGAGAAAGTATCATTTGTGTAGCAACGCAGCAAGGTGCTGAGAAATTATCTCCGAGTCTGGCGTGCCAGATTACGCTTAGTACATTGTGGCTTGTAAACCGATCATACAAATTAATGGTTATTACTTGGGCATTACGTCGGGTCGTATATCGCCTGTTTGGGGAAGGAGACGGTAGAAGAAGAGGGTTACACGCTGTAGCCGAAGTCGATCGTGCTGTTCCGAGGTCACGAAACAAGTTCGCAGATGCACTCAGGAGGGTGCTGCTGAGAGTGCGTATGTGGGCAACGGCGACGTGCGTTCCGTAATGCATAACGGTGATATTGATTAAGAGCCCCAAGTTTTCGGATATATGAGCTGAGTGCTTCTCGTGATGAAGGGTGTTGTGCGTGGGAGCACCCGTTTGTGGATTGGCTGGTTGATTTTGGCTGAAGAGTACATTCCGTGATCCCTCACGGCCGCGACGTGCATCGCTTCCAAGTGTACGTTTCTTCGATGGCACGTACATATGTTATGATGCTTGTTGAATTATTACGGAGACGATCTCTGAATTTCGCATTAGCAAACAATTTATCATCGCATTTCGGGATTATCGATATGATGCGTAGATGGATTTCTTAACACTGTCAGTCAACGAGACATATTAATACATCACGAATTTAATGTAATAAGGATTTATACATTTTTATTTATATTAGAACGTCCATAGCACACACACCTCGGAAGATTATTTCGATTCAGTAATTTGCACGTATGAGAATGCGTTTTTCTGCCATGTCAATTTTTCAATCTTTCTAACTGTCGAAACACATTGAACCGGAACACTTGAAACTTTCTCGTAGAATTCTCTAATTGTAAAGAATCTCGTGATCGTTACGGTAAAGATCGACTCGATCTGCATCCTATAGCTTAAGCTAGAATTTGCGCGAACGCCGTTCCGGAAGTGGCGTTCAATCGAATCAGAAAGTTTCGACCCGTTTTCCCCTCAGGATATGGAACTATCACCTTTATTCGCGCCTTGACGTGAACTTCGGTAGTCGCGTCGTCGTCGTCGTCGTTTTCGTCTCTTCCATGTATCGAACGCAGACTCGTTCGGATGGAAGATAGATCGAACCGTTAGTAAAGCTCGTCGATCGATGTCACCTAAAATTCGCTCGCGGAAAGTTTTCCTAAATTTATGCACGCGCTGAACTAATCGAATGGTCACGACTTAACTACCAATTAGTTACGTTACACGGTACCAGTGTGAAAAAAAAAAACATTAATAACGGCCCGTAGATTCCTTCCCGTTTCTTTCTCCGTCCTTTCGAATCCAGGCTTGCCCTTCTCGCCGCTTGACTAACTTTTTACCGGCGTTTATTTCCTCTCCGCCAGCCTGTAGCGTTCCGTTTTCACGCATCTCGATCCGTCTCTTTTTCCCTTGCTCGAGAAACGACGATCGCCGTTACCGTCCTCTCTCCGCCTTTCTCACATATTGAGACATAAAATCGATAAGTTTTTATATCGGTTACTTAACCGGCTCCGAGACGAGGGCTCGATCGAAGCTGGTGCAGCAAAAGCACATATTTATACATCCTGGAGGATGGTACTGAGAGCCCTACTCTCGACGGCCCGTGCGTACATCAGGCATCGACGATCAGAAAGAGCGACGAGCGAGAAACTGGTTCTTGGAGCAACGCGTGTTATCCACGCCCGCGTACGCGAGTTACGATTCGAAAGCCCGTTTCGTCGTTATTGATGAGAAAGTACAAGCGAAAATACCAGCGACATTCGAGAATGTTTGTCTCGAGACTTCTTTTTAGGTAGTCTTTCATGCAAGTTCAATCTAACGCATTCGATTTTTTTCGACACGATACGATATCGTGAATTACGACGCACGATGAGGTCTTTAGTTCACAATGTTTATTCCACCGCATTTAAATAATTTTCTTCTTTTGTCACACTGTATTTAATATCTCAATAATGTCGAAATCTCTACAAACAAGTACCATCGAGTATTAGGAGAAAGGCAGGAACATTTGCATTTAAGAAGAGTACTTCGCTTTTCCTATGAAGAAGAGCCCTCGACAAATTTTGTACAGGGACCATTCGCTCTCGTTAAGAACCGAAAATCAAGATTTTTTTCTTTTCGACGTGAGTGTCATTATTATCTCCTTCGTCGATAATGCCGAGGGACACTCGACAATCGCTAATAACTCCGCCTCTCATATTTATTCTCATTTGCCATTCCTTTCGCTCTTATTATCGAATTTCTTATTTTCACGAGACCAAAGTGAGGAGATATCGATCGATTATTCTATCGTTTTGCTGATCCTCTTACTATCGAAGCGATGCACACGAACAAAAGGAAAGAAAGAGAAAATAACGGAAGAGAATAAGTGCGAACGCAACGGTTTTATCCTCGTATCTCTAGCCTATGCTTCTGCTTCATTTTACGCCCGGATAGAAAGATTAAAAAGAAAAGACAGGGGAATGAGTGAGCAGGAACAGAGCTGGGCAGAGGAAGAACGTGAATGGAGAAATGCTAAAAGGAAGAAGAAGCGCGGGAAAGAGGGAAGGAGGGATCGGCTTTCATGCCAAGCCGCAGTAAATTTGCGCGGTCGCGACGTAGAAGCGGCCGATTTCTTCTGCACCTCACCCTTAATCTGCACATCTGACTACCTAAATTGGCTTGAGCAAAGCTAATCTCGACGGCGTTATCAATTAGCCGCGTCGCAGATAACACGTCGGGAACCTCGAGCAGGCGTTTATCGTATTTTTAACCTTCGAAAGTTGGCCGCGGATCTTTTACGAAAGGCTTCGAGCGACTAAGCGAATTTTTACCTGCCTCTATTTTTTCTTGATAATTCCAAAAGCGTCCGTTTCTGTTAACGCATCAAATAGATAAAAGAGAAAACAATTTACGTAATAAACGGGTCATAAAAAGTCGGCGCCGTGAACGGTGCGCAAATTAAAACAATTAATTAAGTTTCTTATACATCACAATATGATGTAGCAACTGATTTTACAATAGTTTACGTAATGTAAAGCTTGTTTATTACATAATTTGTTTTTTTTTTTTAATAACAAGAAGTTCTTATCAATTGTTACATAATTAAAATTTCTCTTCATATCATAAATATATTGCTGAAAATATTAAACATTCAATTATTAAATCATTATCATGTTGATTTTATCTCCACTTCTCGCATCAATACATAATTTAAATAGGAACGTGTGCGAATTTACTAGAAATATGCTTTCATGCTGTTACCGCCGCATCAAGCAGCATACTGAAATCAGGCTTGCGATTTTCGCTTGTTCATGCAGAGACTTGTAATAATCAAATTTGAACTGACTCACGTAGGCGCGCTGTAAGTTTTATCAAGATGTGATTCAACGTTGCGTATTCATGCGAGAGTGAAGAGTGTGGGGCGGGGGGGAGGGAGGGGTGGAAGGAGGGCTCAGGAAGTCGTTACGTATACGAATGAATCCGGTAATGCACTCTGATCTCGATAGCGACTCGTGTACATCGCTAGGCCGGTTCACTCTCTGGCGACCGTATCTCTGGCGCGGAGTACCGGGGTCCGTGGTACCGCCACCAGGATAAGATATTACCGTGGGCCGAAGCCGAAGAGCAGCGGTTAGCCTCGCTCTGTTACTTCGTGGAGCGCGAGTTGAACGCAGTAAATATATTCTTATCTATTCGCCAAAAAGTTCAGCTGAGCCGCTAATTAAAGGTATAACCTTTCCTCCCATCGTCCCTCGCCTCTTCTGGCCACCACGGAATTCTCAAGTTGCCGCGATATGGAGAGAGAGAAGGAAAGTAGTGCGAGAACGGAGTAGAATCGGCGTGGCGTTTAACTCGGCCCCGGAATTTATTATGAGGCAACGGAATGCTCCGTTAACACCCGGTGGCGTACGGCGTCGTTGCCATTCTTTTTCGGAGCGAATTTTGCCCTGGCCGGCGGACTTTTTACATCTCCAAACACAGCGTTTCTCTCTCACCTCCTAGCACAATTTGCGTCGCGCAGCCGGTACCGTTTTCTCGGAGCTGGGCGCAATAACGCCGAACGACCTGTATTAATTTCGGCACGCGTAACATTCAGCTGACTCGCATTACGTCCGGTATAAACGATTACTGCCGTATTAATTACTATGTCGCACGCAGAAAGGATTTAACCGAGCTGAATGCAAAATTAACGGAAGCCGATGCCAATTTTATTTAAGATGGCGATAAATTTTTTTCTATTATTTGCATAAAGTTTTTAGCGTCTTTACAAAGTAACACTGTCTTGTTCTCAGTGAGGGGACATAGTTATAACGTCAATAAGATTTTCAAGTTAAATATTTGATTTATCACAATTGTTTCTGTCACTCGAAATTCGTGATTGATGCACTTAGTTTAATACTTTTAAATAAATTTCTAGGATGAAAGGAATGTAGCGTATATCGTCGCGAGACTATAGAATCTAACCGTAACAGTTTTGCGGCAAGCATAGTCGTAACTCTATTCAAACTGCAGTTGTGTACCGGGCTAGGTTAGAGAGAACAACCCTCAGAGACTTATCGTACTTGAAAACTGACACTAATTAACCCCCCGAGACTATGTAGGCCGCGGTAGTTAAACTATCTGCGAACGAAAATTGTGTCGCGCACGCGCGAAGTTTCCTGTCCATCAATATATGCATGCTCGGGGCTTAAAAATTAATTTACCGTTACCTTATCTGCAAAGCAATAACATAATCGATTGCAATTACTTCTGAGCGACTGCCAGCAAGATTACAACGCGATGAATAAAATATTATCACAGTTTAATACAGAAAAAAAACAAGATTTTGTTTTTGCAGTATCGAATTCTAAGTTATTAAAATGTAAAAATTTAAAAAAATAGAAATTTATATTTGATAATGTAAAAAATGCAACAAGAATTATAGAATAATGTTAATTGCAGTTTTAAAGACTGGGAATACATATCCTATGCATAGTATGTCGGTCTTCTCCAGCTCGTTGGCTTTTTGTGAAAACTAATTGTTTTAGGAATGTGCAGCGCGAATTGGAAAATTAATTAAAGATCACACATGGTATTTGACTATGTTTTTCTCTCTTTTAAAAAGTATTTGTGTCAGTTTTTATGCACGAATTGTTTGCGGAAAATTCCGAGACTAGAGATAGTTTTTGGGTTATTGACAATGGAGAGCTTTCAAAAAATTAATTGTTACGTAAAAAAAAATATTAAAATTGTTAAAAAATGTCAGTTTTGTCCTTGACTAATTTTACTCGAATGTTTAATTGTATAGTAGGAAAAATTATTACACGTGAAAAATTTGCAACGACAGACGTCGTTGCAAAATTTGCCAAAGAATTTACAAATGGAAGAGAGAAAGGAGAAACCGTAGTTTCGAGACTCTTATATGTGTGTGTGTGTGTGTGTGTGTGCGCGCGCGCGCGCGCGCACACACACACACACATACATATATATATCTCTTTGGAATTGGAAGTAGCACGGGCTGAGTTGAGTGATCTACGAGCACTCGACACGCTTCGGGGCAACAAATGCGCTTCTCTACGATTTCACGGCGGGTGGTACGTCGTACTGGTGACAGCTTGCCTTTTCGTTTGCTCTTTACACGATCGCGGAACATCCATGAACGTTATCACGCTCAGTTTCAGACGTAGTCGCGAAGCTGCGAGCTCATACGTAATCGACGTATCTGATTGAATTATCGTGTGATTAATGATTGAATTTTTTTTTTATCGGCGTGTCCTTTTCGTTGTCATGTACAGATTTAAACTTTTACTTTTATCACGTACCAGTGCTTCTTTAAAAAATATTTTTATTAATTACAATCTTTGTAACAGTGAAGCAACAAGATGTATATAAAAGATTATATATTCACATATGAATATACGTAACACATACATCGAATATTATATTTCTGTTTTTTTTTTATACAAGAGACGGGATTGCAATAAACAGATTTAAAATCGGCTATCGCATTTTTTTTATGCGTGGCTGAAATAAAAGTCTTTGAGGTCAGTGGCATATCCGTGCCATTGAACCGTCAGTGGTTTGAACAAATGCCACCGACCCGACGAATTTCACTTTAATTGGCGAGATTCCGACAATACCGGTATATCGTTTGAAATCTTTATGTCAGAATGCTTAATTGTGCGACCCGGCTTGCAGCGTGGTTCGTGCACCACGAAACTGTATTTTCCCTCCGGCGGATATATCTTTAGTACTATTCAGTTCTGCAGCAAAGGGAGTAGAAAGGGCGTTGGTTCTGGATCTGTAATCGCGTTGACAAATGGCGCCCCCGAAGCGATAAATTGTTCTCTAGTTTGTAGCTTCTAGCGTCGATTACACTATCGCAGTAATTATAGCATAGCATAGCGAGCAAGATTTTATTAAAAAGCTTAAGGAAACAGGAATTATCGATTAAGAGTAAACAATTCTTACGCCAAGAGTCTTACCTTTCATCTTACATTGACGTCGCAATTCTTATGTAATATTATTCACGCCCAACATACAGTAATAACGTGAAAAGTGACGCGGTATTGTTTAACGTAAAAGGAAGAAGAAAATATCGATATACAATCCTCACACGTGTCTGACGTTATTCTGATAAATATTTTCACTGAGCGTTATTGGTAATTCGCGCGTTAGGAAACGTTGTCAATATTTTGTCCGGAAAAGTACGAAGCTTTCTCCACTTAGTAGTTTAGCGCGAACAGAACTTGAAAAACACATTTTGATGTTGATATTGCAAGATTTCGTGTACGGCGGAGCTTAGAACAGCGGAACTCCTTCGTCAGGTAGTAGCGTGATGCAATGTCGTAAGGTTAAGCATCGTTGATGCCAACCATAACTGATGCACGTTCCTCCCTCTTTCGTGGTTCGCTCGCTTACCCTTGCACATAGTTTCGAAATATCGTTAGAATCTGGGAAATTTTTTTCTAAATGAGAGACGATTAAGGCCGCGCAGCGAGCAATACAATTTATAAACGTGTCACTGCGCGACCATTTATTTACGCGCGGCGTATATTTAATATTATATTATATATTTTGAAGGAAGCTCTTGAAACGAGTTTACGTGACTCTGGCTATTGTCGGGCGACAATCTAATTAGCTGGGCTACATCTAATCGTTTAAACGAAATAAACGATGAAATTAGTACCTAAATCATAGTCTAACATACGACATGTACACGCATATTTTTTTTATAGGGAAATGTCCAAAATGGGAGTGATAACTTTTCATCGTTTCCATCGTACGCGGGCAATCCGCGTGATATTCGCGATGTAATTACTTCCTGCAAACGCGAAACCTCGAATGCCGCCGGCCGAATCTGCGTTTTCGGCCGACAACGCAGCTGCGAAGCCCGACGAAAATCCATTCGGAAAATTTATAATATAATAACGTAATTCCGCAACCCGCACATGGGACGCGGCCGACCATTTATTGCCGGTCGAGAAGATCACCGGCCGCGCCATCGACGGACATTAATTTCCCAGTCGGACCGGTCGATGCGGTTCGCTTATTTTCAGCTTTGAGACGAGCTCTCGCTAATTCATTAAAGCATTTACGAGGGCCTCAGGCACCGCGTACCGCGTACCTGGAATAAGCTGTCATTCTCAATTCACTTAGTTGCATCCATCGCCGCGTACCAGCGCGATCTTTTACGTCTCCTGAATGGCATCTTCACACGTACCTGCGCGGCGATAGTGGCGGCGGCGTGCAACTGCGCAATGACTATGTCGCGCCTTTCGCATCGCTCGTACGCGCGCGTAAATACTACTAATACCTTTCGCTCGTTTTGCCACCGCATGCACGCTTCTGCGTGCATTGCGCGCATTATTGCCCCTCTCTACGTATAATATTCCTTTCTGGCCTGGCGTGGTTTGTCTTTGCACACTTGTAGCATGACGTTGCAGACGTGTGTCTATGGCATGCGTGCTACACTATACTCGACACAAACACTCGAATTATATCGTCGGGCAGAAGAGAGAGAAAAAGAAATTCGAGCTTTCTGCGAGAGGATGATGAGAGCTCTGATGATTAATGCTAATTACGTCCAAAGTGAATCGTGTTTGAAAATTAGTGTAAAAATTCTGACTCTTCAACTCGCGGAGACGAAAATGACGGAGTCCGTCTGTGCAGAAGTTATCGCGCCTGTCACATGTGTCTCTTCTTCTTTACCTACTTACTTAGTATCTATTGTTAAAAGGAAATTGGTCTGGGACGCTCTGTAGAGGCACGCGATGTCATTAGCTAGGTATTATCCTCGCGTGTGCACTTCTCTCGGACGTTTAAGCTTGGCTAACGGCCATTGTGCTCCACGCGAAATGCACTCGGTCTCATTTACGTTTTCGGGGTAACCTGCCGCTGTATCATTGACCTTATAAGCGTCAATTCACCGGTTACCATTCTACTACCATGTCACTGCCCCCCAAGCTCAACGGTACCCGAGCGAAATTTACTTCCGGCTTCTTGTTCGTTGATTTAATTACTCGCCATTCGCGCCGGTCATTTAATCATCCACGATGTAGCGAGCCGGTTCGAACGTGTCGAACGCATCCTGCGTCGGAAGTCCTTCGCTGGCCTCTCTCGTCGCTCAGGACAGGGAGCTATTAATCTCTGTAGCACGCCGACGAGCTCGAGGAAGCCCATGCCGCTTCCGAGAAGTATCATTTATAGCAGACCTCTCGGAGGAACTCGAGGCCGCCTCGACGTTCGCGAACGTTATCGTGAAAGGTGTTGCGAGATTGCTGTAGCAACAACGGGTTGCAGGTGCCGCGGACGATTGCGACGTCGACGAGGACATCCTCGAGCCCGCGCGCGCGATGGCACTGTCCGCTTCATTAACCGGTGTGTTTTCGCTTCTGTCGACGACCACGATGAGGCAGACCGCGCGAAAAGACGAGAGTGCCACGAGTTCCTTGAACCGTTTGCGTTATTTTCCAAGTGGCGCCTTGCTAAACAGTGAAAGTACAGCGAACTCTTGGCTGTTACGATATCTAATGGCGAAATAAGACATCGTTGATAAAGCTTCTATTGACACTCGCTACGCGGGCAAACAAATTTTTTACGGATACGCGAGGAAAAATATATATGTAGGTGCAGCGAGTCTCGCGAATAATTTGATTTACTTCCCGCGAGTTTGGCAAAACGGCCGGGAATAATATTTATTCGGAAAATATTTTTTTCCCAAGTCACGCGAGATCATCTGGCAAAATGTTCATTTAGTTTATATAATGCTAAAGCAAATACTGTTAGATATATAGCATTTAGCAGTCCGAAATATTCGGTTGCATTCAGTGTAAAAATAGAGTAAACATGGTATTGTTAGTCTTCGTCCAGCGTTTTGCCGGCCGAACTAAAACATTTAGCAGCTGTTCTCCGAATCGTCGAACGTTGTCAGTAAAATGCAATTATTCGCCTCACCGTCGGGGAATTGTCGATTGACATTCTCGACTTTCTTCTTCCAGCCCAGCGAGATAATCTCGAGTGACTCGAGTCGCAGAAACGGCGTCGTCATTGCCATCGTAACTCTATTAACGTCACGCTAAGCGAGATATAGTGGAGTCTGAAAAACACGTGCTTCGCTCGGTTCCCCGGTACGCGTGCGCGAGTTGCAGCCATGAAAAGAGACGGAACTCGTGAGTGAAACCCGAGGGGGAGCGGAGGGATTGAAGGCTGGAGCCGTGGAGCAAGAAGGGCGGAAAGAAAGCGTGGACACGGTCGACGGTGGTCAGCGAACGGGGTAGACCCACGACTATTAGTTACCTTCCCTCCTCCCTTTCGGCCTCTCCTGCTTCCGGCTTCCGCTGCAATCACTACGTAACTCACCCCCTTGCCTTTCCATACTCCCTCTCTCTCTCTTTTACCGGCACCCAACCTCCTCCTCTCACCCCCTACGAGAACCGATATAGCACCCCGCCCTTATCTCGTCGCACTGCCGATCGCTCTTGCGCGAGGGATGGTTCGATTACTCTTGCACGACGCTTACTATCTTATTCTCGAGCCGTTTCTCTTTTTACCGCCTCGTCATTTCTTACAGAAACGGCCCATCGATCCCACCCACGGTTACGTCCTCTTCTTGCTCGGCGTGCTATCGCTGCCGCGTATATCTTCTCTAATGCCGGGTGATAATACGATTGGCCAAGTGTGCGAGAGATATCGCACCGCCATCGTTGCTAAATTATTAGTAATACCTGTATGCATACACGTGTACAACATTGCGATAAAGAGTGAGGTATTGCGCTGACGTAATTCGCTGATGTTACGACCGTACGGCATTAATATGGCTTTCGCGTGAAATAGAATAAAATAGAAATTTGCAGTAATTTATTTAGAATCTGAGACAGGCTTGCTGAGATTAACGAAAGAAACATTAATGATCTTACGAGAAATAACAATTACGCTTGAAGCGGTTATAAAGTAAAGGATTACCATTTACCAATAATGCTGCAAAGGATGACACTTACGACTTGTATTAATAACGATATAATTGAATTCATTTTGAGCTTATAATGAAACCGGATATGCGCCGCCATTAAGATGCCTTCGAAACTTTATCCTACTCCCTCTGTTGCTTTTCCTCCTGCACCGTAGTAGACGCCGCAGAGGAAACGCAATTGTGGCAATTTCTTTAACGTGCTCTCGCATTACACCATTATACGGAGCGGTGCAAGCGCGACTTAATTTTTCACCGCTCAGCATGACCCGCCGGATGCCGGCGAAAGGCTCGCGCGAAAGTTAGGATGGAACACATCCCGACGTATTTGCGCGGCAGCTCCTATTGCCGAGCGTGGCTAGAGGTTGCGGCTCGTGTATTCTTAAAAAAAATATTCATTCTACTCGTGGCGCGCGACGAAATTTCACCGGGGTGGACAGCAGGAAAATGCAAGTCGAGGCTTTAGCCGGCATTCTTAATGCGGGGTGAAACTTTGCTTCTGCTGTGAAGAGTGTTGTACGCACTTTTGTGTTTCCGGACACACTTCAAGCTTTATTCTTTCTCGCTGGAAAAAAAGTTGAAACCCGCTGAAAAGAAAAGTAAAGATTGTATGACTGATAGACGTTATGTAAATTTTTTTCTAAGATAGTTGCGACTTGTATTATTTCGCATTGATATCTAAAAATATTTCTTTTGAATGGTAAAGCTGATAACTCAAAAATTTTTGTAGCAGAGATATTTTCCAATTATGAAACTTTTTCAAGAAATTTGGTTAATAGTTAAGATTGATCTGTTATTTTCATTGTCGCTGTCGTATAATGAAACTTCAGCTGTCTCAGTATAATCGAATAATTAGAGATGTTTCTCTCATATATGCGGCTCTTTAATTATTTTATTTATTTTTTTTTATTTTACAATTGCATTGTCTCATTGTATAAAAAAAAACGTAGAAAAATTTAATCTTATCTCACGCCATTAATTTTCTTTCCGCGTTGAGAAAGCTTTCGAATAATTTACTCGCACATTCAAATGATTTGAGATGATTATATATATAATATTAATGCAAAAAGAGAAGAGAGCGCCGCGAGGTTAATTTGACTCACTGCGACGATGAAGGTACAAAATGCATTTTATTAATTTACAGGCGAACGTTGCGACCATGCGGCAGTCTCAAAGCGTCGCGGACGTTCCTTTCGTTCGTACGTCGAAATAATTTAATGTCGGAATTTTGTGCGAAGCGGTATCTTAAATGCACCTTACTGTACGTCTCGAGTATATGTCGTGGCCGATAGCCGATGCAATATTATTCCCGTTGTTATTTCAGGCACACGGATTCGACGAATTATTCATCCTTTAAAGATAAACCACCATAAATTTTATCAATATATAATATTATTTTACTGCATTAAAAATTTTACACAGCAAATCTCTCTCGATATTGGTATTAAATATAAATTTTATAAATACAGTTTTTCAAGATTTAAATAATGTAAAGAATAACGTAAAAGAGAATTTTGAAATTTCAATAAGTACATTCTAAAGGAAGTAGCTTCTATCAGCAAAAAATCATCATTAGCAAATAGTACGCGGATATTCTGCCGACTTTCAACGTTTTGCATATCAAAACGTATAATTATATTTGCTTGTGCAGCAGACCCTTCCGCGTTCCACGACTTGTCGGCTTTCTTTAAAACGCAGTGCGGAAAGAAGAACGAAATATTCTATTTGCCTGGAAAACGCGAAATACGATCTGCGTCGACGGCTCGGCGTAGGAGCAGATGCAACCGTGTGGTCGCACGTGTCGCCCGGGGGACAACACGTGTGCAACTCGGCTTTTCTCTCTGCTCATACCTGCCCCTCTAGACCGCGTTCGGCCGCGAGCGACGAAACTGTGTCACCGTCCGCGGCTTTATCACGTAAAATTTTCTTCGTGCTTTTTTAAGTTACATCTTCCTGCGAACGTCACCGGGGCGTGGTAAGAGACATGGCATTCTCAAAAGTGAAATATACGTGCTTCCTCGAAATCGCCGGTGTATTTTAATCCTTTAGCGAAGCTTTTAGCTAATTCTTAGCGCTCGGTTAGCTCTGCCGTACCGAATTACAGAAAATTATTGTAGTAATTTGCGTACTTGGAGTATTATAATAATAGGAAATTGAGATTCGTAACGTTTATTATGAAGATGAATAGTAATACGTTGACGACAATGTAGTTACAGCATTGATTTGTTGTATGAATCCATTATAACAGGCGTCTAAAATGGAACACTCGCTATCCTATTGATTGTCTGGTCTTAGTCAGCACTTGTAATCGCTTGGCAAGATGACACAATTCCTGTCGAAGCCGCATTACGTCTGCTATAATCGTCGACTTGTCTATCAAAGGGCGATGGCGCGGTTAATGGGATAAGGGGACGGCTTTGCTTCCATTTTCCTCGGAGTTAACAGTACGCATTGTATGCTGTAATTACGATTCGATGGCTCGAAATGTCAATACGCTTGATACGCTTCTCGCTCGAAGGTGTATCCTCCACCGATGTATCTCCACAATGGATTCAGTGGATTTCGCCAAGAAATACCGAAATCAATATGCGTTTCGTATGAAGCCGATGCCGCTCTTGCTCGCTCGCTCATTCTTTTTTTTTTCATCTTGACATTTCTTTTGATTATCCTCGCGCATCTTGTAGAGCGCATTTGCGTACGTGCCACGGTATCTACGTTTTAGAGTTCTTCAGATTACGGGAGCACCGGCAATTGCACGGTATGACGGTAAGAGTACGCCAAGGTCCTCGTTAGCGCAGCCTGCGCTATCTGGTTTACGTGGCGAAATATGAAAAGCGAGGCTAGCAAAATCAGGGAAGACGCTGTGTAAGCAAAGGAGCGTGGTTTGTCCTTTTCCCCGTCTCTCTTTTTTCCCCTTCTTGTTCCCTTTCCATGCGATATTAGCGTTTGCATCATATCAGTGCACGTGCATCAACGGAACAACTTCTTTCTCGTCGTAAACCAGTTCCTTTTATTTGTGCTTTAATCTTGTAATTAGCAGATTTCACTTAGGAGGTGGTAACAACTGTAATTAGCAAATGCAGGGGGATTTAAGAATACGTGAAATTTTCTGCTATTTCTTTTACTGTTGGCGCGAAAGCGTTTATACACGCGTACAATATCACGATTGCTTAATAAATAATTAATTCGATGCTCGTGATTAGGCGGCGATATCGATCTTGTAAAAATTTATATTTGACTTGTTTTGAAATGACCCCGCAATTAGCGAGAATAATAGCTACTGAACTTCAGATCTACGCAGCAATACGTTATTGAAGTACCCGAGTTGTGCCACACCATTTAACTAGCGAAACGACGCAAAAATGTTCCGAATTGGACGTGGCCTTAATGTTGGACGATGTCTGGGCTACTTCGTCGCTGGCTGAACTCCTCTCGTAGCATGGAGCGAAACTAATGCCGCCATTTCCACTTTGTCCACTCGAGTTCTTACGCGCCTATTCTTCTTGAATGTCCGTCCCGCTCTCCTCTTTGAGCGAATCTAGCGGAAGAGACCGCATTTATCGTCGACCCGCGCACACAACCGCCGCGAAACTGCGGACCAAGATACGGGCGAGATGAATATACGACATGCATTAGCGTAAAACGCTGACCACGTCGTCGTCGTCGTCGTCCTCGAGTAAGAGTCTCCCGCTCTCGGTTGAACCTATAAAGGGAGGTACGCGAGCCCTCGAGGTACCACCAGCCGTTCCAGGACGACGTGAACGACAACGACGACGACGACGACGACATCGATGCAATGACAGTCGTTGTTCGATGGGTCAGAATAGAGACATTTCTTGCTGGCATCGCTCCGCGGAGAACGGAAGGATGAGGGGGAGTCGGAGGGAAACGTTTAGTCCCATTAATCACATTATCTGAGCGACGAGGTTTTGTCGTTCCTCGTTCGGCGAGCACAATTCGCTTGGAACTGACTCGCTCAGCTTTCTCCCTGTACAGCGGTCTGCCCTTAGGTACTGAGTAGCGCTCGGTTTCTTGCATGCGTTTACGTTGAGCGCATTGTCAATCATAATTAGGACTCAACGTCGTTTATTGTTATATTGAAGATCTCCGTTGGAGAATAAGCTCGTTGTAAACGCGTGACCTCTCGTAATCGTGTACGAAGATGTTTATTACAATCTGGAGCCAATGCAAAAGGCTCTTTCAGTGATATATCTGTCGAACAAATTGAAATTCTCGCTCCCTATACCTAAAACGGCCGTAAGGTACAATAATGCGCTTAGCCGCAAGGACAAGGTGTATTCGTATTCATACGGAAAGGTCGTACGAGGGTATATGTAAGTACCCGCGTAAGTTAGGGAGTTTGCGGAAGGCAGAGTCAGTAGCGGACCGTGGCACACACAGAGGAGAAGACAGAACTCGGTTTGATATATGGCTACAAGTTCTCCTCCGGACGAGGAAGCGGGAACACAATCCAGGCGCAATTCTCTTCATCCCTGAACCCAGTTCTTCCCGGCCGCGGCGTTCCCGCTTGCTTCCCTCCCTCGGCTCGTCCACTTCCTCTGGTCACTTGCTCGGGCGATCTCGAGAAACCTTGGACGCGGGAGTTAAGACGTATGAACACATTTGTACAGCATCCATCACACGCGCGGATGAAACATGGGACGGACGTTACGGAGGTGCGATGAAAATGCGATGACAGAATGGAGGTAGTAGTATACCCCGTAAAGTCGTCCGCGGACTTATGTCTCGTGTCAAACTCGATGTGAGCGTCGGGAGAAAGCAATGTTCTCTGGACGGTACTCTAGCACTTTGATAGTTTGTCGGAACGCAATTTCTCGTGAAAACGCGATAGCACGCGCGCTCTAACTTGGCGATGGATCGCGCTACCGTATTTGCTGCGAAATTTTAAAACAACGATAATAACAAATACCTATATAATTAGTCAATTAATATTCAGCGTGACAAACGGAACGCATAATGAATAAATGTTTTAATTAACGGTAGTAAACAAATTTTAAATAATAATTATTATTTATACAATTATACGGTTTGCGTAAAATTGTTTGTGGAACTCATTGGCGATGACCTAATGGTTCGCACAATAAAATAAATTTCAATTTATTTCTTACAAATACGTGCGGAAGGAATTACCTGCAATTACACGCAATTATACGCGTATCACTATTTTTGGCTTTGACGGGTATGCATATATTGGATTTGCGCCCACTACAACGCAGGTTCATTTCGTCTCGACGAGCCGTTTAGTCCTGCTCGGTGGCGCGCGCGCGCGCGCGCACACACACACACACACACACGCGCGAAGAAATCACACCGAGGTGGGCGCGCGCGATGCAACGACAAGTTACACGGCGAGAAGTCGGTCGGGGAAACTCCGCGAAACTAAACTAATTTGCTGGAACTTTTATTAATATGCAACTTCGCCGGGGGTTTCGCGGCGAAGCAAACAAACGCGGAGAGATAACGTCCGCCCGCTTAGCTTCGCTCCGCTCCGCTCCGCTCCGCAACCGGCTTCCAGCAGCGCAGGCGGCGTGTGGCGCGGCGGCGAGAGTCATCAGGGACACGTATAGCGGTTTATCCATTACACCGGTTTATCCAGATCAACGAAACATCGCCATGGGAGCGACACACAGTCGTCGTTGCGCGATTTTCCGCCATACAGAGGGGCTATTCCGCCCTGTGCCGAGCGAGCCACGTGTTCCGATAATGGTCGCGACTTACTTGTCAATATTAACTTACTGTAACATCGAGCTGCACCGATAGGATCGTTTTATTGGCACGCCGACCGATCCGATATTCTCCTTTTGATCTTGCAATTCGAGCTTGAGCGAGATTGAGTGCCAGTGTCACTCGATGCGTTCAAGATTAAACGCGATCGACGTTCGTATTTAAAGGCAGATCGACTTCATCGATCTGCAGGAACGATCGCACCGCCACGCCGTGATGCCCCCCAGCGTGATTCGTGATCGTGGCTATTAAAACCGATTTCAATATCAAAATCTCCGTTGATATGATACGACCGCTGCACTTGCGGAGATTTATGATCGCGCCAGATTTTTCGAGTAAAATTGCGGTTTGCATAAATCAATATTAATTATCGCTGATAGCTATGGATGTATGCTGTAGCGTGTGCGGGAATAACGTAGCGAGAAAATTCACCTCAGGACTTTGGGACCGCTGTGTGCGCCGTTCCGAGAGAGAGAGAAATCAATTTTTTTCTATATGCGATTATACCAATCACCCGCGTACTCTCGCTCTTGTTCATTTATAACCGTATATGATTCCAATTTTTCAAACGACTTCGGGCACAATACTGAGTCGCGCGATAGCAGCCGAGATCTATCAGAGCTCGGTCAGATCGTGATCTCGCGGTCCGCTTACGTAATTAAATGTAATTCGAGTAATTAATTATGGCGCGGATCTTGCGCGCGTCGCTCGAAGGAGATAAATTATTTTCTCTTGGCAGCATCATAGGGTGCCACCGGTGAAATATCGGTTGCTCCAAGTACCTGACGGTCGCGGTATATTTTCTGCCGCCAGGTTTTCGACCTCGGCGGCGCGGCGGCGTGCGCGCCGATATCGACAGTAATTAGTCTTCATTGTGTGTCATTGGATTCGATTCTCCCCCGTCACTCCGCGCTGCGGGAAAAAGTTAGGGGCACGGAGAAGAATCCGAGTAAACATCGGTGTGTCTTCCTTCTCCCGTCGTTCTCTTCTCTTGCTCCGTCGTACTCCTTCGACTCCACCCTCCCTCACCGCTCGACCGCCTCTGTCCTTGTCCGTGGGTGTAAATCTGTCTCCCAGATTAAGTCCGAACACTGAGTTGTATAAATTGAAGCCGATCTCTCTGCCGGGGCTCGGGAGTAGCTACTCGGGCCACTTTATTTTCGTTTATTTGTTGTCGGCAAACATGCCTGGTCTTCTTCGCAGCAGCCAAGCAACCGGCAGCGGTGTAGTGGCGGCGGCGATATCCTGCTTGCACGCCGGCAACGTCAAGGATTCCTTCTGCGTATGCGAGTGCACTTATATGAGTTCTCTGCGTGTATACGCAAAGGGCTGCGCATAAACCGTGCCTGTGTAGCCCTCACATGCGCGCGCCCTTTTCACGTATATACTAGAATGCCCGTGTTTCTACGTGTGCTTGTTTGCGGAGGTATAGTTTTGTATGCGCATTTGACGCGTACGTGTACAAGGTGCCCTGAGACTATCAGACGTTCTTTTAACCACAGCAGTAGAGAATAGGCTAATGAAGAAGGTATTGATTTGATTTTCTTGCCAAGTATCGATAATCGAATTTTTGTAGAAAAGACGAAATTGTGATAAATTAATCCCGCGATACATAAATTAAGATTGACAGAAAATTGAGATTAATACTACTTAAAAATTTTATTTCAAGATTTATCTAATACGAGAAAATATCTTTCTCGTTGAAATGAATTATGCTCTGTAACAGTATTCTAATGGATTACTAGTTTAAAATAAAAATTCGAATAATAATGCGTTAAAGTATCCGGAGGATTCCAACGGCCGCGAAACACCTTGTATATGCACAAATATGCGAAGGCACAATTCCACAGTGTATACATCTGAGATGCATACGTACACGTAGACTTCGATAGCATCCTCGGGTATATAGCAGTGAAACCGTTTCCTCGATGCACGTGCATGGATCATATATGCAGGCAGGAAAAATGAAGAAGCTATGCTTATGTACATGCATACATAGTTACGGAGATCCGTATACACAGTGCTGCTTAATCCGACTCCGGTAGTATTGTTTTCCGTCAGACAGAGGAAACTTGCCAGCGTTAACTTCGCCGTCAAGATGTATAAATGGGTCAGGCGCGTTTACGCTCGCCAAGATTTCGAAATTCACAAGTTTTGCGACCGTTACTGACGTTTATTTGCCGATGCGAAAGTGTCTACGTTATCGTGTTTTGCGGTGTCGTGGCTCTTTAATGGATCGCGCTCCAAGATTTGCAAGTTTTGCGGATAATACCGAACACGGAACATTGTTTTTGCAATGATATGATAAGGCGCAGATGCATTATGCATGATATGATGATGCTTACTCCAGCATGGTTGTACTATTCAATTCAGTTTCAAAAGTGCTACTGAGAAATATAGTCGACCTCACAAATCTTATTCAAGATTAAATAATATCTGTTACATTTCAACTCAGATTAAATTATTTCTGTTTTAAGAAATCATTAATTGACGTCGAATAGTTTACGTGATATTAATGAAGGTGTATTTGAAGAAAGTAGGTAAACGGCCAATAATTCCAAATTTTTTTTCAAAATTAACACGACTCGAGAATTTATAGTTCACACGTTTTATGGAATGGTATAGTTTAGTATTAGTGACACATATATCCATCTTACGCATACCTATCGATACCGGGATATCGAAGCCGCATCTACAGAGGAATTAAAAATTATGGAGATTGATATATGGCGCGGAGAATTTATATCCAACGAAGCCGATAATAAAACACCGAGAGAATTCTTCCGGATAACGTCAGGACTTCTCGTGCGTTATACACGGGGGTCTTGTATGACCCGACAAAAATGCCCGTTCGGCGCGGCGCGCACGGGCGCGGAGAGAGAGAACGAGCGCGGTTCTCCCGTGATATATCGCTGGGCTGGAAAAATGGTTTCGCCGGCGGGGGAATCGGGAGACCCCGAAATGCAGTTTACGCTTTGGTTGACGACGAATCGCCTTCCCGAGAGTCGGTCCGCTACCGACACGCGTACGCATACATGCATACACGTGCATCCAGGCGCGTCTAGCCATGCATTCGTCGGCAAATGCATTTGGATTGCACGCGCGTCATTCGTCGGCTCGCTTCGCCGATTTCCACACGTGAAATGAGAAGAAGGCTCGTTTTCACGCCTTCAATAGTAATCATCGAAAATTGTTATCGAAATTGAATAATGTCCTTTCATTTATTCTTGTATTATAATAACACGGCGTCTATGGGAATTTACCGTTGTTTAAAAATCTTTGAGCGAAAAAGAGTTACTTCCTTACAATTCAGTTTATGACCGTACCGCCGTAGAAAGAAATAGAGAGGCTAAGACATGGGTCGCGTACCAGAACCCCAGCGGCGTTCCGCGTACGCCATTTGCATACCTTATAATAAAAACAAATCCCTACAGCCGGAACATCCTCGTGCATTCTCGTTTCGCGGAGATCTGTCGAAGTGCCTCGGTTAGATTCTATCTTGCCGCGTTTACGGCTTTTATTCCGATATGCCGCTGTCCTTCCGGTTTGCTGCTGGTTCTCTCATTCCCGTAAGCGTTCCTTCCATAACCGTCTCCCATACCAAAAGATTTTCCGGATGACTCTTTTTCCGACTGCCTGACACATCCTACTTTCTCGTCTGCACGAACAAGGACTAAAAATATCAATGTTTCATTATCAGTCTTATTTTGTAAGATTTTTCTCACACTAATATTAATTAGTATAAGAATATTATACCTATTGGAAATTTAACTTATTACGTAATCTCTCGATCTTATCTAGAATAAAAAAATCACTAAAAATTGCATGAACTCAATTTTTATTCTTCTAGATGTTTTACTTTATGAAAGAATATAGTTCAGCTCATACGTTTTTGTACAACTTGCTAATTGTAGCTTGATTTTTAAAATCCAATAATCATTAAACATAATTGCCAGATGTATAAATGGATTTTGCTATATAAATATCTCATGAGAGTAAGAATTGATACCACTTAATTTTTTAAGCCTTGAGACATTTTATCGTCGCGAACTGTTGTTCTCTTAGGTTTCGGCTCGTAGCCAAATATCGCAAAAACATTTTCAACGTTTTAAACGCATTTTCAAAATTTATCTTAGCAGAGATCCAAATATTTGTAGATTGCGTTCTTTCGAGAGTACACGAAGATTTATATTTCCTTGTGTGTAAGAGGTAGTGGGCTTTGAATTTGGTGTCAAAAATTGGTGACATAGACATGATCGACGTTATATAGCTTCCGACAATCAGCGCAGATTCACCCGCTGTGCTTCTTTTTATTCGAAAGGAAAGAACGAAAGGATTCGGGGTGCAATATGCGACCTACGGTCATCGTCTGCTCTTATAGAGTGTCCTCATACTGCCTGCAGGCTCCGTAATCTGGCAGATTTTATTTTCTCGACGATGACGACGACGACGACGACGACGACTACGACGATGCCCGGCCTCGACGACAGTTCGCGAACTCATATCTCACAGAGCGTCCGTTCCTGCGGAAACTTCGATATCCCCGAATATGGCGCGATGAGAGAGCGGGGCGAAATTCTCCGTGTCCTTTTGCAGAAGCTGCATTGCTTCGACTCTCGATGACACGAGTCATTTTCTCGGTGATAGTGATCTCCGCCGAACTTTCTCTAACTCTCGGCATCGTATCTTTTGAATTAGGTGTGCATATCAAAAATAAATATATTTTATTTCATCAGATATGGGGAAACGAGTAATCGATAAAATGAAAACAGAAGTGAAAGATATAAATTGGTTGACTCTGTTTTTTTTGTGTGCCAATATTAATATTAAAATCAAAAGATAAAATAATATCAATTATAGTTAAATGGCGACGAACGATTCTCGAACGATGGTTACTTTTCTCAGATGCCCACAACAATTTTTCTGTTTCTTTATAAATACTAAACGTTTCTTGTACCTCTCCGCTCGAGTTTATTTCTATTCGTCGGAAATTTCAGTAAATTTCGTTCCGGCGACGTGTTAGCCTTTTCGATCGCACGAGAAAAGTGCATTCTCGTAATTCGATCGCGCGTCGAAGTGGCTCCGAGAGAAAGATACTTTGTAGAACTGCGTCCCGGAGTCACGAAGCCGGCATTCTGGCAAAAGTAGCGATGCTTATCGCCCTCAAAGCTTCGTGAAATCGGAGCACGAAGTATACGTAGCGTCTGAAGGGGTCACTACGCCAGAATATTTTAGGATTGAACTGTTGAGTTGTCTTCTTATGTTATGAGACACGGATTAACACGCAACCACGGACTGTCGATAAAATTTATGAAAGATTCACCATGTATTTATACTGATTATGATGATGAATGCGATACTGTACACTACGTAGAACGAACTGAATTTTCAAAGAGAATTAATAAGAATTATGACGTCTTTGAATTATGGTGAATCGGAATCTCTATCGTGTTTTTTTTTAACGCGAAGTAAAAAATCTCTGTTTGGCTTTATATGATTCTGATTTAATTGTGAGTGTCGTACAACTGTACAAGTAACGGGTAGAAATGAAGTTTCGATCATGGGCGTCATGAAATTATTCATGAAAACGCGAACAAATTTAAGCGAGCAAGAGACGCTCGGGCAAATCCTTTTATTACCGATATCTTATTTCATTTACATATTTATTGTATCGTAACGGAGAATAGAAGACACGGAAGAAGACCTTTACGAGCGCGGGCGCTCGAGTAAAAGTGAGCTTATTTACTGTTCTCTTTTTCCAAAGTTTCATAAAAGCGAAGGAAGTAGCTTCAGGATGTATCCGGTAGATGCGACTGAAATATTGAAGCTCACTCGATCTCGTGTCGTTGATCCGCCTCCA
Source organism: Solenopsis invicta (assembly GCF_016802725.1). Lineage (NCBI taxonomy): Eukaryota > Metazoa > Arthropoda > Insecta > Hymenoptera > Formicidae > Solenopsis > Solenopsis invicta. The sequence continues at coordinate 21,827,134 of NC_052666.1, read as the reverse complement.
AAGAAGCAATTCCGAAGAAATATGGAAGTATTGAAACTCATTTATGCGTGAGTCGCATCGCTAACTTTGTTCGCGCGGGAACTAAGGCATTGGCAGCTTAATGGCGTTCCAACTAATGCCATGAAGTGCAATATATTGCGTCTGAAATGTCCGTCGGATACATGGCACCAGCTATTACGTCTTGCAGATGGGTTGAGAATGGCTGAACGCAATACAGCTGTCGCGACATACACCAATTGTCTAGCACGAGAGAGGCTTGTCTGTTTTCAACTTACGGTAAAAAGCATCCGTCAAAAGAACAATCGAGGAAAATCTGTCATCTTTGCATCTTCCTTATTCTTTATTTCGTAGCAGAGTGAAGGAGATGCGTGTTTCTTCAACGAGACGCGGAGTTTATAGTAGAAATGAAAACCTGCAAGTCCTTTGGCGGAGAAACTTTGACGAGGCAACTCTAATATAAAATGTATATACAAACCATTCTCGGTGCTTCATATTGCATTTTATATGTACACTGTGATTGACTTTTACTATTTTGGTTGCTCTCGTAAAACGCGCTTACTCTTTACTCTTATTTTTATTAATCACCGGCCAAGCTGTAGGGATTGTCAGAAACGGCGCCATAGCCCATCGTATATTCGAGCTCACGTCCGCGGTAACTAACCATGTGCCGCCATAGTCGCGCGAAAACAAGTACCCCCTGCACAATGGGCATTGTCTTCGGAATGGTCCGATAAATACATTGCGGACTGATTATGTTATAGGGTGTCGTCTTAGTGTTCATCGCAGTGCGCGCGGACAGACGTATTGCGAGTTAAGTAGAGACAGCGCTCGCTGTCGAACGCGCGGTAAGCGAGATGAGGCAAAGAATGCAGACAAAAAGCGTTAGACTGAAAGGACAAGAGATGGTGGCGAGGCGGTTTGCAGAGCAAAGGGCGAGTGGAGTAAGCTCGTTTATTCTTCGTCCAGCCGCCCATTGTTATTCGTGCCACTCGATACATTCGCTCGCTCCATTCAACTGTAGCCTTTATCAATTGCAGGTAAACCTCGGCCAATTGGCAATTGGTCGATTCGATGCGTTTCATCGCGGAGAGTTAGGGAATAAGGGCGGGCGAGAGGCGGGTTTCCAAAAAGACCGCGATACCTCCGGGAAGGATAGGACAGCAAACAAGTCGCGAAACTCCGCGGGAAAGAGAGAGCCGCAAAACCGTATTCCATTCGGTTCGCCGCGTCGCTTGTACGCTTACAAGCAAGCGCCCTTTCTTAATTACACATTGGCGAACCATTCTTCGTTGTGCAAACTCTTGTGACGCCGTATTTGCGTACATCTACTCCGACGAATAGTTTCGCGTTTATCCAAACCCCCGGCCGCGCGACGAGCAGAAAAACGTAAACGCTGAAACGAGATTGAAATTTTACACGCAGCTTTTTACCTGTCATCTCTTCTCCGCCCCATCCGTCGGCACAATCGCGGTGGAACAGCAGAATACACTCGCCTCAAAAGACAACGCGCATTATGGCGAGGAAAATTTTACGATCGAGTTTTACTTTTACGATTGAACTTTACTTTTATACCGAGAGAAATTCATTGTACTCCACGAGTACCTCGCTTCCAAGTTCGAATACTCACCTGGCCCGGTTAATTTCAAATCGTGATTTTTCTTCTTGAAGAAGCTCTCGATTGGATGGGAACCGGCCGTGGTGAATGTGAAAATTGCACGCGATCTGTCTTCTTCTTTTTTTCCTTTCTACGCTGTCTCCTTCTCGTAATAAAGTAGCCCCATGCGATCTGCGGTTCGACTATCTGACCTAACTGCGCTCGAACGAGTCGGGGAGATCGTGCACGGGATTCGGAAATGGACCTAATTTTCCACCGTGTGCTTCCTCCGACATGTATCACGAATACGGTCGGTTGACACCGAGCTTCTGTTATCTACAATTATTATGACATATTTTTATAATTATCATTTTGCCTGTTAATTCACAGCTTTAGGATTGAAATTACATTAACATTAAATTGATTTATATTTTATTATCGCATTTCATTAAATCACGAATATCAGGCACGAACTTGCATTATTTAATAATTGATGTGTCACTGCAATGGTTACGAAAATACTGCTTTTCAAAATACATGGTAATGGAAATACATATGACGAGATACGTGAATAGACGAGATCTCCTAGAATTAATTAGCAATTGCAATTAGTACAAATCGTTAGAGCGATCGCTAATGCGATATTGATTCACCGGATCAAAAGCGACGCCGATCACGAGTAAAATCCTCTTAGGGAAGTCTACGGGAAAGTCCGACGTCGAACGTATTGTTATCATAACGATAGCGGGCGACATATGTAAATTGTTGGGAATTAATTTAGCAGAAGTTTCTCTCTTACTGCACCCGCTTTCCGCGCACCGTGGCAGAAAGTGGAACCGGCACGGCAGCGGCGGCGAAAACGGAATATGACGGTGGAGAGCGAATGGGAGGAAATAAAGCGCGGTGGCCCACTTCCTCTGCTCCAAGATGCAGCGCGAAGGGACGGGAATCGGCGAAGGTAGGCAAAGATACCACGGAGTTTAGCGCCGTCTTCGTCTTTCCTGTTCCCCGAGTTGCGGCAGTTCGCTCTTTCTTCTCCCGCCGATTTCCCCCTTTGCTTCCCCCGTCCGTCCTTTCTCGCCTTCCATCCCTCTTTCCGCTTAGATACACCGTGATCGTCCGACCGACGAAACTGTACCTCTTACGAATCCGCGCAGGCTCGCTGCACGTACGTCGCGGACGATTTCTATCGCGCTTGATATATATTTCGCTGTTTTATTAATGACATCTTGAATAATTGATTCCACGTAAGCACCGCGATACAAGAGAGTCTGGCTGGCGAACGCGCGGGCGAGCTCTCGCTGGCTTTCACGTTAAGAAGCTTCAGCACGGCGCGCGGCGGAATAAAGAGGATAAAATATGTGTTTCGCGCGGTGGATTTTAGTCCAAGTCAGGTAGCGTGGTGTAAGACTGGTAAAGGAGGCACAATGCGCAAACTTACAGTGTATAATCGCATTCTTAGATTCTAGACGCGCGTATATACCTACCTAAGCGCGCGCATACGGAAGACGATAGTTATTCTCGAAGTGTAGTCCACAAGAGACCGTATACCACGCAGCTGCGCTTTGACGGGTATCAATGGCTGTTTAGCGAATTGGTAGATTCGTATGATCCAGGACCGCCAGCAGCTGCTGGCTGCAAAGTGGATAAATGTAAATCTAGATTCGACCGTGGCTAATACGCACATTGATGCTGCGCTTATTTGGCCTTTGTGCTCTAAAGTGTGCATCGTCAGGAAATTAACCGTCGAACGTTTCTATAAGTGCGTCTGTCCCCGAGCATTCCGAAATACATTGCGGGAAAGCATTTGTCACTGCGCGCCGTGTAACATTATTGTGCGTTTCAATTATTTTCTCGCAGGTAATTTCGGATAACAACTATTTTCCGCTCATTTTCTTCGCTACCCCGATTAGCCTTGCGATTGCAGCCATAATGCTAGATGATAATATACTTGATTACTTGTTTACATTACGATGGTTATAACTAGCAATCGCTACCAGTATAATCGACATAATCGTTCCTCTCTTCCAAGGTACCTACATAAATCTATGGAGAAGCGCATTGAACGTAATAAGAGCATTGATTGGACATCCTGTATGAAAATTATCGGTTCAAGTAACAAAATTTTTTATCGAATCGTCGCAATTGTAATTTATAACAAATAAAAAATTTTTATTTAAGCGTATATAAAAAAATCTGTCTTGTATATATAATAATATATTTTGTACGCGATTTATAAGAATTTCTCATTGCTCGCTCGCATACGAAGACAGCTTGACTGCTTGTAAGACTTTAACTCAACTTTTAGTTTTCTCTCAAAGTCTCTCTCTCTCTCTCTCTCTCTGATTCGTGTATACCGCTTGCAGCACAAATGTCCATTTGAATAATTTGCTCGTGACACTGAGCTTGGCCAGTGTTACCGTAGCTAGCAAGTTAACGCACCATACGCCACATCCTGACTACGGTCAGGTGAAACAGGTTACCTGGTATAGACCACGATACTTGCTGCAGGCGGAGAGAGAGAGAGAGAGAGAGAGAGCGAGAGCGAGATACACTGGCGTGGAGGCCAAGGCAGGCCTTTGCCGTCTTCTTGCGTCCAGCTATTTACCTCTTCTATATGGTATCTTGCCATCTTCAGATGCGTGTAGGTACCAAGACACGAGAGTGCGACCGGCTTTCTAAGCAACTCGATCGCGACGCGATGGAATTCGCACTTGTCCAAACTCGGCCCGACGGCGCTCGTCTTTTCTTATTCTCTCATCTCTTTCACTCTCCCCTCCTTCATCATTCTCCGTTCTCCTTTTTCCCCTTTGTCTCTTTGGACCCGGCGTGATCTCGATCGTCCGCTCCGTCAATTTCGCCTTTAGAACGCGTTCTTCTTTCGTTGCCAGTGCCTAGGACACGTAGTGTTCCCAGCTTTTGCAGTTTCTTCATTCTCTTCATTACTTGAATTTTTCTATTTTCATGACTAAAATATGTGAAGAGTGAGAGAGAAAGAGAGGGGAGGAGGGGGAGAAAAGAGGGTGAGAGAGAAAGAGAATGCTTCGTGAAGAACTTTACCACCTGTCTGTGATCTGTCCCTTTTGTAAAAGAAGACTTGTAATAATTTTTATCTTGGAGTTCGACGGTCGTGAGAAAGATAATGTTTTTGAATACTAGTCTGTAGGGTGTAAAATACATGTTTTACAATTATCATTTTATCTTTAGCGACATACATACAGCTGGTAACAATTATTAGAGCGTCGAGTTAACAATTATGCATTTATTTCTGTCGCAAAGTAATGGCATGAACCATTATATATTATGAACAATACCACAATTATTGTTGTTACATGCATCCTATTCGCATTCAAATATCATAATATAGAATTCGTTTCATTTCTGGTCTGCGAGGCGAACCGATTTCTCATGGGCGTATAATCGACGAAGTTATTCCGTCCGTGTAACAGCGGTCCTTGCCAACGCGGAATATTCGGGTGGGAGCGTTAACGGTGAAAACTTTGCCACTAAGATGCGCTTGAATGGGCATGCCCGACGTGGCGGAGACGGTACGAGACGGTGAAGAGAAAGCGAGAGAGGACTGAGACGAGAAGGAGGTCGTGAAAGACGACGAAGGACGCGGTATTTCGGTGAGCGCGGGGCTCGCCTGCACACAAGCAGCGACGTGTTGGAAGGCGAGCGCCTGCAGCCTCCTCCTCGACCGATCGCGGCATCCCATCGCGGGATGCAAGGATAAACAGGTTTCCTGCGCGTCCTTATAAGAGGCCGGAGGAAGGAGGAACCGGTGGCAGGAGGAAGCGAAGGGTGCGCCGAAGGGGAAGGGAAAGAGGTGCAAGGGCGAGGCGAGACCACTCAACACGTATCGTAGGTACGAAAGAAAGGCAAAGGAAGGGAGATAGAGAGAGAGAGAGAGGCTCAGAAGCGAGCAGGAAAGATCGGATCTACCAAGATTGGAAGCCGCGTATATTGAAGAAGATGGGGGATAGAGGGTGGCGGTGTGCTAGCGGTGGGAATGGAGGCATTCAAGACTCACCGTCCGATGCCCCGTTCCAGGCAAAAAGATACTACGCGCGCTACTTTCGCGGGGAAGAATCCTCGTGCGACGGGAGTCCGACTGTTGCTGACACACGTTACCGCCACGTTCACTGTGTCCGTCGGTGTCTGTCCACTCCCGCAATCTCATTCGCATTTTTCTGTTATCCTGTTATATATTCAGCGAGGACTGGATTCAGTTGTAGTCGATTTCCTTTCACGATTTTTCTTGAAAGGTAGATCATAAAGTAAAGATTGCCGAGCGACAAAGATATCGTCTATTTTACACGCGACGTGTTCTTCCGATGACTTTTCTCTCGTCTCTTCGTCAGTGATACAAAAAAAATCTTTGCTGCAGATTTTCATTGCAATTAGTTTTTGTTATTCGAATTTACTCACGAATCAACATTCAGTTATACACTTTTTAGATATGAAAAATTTTTAGATATAAAAATGATTTTCCCCTGTTATAAATCTTTTCTCGTTTCATCGATACGATTTGGCGAAGCTGCATTTTAATCCGCGTTAGGATTTTGAATTGTATTAAACGCTTTGTAGCGGAATTAATTAGATTGCAGTGCGAATGTTGTAATATTTCTGAATACTTCTTTGTTTTTTCAGAAATACCGGATTTATAAAAACTCAAATTTAGGACGTTTATACGTCCGCGATGTGCGTGGATCACTGGAACGTAATTTCGTGGATTACTTTTTTTTTTACTTTGCGGCATTAGCAAATACGCTAATTAAAAGAATCCACGTGGATTATTGCTGAAGGATAATATATTATTGCCGCACCCGGTGATTTTGTGTTTCGCGTGGTATTACAGCTTATCATGATTTATTTTCGCTATTCACGAGTATTCGCGAATACGAGAATTTTTACTACGCCCGTTACTATGACGCTCGTATTTACCAAACTGCTGGTACTTTCAACAGCGGCCCCATTCCCGCATTTTTCGAGCTCTTTGACGAACGCGAATTCAGCTCGCGTGTCAATTACCGAAACGGCTTAAATCCTTTCGCGCTTTGGTGAAATTAAACGCGCTCTCCCCGCGCAGTTTTTCGAGATTTTAGCGGAATTAATTGCGTTCCTCCACGCGGCACGGACAACTTTTTGCGCCGCTTCGAGCCCTCGTAAATCGATCAATCTACGTGACCGGGGTGTCTATAGTTCGTGAGCAGCGCGGGTATAGTCGAGTGGTGAAAGACGAGGTGGCAAGAAGGACGGACGGAGGGAGGACGCTCGTCGTTGGCCAGCTTGCCTCGTCTCGTCTCGTCTCGTCTCGTCTCGTCGTAAATATCAACGCGTTTCGCACATTAGTCGAATTAATTAAATGCTAATTATGATCGGGCGGTGCCTCGGCGTGCATACTGATATCGGGCGTGATACGCACGCCCGTCTTTTCCCGCATATCTATATATACACGAGGAGCGCGTCGACATTGCATACCTTGCATCTTATTATGCTCGGTGATACGCTCTTCCTGCCTTCCCTCCCGGCGTGCCGTCCCTTTTTTTTTTCTTCCTCTCCGGGCTGGCTCGTTGTGCGAATATCGCGCGCGCACGGACGTACGTGCATACTCACGACCCGAGCGAGGCGAACGTGGACGTAAATTTTTACACGCGATTTGCCGTGCAGCCGCTTATTTCGGAGCGCGCCAAGATCGTCGTTTTGTCGTACATCTTGGCTACCGAGGCGCGCCGCGGGCCGTTAATCTGGAAATATTCGGTGACAGTAATTAAAGACGCGCTCGGTTAGGCGCCCGTCGCCTTTTTCGTTGATCGCCCGGTATCGCCCGAGAGATCTTCGAAGCACGACGATCGTTATTGATGAACCGAGACGAGGAACGAGCTTATTTCGGAGTTAAACTGAACTGTGTTAGTTATGCACGGTCATTAGACTTACGTATAAAGTAAAATTTAAGCAGGAATTGCGATTCTTTACGAGAGAGAAGAGTGCGGTGACGGGAGATTATTATCTTTTATTTTCTCATAAGATCCTTTTATATCGTTTTACGCGTCGTGCCTGTATCGTATCTCAATGCAAATTCACGCGTCTGCATGCGATATTAAGAGCGAGATGCTAGTCCTCGCGACCTATCTAGACAATAGCCAGGTGTTACATTGGAATTCTGCTACTGATAATAACGTCTAGTGTGGGACGAATCACGAGTCGCGAGGATCTGTCGATTGACGATCAATCGTTGAAAGATACTCGACGCAATTGGATACGTCATGACGTAATAGACGGAGTGGCAATGTCGACAGTGGGTACGATTGCGTTATCTAGATTCTTGTTATCCGATCACGACAGTGAATAAACGCGTTCGCCGGCACACGCACGTAATGTTATTCGCACTAAAACGTACGCACGTTCCAGAACCAGCAATTACTCGGCCGCGGACACTCGTCACGTAATCACCTTTAGTCTGCATCGGGAATGTCAGTTACACTCTCTGCTGATTCTAATTAAAGTCGATAGACAATTCGTGTCGATTCGAATAATCAACTACAGCCAACAGCATTGACACGCTGCAGTAACGGTTATGTATTTCTCGTCTCTATCAGTAACTTCAAATAACGCCTTGGTTTTGCGGTTACCAGGACTTGATAGCTTCCTTCGAAGTCGTTGCTCTAAAATTGCACGTCGCAAGCATCGCTCGAATAAATTTTTTTGACGATAAAACGATCGATTAATGGTTTGCTCTTTATTCTTTTTACGACAAGCTTATTTAAAGGACTACAATATCAATGAGTTTCATTGTTAACGACGCAACATGTTTTTTTTTTTTTTTTTAATATAGTTACCATTTCAATTAATTTCTTTAAATTTGCAAATCTGGTCTCCTTCTCTCTTTATTACTTGCCGCATCCTAAATAGATTGAAGAATCGGATCAGCTAGATACTTAAAGATTCCATCAGAGCGTAGAGAAAAACTTTTCTCGCAATCATGTATTTATGACATATGTATCAGGAATGTAGAGCGAGCGACTGTTCATTTTTCATAAACGTGCTGTGTATCCTTAGATACGTGGGGACATTAATAAACTAGAAACTCTTGGGACATGGTTTGAGCGATATAAGAAAATTTAGCAATAACACGAAAGCTTCTGTTAAGTTATGCATGCGAAAGACGGAGAAAAAATTGATGCGCGCGATACTTTTATTTAAAATTATTGAGATTACTTTTGCCGCCGCTGACGATTTATAATTTAATATTGAAACCCCACTTGGATTAAGATTTTAATACTATTTTTAATATAGCCTTGATATTGCTTAAATAATTGCAACTTTTTATTGCGAAAAAATTCAATTTTATTTTTATTTATTTTATTTTATTTTTTATATATTTTTTTTTTTACAAAAAAAGGTATTGCGAATTGTCATTCTAGCGTGATATACTGTAATTTTCTTCTGGTATCGGAAAATTTATCATGATGACGTGCTTATATAACTCGCAATGAGAAGATAAATTCGTTTGATATTTTTAAATGAAATATCCGCTGTTTGAACGATATTTATATATTATTTTCTGCGAACAAAAAGTTATTTTTAAAAACCTATATAATCAATTCTATCGAAGATTTTACATTGGCCGGTATTGTATTCGCTGCACCCAGCAGTTGTTTGCATGGGCGATACTCTTACAATTTTCACTGGCATCCGGAAACGTGTAAGCAGAAAATTATGGGTCTGCCATCGAGAGCGCCGCGTTGCCTTTCGGCATGTTGCCTTTCGGCATCCTTTCACGCTTGTTATTTCAAACGAGCAAACGAGAGAGGGTACGAGCAGGATGACTTTCGAATCCTCTTAATATCCCCCTCGTGGTACAGATGCTTGTCCGTGCAAAAAGAAATTACGACGCTCGCCAATGTAATTTGTTTCCGCGGTGGCGACTCGAACAAAGAAAAGAAATCCCGTTTCTTCGAACGCGTATGCCTCTGTACTCTGGACGTACCGCGGACTCAGCCAACAGAGGGAGAGAAATAATCACGATGCATTGACGGCGAATGCGTGCAGAGAATATTGTTTATGGATTTCTGCTGCTGCAGAGTTGCGAAACACACAGTGACTCGAAATTAATTATTGATAACTTGTTATTGTCCATGAAATGATTGAAATGGCGTAAAATTAAATATCGTTGGGTAAACGTCTGTAATTAGAAAATTGTTTTCGCGACATGTCAATTTTTGCTCCCTTAATGCACGATCACGGTAAATTCCCGTGCGAAATATTAACTTAGGATACAAATTGTTTTTGTATTATTTCGTAATGCGGCGACGCATATGCACGCAGGCAACGACGCTTACGTCAAATGGATTCCGTGTCACTCGTCGCACTTAATTTATCGACGCGCTACCGCAAATTAAACGTTTCGCGTTCGTTACGGTTTTACGAAACTCTATAGGGTGACGGTAATTGGAAAATGGATAGGTTGAGGATGTACCTGCCGGCGTAACGCGCTTGCCAATCTTTTTTTGCATTTCCCTATAAATTGCACGTCATTCTGGTGATACTGTTTTCCAGGCAAATACACTGCGCGAAAAATAGCACCGCCACTGTACCTCCTCCGCCTCAATATGTTATTTTTCATGGAATTACACAGAACGTTATTATTACGCACACCGAATACGGTTACTTGTCAGTCGGTGACGTTAATGTGCCATAATGCGCACGGCATTAATCGACAGTACGTCTCTTTGAACGTTTTTAAACCGTTAACTCTTGCCTCGCCATGTGGACCCGCACCGTGGCCAGGGTGAAATTCCGCTGTTACCGCGTTCGTGCGAGCGCATCTCGACCGTGTAATGAAACCTATCGTAAAAATCGTAAAACCGATATGAGAGACTCGGATATTTGCATTCTCCGGTTCAGATTGGCCATAATACGGAATATAGAGAATATAACGGATATGCAGAACGTCGAAGGAAGAAAATGGTCAGTGAAGTCGCTTTAGGCGGGGTCAGCCGGAAAATTTCGCACGTATAAATCGAACAAGAATTTCAGGTCGATCGATAGCCGATACGTATGACGCTGCTGTAACGCAAAATAAGAATTTTCTGATGATACGACTCCGAATACTTTTCCATTCGTCCCGTCATTTTCTCATTCGTTTTCTAAAGTTATTCTGCTTTGCTCGATATTTTACATAGAATAAAAATTATAACCACGTACGTGAGCGATATTACATTTCAGAACTTTTTACCACCGGAAAATAAAAATTTCGACGTAACTTTTAACAGTCATGTAAACTTTTGTATTATGTAATACCCCCACGCACGTGTGGGGTATTAACTATTTCACCGAGTCCAACTTTAAACAGCAGGTAAACTCATTAATGTACCGGCGTATTGTCGCGACACGAGACTGCCGAGACTCTCTATGCATGACGCAACTATTTAATTTCGATATTAATTCGTGCCTTTATTAATACACCATTCTCGCGACTTCCATGCGCTCGACAATGCAGGAAACTTTCCCAATTTGACACGTCAATGCTTCCCTCTTTGAGTATGTGACGCATGCACACGCCGTTATTCAGCTCGACGGCAGGCTGATGTGGTAACTTGCTACCGCCGCGCCGCGCCGACAACTGACATATAAGGGGTAGCCTTAAATGAGGACTATCGTCGTCCCTACCTTGCCGAATGACGCAGAGTCGGGAGATCAAACGTAGTTGAAGTTTCGCACATGAAAATTCGCGCGAAATTGCGCCAGCTTCTCGCGCGACATCGCGCAGCACTGTGATCCCGCTCTGATGCTCCCCAGCCGCACAAGCGCGGTGCTCGCGTGAAACGCACCAGCGGAATCGGTACACTGTATATGTATACGTATATACGAACGAACGGACGGTGGTTGTTGGCGTCCGGAGCACACGACGGCCGGAGTCGGACGCTGTGCGTCGAGCATCCTGCGAAATTTATGCGTACAACCGAGCAATTATCCGCTTCAAAGTGCACTTAACGACTTCGACGTAGGAATAAACTTCGTGCCGACTACGAACCACCGCGCCGCGCCTCGCCGCGTGCTTCGTATCGGCTTCGTTGTACCAGAAACGCACGGTATAGACACTGGATATTTATCCCCGTCCCCTTAGTAATGCAAGGGACTTACTAATCAGTCCCGCGGCTTCTCTCAAGGCTCTGCGCCACGAGATCTATTCTTTGGATGCGCCGTCAACATCTTGTTGAATGCATTTATCTGCTTAACTGATCTTTTAATTACACACACTAAATATCCGCTTTACGGCATGCGGAATATTCTCGTGTAGATCAATACGGAAATTGTGTTCGTACGATAGCTTCTATGAATGGACGAAAATTATTTTTGACTATTACGATTGATAAAAATTGTGTGAAAAAAAGTATTAATATGTCACATGAAAATGATTAAGATACGCATTATTTTTATTACCGTGTCTCTAAAAGAATAAATAGAAGAGAAATATTTTGGTTCATGTCATCTAATATATATCATATTTTTCTTTATGTCACATTTTTTGCCACGTAACATCGATGGACATTGCAGACGTTGAATTTCCTTCGCGAATAGAGTAGCGGTCTAGGATCAGGATGACGTTTCTGCTAGCAAACTTTTCTTGTGGGTTGAAGGGTCCAAGGCATACGCGGGGAAATAGGTAACTGAAAAAGTCGCGTTAGTCGAAAAGCCGTATCTTTGTGAAAGTCTCACACGAAGGAACAATGGGACGGATCTTTGGATTGTCAGTTGCGAGGTTGCAGCTGTCGACCTTACAATAGAAACTTTGATCAAGATAAAGGGCGGAGGCAATGGATAGAAAAGTACAAATAAGAGAAAAATATTTTTACCCTGCTAATGGACGAGAGAATGCGATAAAAGAGGAATAATTACGTATTGTATTATGAAAGATCAATATATCGTTGACTGCATTTATTTTTAACACCTTCCTCTATATGCTTCAATGAGGCTCAACGATGTATATTAAATAAGAACTCGAACTACTATCAATGATAACATAATTTTGCGGATCTTTTTTATATCTTGCTTAGACAAATGAAAAGAAAAAAATCATACAAATTCTCTGTATTAACAGTTGGAGATAAATCGTATTGTGCATTCTGTAACTTTAATTTTCCGCTCGGCGAATTACGCGTATTTGCGACAATTAGGAATTTATCTGGACGAGCGGTGATCAAAGGACTAGCGAGGATCAAAGTGCTTCAATTGTTAAGTTCACGATGGCAGAATGAATGAGCACTTGCTACCGGTAATCTATCATTCTACACGGTTCACACGTGCTTTCTGCTGCAGCCATCGTCGAGATTCTCATTAGAGCGACGCGTTAATCAAACGATTCATTTACACGGTTTGTACCTGATCTAGTAGCAATACGCTTTATTGCAGCCTCATGGATACGGTCAATGGGACTTTTATTAAAATGCCAAGAATGGTACCGCGCGTGCTCACCAGGACCCTCTCGGTTGCCATTCTCGTTTGTGCGTATTTCCACGCGTGTGCGTTGTGTACCTGAAATATATCGACATCGGTTTTGCCCGTTTCCACATGAAACAGACCACCGCTCTCGATACTGGTCTCTCTGTGATCGTAGTAGATGCGCGGTCCTCACCACGCTGTGGCACCCTACCAGGAACTTTGTGCGAGACACGTCGGCAGATTTTTGTTTGAGGGCGTCTCTGACCCTAAATTAACTCGCCGTACATTGTGTACCGTGCATATACTTCCAGCTGTGCGATTGCTCGCATGGCGTTAGAATTTCAGCTATGCGTGAAATGCATTATGTCGCGTTCTTTCCGCCATCGCACGTTTATTACGAGACATAAAAGTTATTTTCCTCTCGTGGATTTATTCATTCGATTCACATTGGGCGACATGTTTTTGTCAACACGCTTGTCTTATTTACAACTCTTTTTTTGTAATTGAAAAATTACAGATTTGTTGAAAGCCAATTCGTTTGTTAATTTAGCAAGATTCATGTAGCTTCGGTATAAAGTTTCTTCGGTATAAGTTTCTTTACGAACTTTCCACACATTTTGCGTGAACAAATAATGTATGAGGTGGAAAATATCGAAGCTTGCAGAATAAGGATGAAATAAAAATCCTGAAATTTAAACTTACATATTTGCTTTATTTTATACTACGAACACGTATTATGAAAACATTAGCGGAGAATTTTTTATTCTCGTGTTGCAATAATTGCGTAAAACAAATTACGTATTAATTAACATTTCTATTTTTTGCCTACTTTTCGATACTTATTATTCAAAAATTTGATTGTCAAAATTTTAATTGACACAGATATTTAAATGGATGCCTTTTAGTTAGGATTTCTACTTGATATGAACAACTAATCTCCGATAAGCCATGTACGCATATACTTGTTCCGTAATTGTGCCGACTACACACGAGGGTTGTTATCGCTTTTCGATATTTTGTCGTGTATTTCGCTGGAATATAGCGTACAGGTATAGTAGACGAGCCAGTAGGTATGCCGATTCTACGTGTGTTTCTCCGCGCAAACTGACTGCACCGACTGCATATGCATTAGAGAGATTATTTGTAATCAAGTTTCTGGCGCGAACCATGAATTGGAATGCTTTTGATTGACCCACTTCACTGTGTATCGAGGGTCAACGTCTGAACACCCGAACCCGTTATTACGCAGACGTGTATCCGCTTGTCTGTGCACCTCTAAGGCTACGACTACATTATAATCGATTAAATCCACCCAGATCACTCACGAGCAGGCCAGATTAGACCATATCAGACAGCCGTGCCAACGTGGAACCGTATACAACGTGTTTGTAATCGCCGAAGAGCGGAAATGCGAAATACAACGGGACTTAATAGACCGTGCATCTAGTTAGCTGTATCGCATTATTTGCACAAATTGTGAGATAAGCGGCAAATAACTGAAAATTCTCACGATCCAACGAAAGAGCGAAATGCCCGAACGATAATTACAGTCACGCGCGGCCGCCGATTGTATTCAAATGCGGCAATTTGTTTAAATGTTTGGTTAATTAATTGTCGATAAAATTGCGTTTTCTCCCGAATATTTTGTTTGTCACCTCGAGCCCCCATAGTTACGATCGAGAGTGAAAATCGAAGAACCAAATGTCTCTATGCAACCATGTAATATTCATCCGTTTGTGACGCAGAAAACAAATTCGTTTGTTTACGCAAAACGAAAAAACTAGCGTGTTTAACGAAGTGTCGCTCTTCGTCATTTTACTCTTCCAATATTTATCGCGGCAGGTGATTACGTAATTTTAACAGAGTTTCTTTTTCCAAATTTGCACGATAATTGCACTGTGAAACGTTTGAATTATGCACTGCACATCAACTTTTGCAAAAGTGTCGTGTAACGAATCTTCGATGAATGCGTATATGTGCATTTTTATTCTTACAAAAAGGCAAAATTGTAATAAAAATGTTAATGCTGCTTTCTAAAAGAATTGTCGTTATTATTGCCATGATTTTTGAATTTATTACATATTTTAGAGAGCACGAATTTCTAGCGTGAGATTACGTTTCAGAATCCAGAGTGGCATCGTAGTGAATTCAGATATTATCAATGGCATTATTTCACGGATCGCGAATATATATATATGTTCTTACATTTTGGATGCGGGGGTGAATAGAGCGGGGGTTGACGAGCGTACACAATGAAAGAACAGGATCGTAAGAACGATGAAGGGTAAGGAACGCGAGCAGGACGGCTCGAAGGAGCGGAGGTCGTTGTTACTGGCGATGGTAGGGCAAAGCCCGCGTTGTTCGCCAGGCTCAGAGCTCAAACGGTTGAGAAACACAAAGCTTCTTTATCTCCGTCCTTTCGTCCGTTTCGTTTCACCCGGCGAAGCAATCTTCTTCCTTTCTTTCCTCCATCCCGAGGTTTTCCGTCCCCTCTCTACCTTATTATGCCGCTGCGTATGTCCGCTGATCTTGGTGCTGCATCTAAAGCGATGGAAAAACAGACGCGGACCGACGTTCTAGGGAACCAGGAAACATGATCTCGAGCTCCACGGATTTTTTTTGCTTCATAAATTTTGGTGGCTTCTGCAACATCGCGCTATTTTTGAAGATGTCTTCCGTTTTACACAAAAATATGTCGGCAAATCTCTTGCACTTATTAATTAAATCATCATTTTGTTCCGCGGGATGTGATATCCTTTCACTTGCTCGGGGAAGTTTAAAGTAAAATATACTGCTCACGTAACGCTGCTTCAAGCGAGACGTGAATTATTTTCAAACGGCGTGACAACGCGATTCCTCGAGATATACATCGTATCGTATTTTTCTATCTTTATATCTTTTTCGCTGTCAAGTGTCTCTTTACATGACGATCTGCAAGAAACGATTGTCGCGTTTCAGTACATTCATTCATCGTGATATCTGCGACAGACTGTCGATAGCGTAAATTTGACAAGAAAAATTGCTTTCCGCCAACATTCTAACAAGTGTTGTATCTATTTAAAACGTATAAATATTTGTCGTTGTACAACATTGTAACGTTTCTCAACCAGAATTCTCTCTCCTTGCTCCCTCTTCTCTTTCTTTTTCTCTCTCTCTCTCTCTCTCTCTCTCTTTCTCTCATCCCCTTTCTTCTATATAAAAGGTATATTAGAAATGGAGAAAGATGAAGTAAATAGTTCTTCGCTTGAGTAAATTTATTCAGAGCCTCCGTAACGAGTTCCGCACTGATGCTAGCCACAAACCGAGTCTATTGAGAGTCAAAGCAACAAGCTCGTTAACGCTTCCTTTACACTTCATTCCATATCATAATGATTTTATCATTTATAGTAAATATGTGAACTTCGCAGATCCTATAATTGATTACATTTAGTAATTTGTTGTATCCAACAATGTATCGAAAATTATTATACCACATTATTGTCTTTGAAGTGTGTGAAACTACTATTTTCTTCTATTTGCATTGATTAACCTGCATTTGTCATTTAATAAATTACTAGTCAGACAGTAAGACACGCGGAGCAAGCTGGTGATTACGAAGATAGTCCGAGAAGCAATCTTTTGTATTTAAAGAAACTTTATGGTATGTTGTTCTGTATTTATATTCAAACAAATTTAAATTAAAACAAATTTATTCTGCCAAGATTTACGGAAATGAAAATTGAAATTTACGCTTTAATTTCGAGTAGTGTAATGCGAAAATCAGCGTGCATTGAAGACACGCGTACATGCAAATTGTCACGATATCGCCACGTGTCGTCCATGTTTACGTGCGCACATGCTCTCGCGGACCGCAGCTACTCGTAATAGAGACGAGTTGCGGCGAGTCGCGGTTACCTACTTGCCTCGTTAATTTAGCACTTGCCTATTCGTACTAGAGAGCGACCAACGCTTCATTCATTCAGCAGCTTGCGAGGTGTCTTGCCAGATACGATGGAGTGAAAAATCGCCGCGGATAATCCGCTGCCGGATCGCGTCGGCCCAACGACTCGAATATGGATCGCTTTAAAAATGTTTCTGCACCGATTTCATTCTATTTAATAGATACTGTCGCACGTAGTAGCGATGCGTTTGACGGTCACCGATAAATACGGTTTGTTGAACATGAAAATGTGTGCGATTAAAAGAAAGAAAGAAAAACAACAGAATTATATATGTTTTTATCAGACGAGCAAGGAACGCACCTCATGCTGAAACATAATTTTTTTTTAAACAAATGAATAACTAGTATTAAAGAACTTTTAGAACTCTCGTAATGTAAGCGAAAATGTCGCTCATTTGCTACAACAATTATGTTGTGTCATAATTAAAAAACAAAATTTTTCAGTTTGAATGTTTTGAATCATTAAAATTTTGTAATATTATTTTCAAATACGATTTTAGTGTTACGATTTGGTCTACTGATTGTAGAGGGATACAAGTATTATTATCTTTTCACTCAATATATTTAATTTTAATCAAAAGTTTCTTTTCTTTGCAGATAACTCAAAAATGACAATTATTGTATCGTTGTTATGGCAAATGAGCGATATTTGCTTTTTAACACAAGATTTCTGCAACGATTCTGCAACTATAAATATGAGCCTAAATGTAGCGTTTGAAGGTAAAGGCCATGATAGAGAAACGCTCTTCCGTTAGATCTTTGCCCTAAGGCGTTATTTATGAAAGCTATATTATAGTTGGAATTGCATGACTTCCAGTTCTGGATAATTGCATCGGGGAATTGCTTATGATAAATTCTGTTGGATCATACCGATCGAGGGATCGAAGTGAGCCGTCGTGTTCTCTGCGTAATATATTTTTATTATTTAGCGTTACGGACAGCAGCTGCTGGGATCATCGCCCGTAACAAGAGGAGAATTAAGTTACAGATAGATATAGTGTTATTATCTTGCGTTACGAAACGTTCCCTAAAGCATCGTTGGTCTTATTCGTCCTTTTAATTGTAGACATTATTCGCAAATGGCTCGCGGTGCTCGAGACGTACCACCTTGGATTTGCAGAAAGCGTTTAAATTACTTTCGAAGATACGCGCGTGGTATAACTAGCAGGCATTACCGCGCGCGCGTTAAGCAACGGCTGATCCACGTTAAGTCTTCCCTCAATTATCGCGAATAGCCCGCAGTTTACGGTATCCGAAGGAAGGTTGCACGTCGCCGTCGCGAGCGTACGCGAAACGCTTTCACTGGGAGAGCGGTGCTCTCCTCTCTCGTCGACGATATATGAGCGTGGATCTCTCGCCGTCACCGCTTCTCCGACTCACACGCCCATGAGTGTGGAAGAAACACTACGAAGAGAGAGAGAGGGGGGGGGAGGGCGCCGAGCATGATGATTTATTTGAAACTGATTTCCCACCTAAGCGCAAGAGTAATTAACGATCGACGGTAGAGACGAGATTTATCTTCCTGTACGTTCCTCAGAGGCTCCGCCATTGGCACGAGGATCTCGCGCTGTGTGTACGGACCGCAGTTTCGAGGTCGTTCGCTTGTTCTTGCCGCACCGGTGCCGCGGTGTAAAGGTCGAGGCGAAAGATCGTCCTCGGCGAAGGGAAAGCGACTCGATAACGGAATCGATACGTAAATATTCGATAAGAAGGTAGCCGACAGTGGCCGGGAGGGGAATCCCGGTATCTTGTAATTGCGGAATCGTGTCTCTCCCGGGATAATGTTCCACTCGGTCCTGTAGAATATTGAACTCGCGAGCGGATTGTGATCTAGAGGGTGATCCAATTACTTTGCAAACAAACAGGAATCGAAGTGTTCTATCGCGGCTTATCGAATTTCCTTTACGAAACGTGATCGCATTCACTTGCGGAACGATTGTACGAATGATTAAGTTCCAGTGTCATTCAAGCTACTCATCGATAACACAGTTTGCGCCGTTTGAGGAAATTGTGGTTTCACGCTGTAACGATCTGTTCTAATTACACTTTATGACGATAGATACTTTAATATCTTTGACATTATTATTACAAATGTATTTGTTATATCTCCTTGCATAGACGTACGATTTGCGTATCGATTATAGTAGACGTATGTTGCATTCATTGATAAAGTTTCTAGTCTCGTAGTCTAATAAGAATAATTTTTATTCTCTTATTGTTCACGAATTAAAGTAAGAACGCGCAGGGAACGATATGATAATAGAAGTACAATTTTTGAGCACCCTGTACATGAAAGCAGAGGGAATAAAGATAATGCATGGGTCGCTTTTAGGTATAATGTTGAATGCCAAGACTTCGGCAGTACCGCCGTTATCTTAACGGATACCCGTATTCGAGTGCGAATATCGTATGCCGGGCGTGTGATTTAAACATGTTCTTGACCATTCTCCTATCAGACCATTCATCCCGGTCCTCCTTGCGAATGTAATGAGCAAGAACATTGCAGCAGGGTGGTCCGTTGCAAATATTTGCGTTGCCAAATATTCTGCGGATGCGAATGTTATTTGTACGATTTAGCCCGGGAGAATAGTCACTTCATTTTTTTTCTTTTTTTTTTTGCGTAAACCATTATCTTTATGACGATTTTTATACCATAGTAACAAACACCTTAGATAAATATTTTTGGATTAAAGAAAAATATATTGTAAATTTTATCATCCTTTTTTCCTTCATTTTATTACGCATAAAAATAATAATTTTTCATTTAATGACGGTCGTAAGACTCATTAAACTTCAATAGAAAAGACTTTGCAATTGACTAAAAACATATTGTCTACAGAGCAAATTGCCGTGAATCGAAATACATTGAACAATAGTATTGCAACGAATTTTTATCGCTTGTTGTGTACATGTAACTTTTATTCATGCGGTGAATATCACAAGTGCGTCAATTTTTTCAGGGAATCATTGCAAATTTCGTCGGCGTCAACAAAATAAAAACGCCGGACATTCGCATTTCGCATGCAAATTCTCACGAGGCAGAGATCCAATTATTTTTATCTCGACGAAGAACGATAAAGTGAGCACCCTCACAACTAACTTACTGCAATTAGGACTAGCAATAGCGTGCTGACTGCGTATTTTAATTTTTTTGCGAATTAACAGGAAAATTGATTTTCTTTTAAAGTAATAGAGAGAGATATTTTGACCGTTGCTGTATCAATACAAATTGAACAAGAATACCTTCTACGGTCGCAGCTAGGTCTTCGTGCTTGTATTGTCTATGTGATTTTATATACTTTTCTTAAGTTTAACGAACCGCGCGCCGAATTAATTTTCAGTCATAACACAATTCTAAATTGAACAAGATTAAGTAATATCACGTATTATTAAATATTAACCCTTTTCCCACCTGAAAAAACTGTAAAGAAATTATTGCGAAATATCTTGTTCAATTTAGAATTGTTATGACTGAAAATTAATTCGGCGCGCAGTTCATTGAACTTGAGGAAAGTATATAAAATCACACAGGCAATACAAGCACGAAGACCTAGCTGCGACCGTAGAAGGCATTCTTGTTCAATTTGTATTGATACAGCAACGGTCAAAATATCTCTCTCTATTACTTTGAAATTTTCTTTTAATTAAGTATATGTGATTTGGAAAAAACGCTAAATCTTTGATAAAACGTAAAATTAAATTTCAAGAAACTTTGGAAGGACTCGAGGATCTATCCTGACTCTATTCCACAGTCTCCCGCGGTATCTATCGACAGAGAACATTTCAATCTCGAACTCATCTATGCCGAAGTTACTCGCCCCGAGAAGTTGGCAAGTATGATTGTGTGCAGTAGCGAGACTATTCGAGAAACGCTACGGGACGCCACCCTGAAACATGATTTCCGGCTTTCTCGATTCGCGCGTTATTGTTGAACTATTTTATGCCCTGCGCAATGAGACATCCGCTAGAAGACTCGAAAGCTCAGTTTGCAAATATAGTCTTGTGTGAATAAAACATTTTTTATTATCAAGAGAGTTTTCTCGTAAATGTTATTGGGTACGAAACATATTACTCGTGCAGATTTTTTACTGGCGATTTTATTTTATAATTTAATGATTAAAATCGTGCGCTTAATGCTTAATACCTAACTGAAAGAATTAATGGCCTGACTTAATTATGAAATTTTATGATTTTTCTGTGATATATAAAGAGAGCGCTCTTTTTAATGGATACAAATGTACGTTCGAAAAGTCTATCTTTGATGTTAATAGGATATTCCGTAATTACGGCCTCACGAGGCTGCGAATGTTGTCTACGCGGAGCTCAATTGGGTTCATTGTTTTACTGCCTAATGCCACTCGGTTTACATTACCGCTTTCATTATGTACAAATGTAAACACCAGACAACAGTACAGAATGCAATGTAGGCATGCAGTACAAATTTAAACTGTTTACAATCCCGTGAATACGTCTATGTTACTATCTTATATGCAATCACAATCGATGCTTCTTTTCAGTATTGAATTTTGGACTGCATTTAATTATCTAATAACAGTACTCTATACGCGCGTTTTCCTGATGAACACGTCAAATTACGCAGTTCCATTTATTCTATGTAGTGACGGTGCATTCACAAACTGCAAGACGCGATTTCTGACGCGTTCAATTAGATTCACCACTTTGCTATACCGCGCCGTCCCGTACGCATCACCGCTTTCATTATGAGCAGACGTAAACGGATTCTGGTATCTTCCTGCGTGCGTACGAATATCGTCGTTTATGACACGACAGTGGCGCGAGCCGGTGTGCAGACACGACATTAGTCCCGATTTGCAGTTACATTCAACGCTCTGGAGAACCACGTTCTACGTATATATACATCACACACACTGCGATTACACGGTTTGCGTTCTGCCTTCCTCGCATTAACTTGGGTGAATAGAATGCCGCGTAGGAACTGGTTTGCGTGTCCAGAGGCTCTCGAGGTATTTTCAATATCCGTCAGCGGTCCCGCGTTTCCGCTTTTGCACCCCCGCTACGTACTTCCACCAAAAGCATCCCCTTTTCCGACCTTAGAGAGACCAAGAGGGACTCTGATGTACATCGCGATACGACCGTCACCGCCACCATTACAACATCATCACAGTCCTCCTCGTGCAGGAATCTGCATTTCTGTTCTGTAGTCTAGACAGATGACAACTCCATGCTCTTTGAGCGACGCTTAATTAAAATATCGAATCTATTAGTCTCTATGCTTCAATATTGTACGTCTTCATCATTTATAACGAATCAAAATTACATTTAAGATAGATCTATATTTTTTGAAAAAAAATCAGAGAAAAGTTTCTTATCATTAATACTTATTTGGATACATTTGGCTTCATATTTTATACGACCGCAATCAATAATGTCTATTTATGAAGAAAAGCAGAGAAAAAGAGGGAAACAGAGGATAGAGTTATTGAAATCTAAGAAATATTTTATTTATTATTTTAATGTGCGTTTCTACTATTGATCTTATTTTTAATTATTTAATTTTTAATTATATGTGGAGAAATTGGTGATTTATCTTTCTCGTTAAATTAACATCGATTTATTGGATGAGTAATATCAGATGTCTGGTTATATCTTTTCAAGGATTTTATTTCGCATTTCACTTACCGCGCCGAACTGATCGCGACAGCTAATGAATTAATAATTCGATTCCGTCTAATGGACGATCTTTCTCCGACATGTAAACAGATTTGCGGTTCAACGGTCGATAAATCCCAAGATCTGCACCGCTTATTATGCCCCGTAAAATTGGTAGATTCAACTTTGATTCGGTAATGAAAACGGAGTGGTCGGAGGGCTTTCATGCGTGGCAATCGGTCATTACCAAGTATTACCAAGTACTTATGGGAGGCAGACAGATAATAGTCGATCGTTTTAATGCATTATGGTGCGCCTCATTAGCGAATTGCTCGAGCTCACAAAGGGCGGAAATAACATGAGATATTCCGCGATATTCCGGCAGAGAGTACTGTCATCGAAGTATTTTACTGCTGGCACAGTTTGATCCAGCTCATGGCCGAATCGAGCTAAAAGGCACGATGACGATGGAAGTCAGTGAAATGATGGAGCTAAAGCGGCACGTTGCCATGGCATATTACGGCATCACCAAACCCATCAAACGACGAAACGCTTCAAAGCCACCATTAAGCCGGATCCCTTCGAAGAGGGGGGTGAAAATCCTCTAGGGTCCGACAGAGTCCAACAAAGCCCAGACTAGTGTTGGATATTATAAAAGCTTCGAATAGCTTGTCGCCGTGTTCCCAGCCCGCAGCTACGATCGAAGAATCGACGGACGCTCGAACGGGAAACTGTTGTGCGTGATAACGAGGAGTCTCGTTTGCGGCGGTCTAATTAAAATTTGTCACTAATTGCCCAACCGTTCCGACCGAGTTATTAGCCGATTCCGCGCTCCGTAATTCGTATTTTCGATCAATTTTGCAAGGCTTGTAATTCCCCCCTCGTTGTAATTTCTCCATTCGTTGTTACACTGTAGGCGATACAACCTGAGAAAAATATCAGAGAGTTTCTGGGCCCTGCCCGAGGAGAGAAGAGGCTCTAATCTAGGCCTTTCCTTTCTCAGGCAACCTGCCACTGAACCATGACCGCTCCTTCTCGATACTTTTATATTTCGTCGAAATGTTTTTTTTCGCATGAATGCTAGTGAAATTGATCTTTCTCTATTTGATTAGGTAGCGTTTTTCTTTTAATTATGATGTTAATATAATTTGAAAATGAATAACCAACCGTAAGCCCTATTTCCGAGCGCGCTGCGAGCCAGCGTTCATATACGGATCCCTGTGTATTTAGATCGGCGACCAGCCACGCTTCGCTAGTCCGACGCATGCAATTAGTAATTGTAATAGGTGATTTCCACGGGCGCGCAGTCCAGGCGCGGCTGATTACTTACCATTAATATTGCATTCGCGAATTAATTAATGACAAAGCCCGCCGTCGCTCACCATTGTAGCGCGACGTAGACCGAGGTTGCAGGTAGCAATTGCGGCGGCAGCCGCGATTCTCGCCGGCACGGACGCGGCTTTCCATCCTGCGGAGCCGCGCATTGACGTGTCTGAAATCAATCGCATAATGGCACGACCCGCCTATGGTGATCCGTCGTTATTCTATGCTTCACCACCGTACAGATACGAGTGTATGCGCACGACAGACGCGTTGTACATGACCGACACGGCGACATTCTCTTTACCTTTCCGCGAATGATTCCGCGCTCTTCGCACGTAGGAGCCAGTCGATAGATACGCAAATTAACTTGGTTTAACGCAATGATAATCAGCTGAATACAGTGATTGCAGAGCGCAATCTGCTGTCAGCGATTCGTAGGCAGTCGTTGATGTACGACATTTAATGAACGTATCCATCCGAACAGCCGACGTAATCGTTTGCCAACTCGCGGCGATCGATACTCAGGCGCGACGTATTTATTAAGCGGCGCGGAATTTTTATTTTGCCCCGCGAGCTCTTCCAACGTTGCTGGCTTTTACGCGGACGTAATCAATCACAAGGGGACGATGCCATATGTCCGGTTGATCGTCATTAGTTAATGCGTTCCTCTTGCCCGTGTCAGAATTTCAATCGTATAGAGAATTCAGTGATGGAGTAGGTTTAAATACTTTGAAACGCTGCTAGTGAATCGCTGCGATACGAAGGCATATAGTTCTACGCGTAGTTACTGCATTTTTGACGTTGTTTGTACAATGCATAGGATGAGCTTCGTACACATTTACGCTGTATGATTTATAAGTCTGACTCTTCATATGACAGTATTTGCGCACAGTTGCGCGTTCGAACGTTTAATTTATCTTTAAATGATTGCGCTACCTTTTATGCTAATTGATGAAAGGTGTTTGCACGAAGCATCAAATCATGTCTGATGTTTGAACCGCGCTGTTGTACTCGTGGATTACGTTCTACGGTACGAAACTCGCAAATAGCCTGGCGATGACAGGCGGTAACACTTGCGCGGGATGACAGCCTTTGACCAACGCTACGCACAACCCTTGCCTTCGAGCTAGCTTGGTAGTATCACCGTCCAACACCCTCTATAACTGGACCTTCCAGGGACGCCGTCGACTCCCTGCGAGACCAGCGGCCACTCCATTGTGCGTAACCTTTGTATTTAGCGAAGTAGCATAGGCTTTGAGCGTGTCCAGCACTTTGTGCCACCCGTTGCAGACGAGTCGGCGTTGTTAATCCATTGGCTGCCTTCAAAGGAGTTTGGTCACATTTTTATTCCTGGACAGAACGTTTCCCGATTTTTGTTACGCGGCAGCTTTTCTCAACGCGGAAGAAGGAAGACGAGAGAATGGTCGTCTGACTTTGCATAAAAGCATTAAACGGAAAGGCTTCAAATAAGAATCCGATGTGTTAGACAAAACTAATCACATTAACGAGAAGAGTTGTTCTTGGCGAATCACATTCAATAAATTGCTTTCAACAATATTGGATTTGATTTACATCCGGTTTAAAATTTTTAACAATGAAAGTTATAACAGCATGCTTACACTTTCATTGAGGTAGCTTAGTTTATGTGAGAGAAAAGCCACGAAATTTCTCTTGGGTTCTTGCACGTTTGGGAAAAGAAAGAGATGCACTTGGCCGTGTACGTATATTCTCGGTTGGTTCATTTTGTACATGGCAGATAATGATACGCCCATTGTCTTGGGGAAATGACATTTCTTATCTCGGCCGATTCGACGTCGCTATAGTAAAAACGAGTTCCGCGTACCACAGCTTTCCTTCTGTTTCCGCGCATCCATATAAAACCTCCGAGAGAGCATTGTACATATATTTGCGAGACGTAGAAACGCGATGATCGTCTAGGGGAAATTAATTCCATGAAGCTACCGGAAGAAAGTCTAATGAAAGCGTTCGTTAATTAGATCGCGGTTAATCTCTCATTTATTCGCTCCATACCAGAGACTATTTGGAATTATCCCCTTTCATCCCCGGCCCCCGCGCCGGATTCTGTACTGGTCGCGCGAAATTGATGGCAGCGTGACGCCCACCATCAACGCTGCCGAGCTAAAACTACCGCCGGAAAATTATAATAAAGGCTCTTCCGCCAAGAGCAATATGTAGGTCATTCGTGGCTTTCTTCCATTTCGGCGGAATTTACACCGCGTTCGGGAAATTTTGTCGGAACGTTGTTCTGGAGTTTTGAAGCGCGAAATTAAATTTTAAAGGCGAAGTTTAACACTTCGATTATCCCGTGCACACAAAGCACGATTCGAGCTGCGAGTAGCAACTCGCAATTTAATCTGTCGTTCTTTGCATATTGACGAGGCAAGTTTTCTTACGACTGGGGAACTTTTTTTCAACAAGTATATGTCACGAATATCAATAAATCTATTCTTTTCTAATATTAACGATCTTATAAAATACTCGATAAAATGCTCACAAAATTCTGATTAAGAGATAGATATCAATTTTTTTGATTATTTAATGGAGAAGGTGATATTATGACCCTCAATAATATATCCGTTATCAGGTGATATTTTTTTAAAGTATTTATGTAATCATTTTGTTTAATAATTGTCGTTGTGCAGTGGTGCTAATATGTCAATACGCGATAGCCGACATTTGATATAAAACATTTTTTGTTTTAAAATTTTTTTAAAGGACATTTTATTTTTTTTTTTTTAACTTGAACGTATTATCACATAAATGTATGTATACTTGAGTACTTTTTTGTTATTCAACCTTTTTTTGGTTGTATACGTTTCGAGTTATGCAAGTTAAACATCGGATTTTGTTATTGCGAATTTTTATGCATGCTGATGCCTAAACAGGTTTAAAACGGCCTCTTTTTAGAAAGTTTTACATCGTAGTAATTTAATTATAATAATTATTCGATAAGTTAATTATAGTTTTACTGCAAACATCTATAGTACATGTATTATAGATTTTCAATACTGCAGTCTGTATGTAGAGTTATGTATATATACATTTACGTATATTCTATAATATTTTCTCTTTATTTTGAATAAACATATAATTTTATAACAAAACACTGTATTTTTCAAATAAAACCGAATATAAAAATTTATTTTTGTGAGATAGTTGCATTATACCACCCCTGTTGGTCACCCCGAGGCATTATACAATGTTGTCATATTTTTATAAATAACTTTCTGAGTAATAAATATTTCATAACTTTGATTCTGGAATCGATTGAACAACACAATGACGAATGTAATCGTTAAGTTTTAATTTAAAATATTGATTATTAACACAGTTATTGTACAATGTAAATGAGGACCGTAATACCACTTTCTCTTTTAATTATATTTTTAGTACATATATATCAGAGGCGGAATACGTAATAATTTTCCAACGGAAATGTTGCAGCTTTCTCTTGATAACGAGCAGAAAGAATTATGTATACTAGAATTCCACGCCAGAAAAATTTTCTCGTATGCAGATGTTTTTTGTGATTTCTCGCGGGCATTTAACACGCAATTCGTTAGCGTGTCTTGGAAAGGGGAAGACATAAAGGATGATTCATTCTGCGTACTTCCAAAATTTGTGGTGAGAAAAGTCCGATGCTTGGTACACGAAACATAGAAATATCGTATAGTAGAAAATATGTATAAAACGCAAAGGATATTTATGATTTTGTCGACATCCAATGTATATTGTTACAGCACAGGTATTTTTTATCTCAATTCAATTTAAAAATATCAGTATTGTTCTGTATATTAGCAGAGTATGCATAAACATATCAGCCAGCTTTATTTCAGCCATTTCAAATAGATCAATAAAAATATAAATCCAATATTCAATGGAAGGAAAATACGAATGTTTAAAAATAATTAAAGTACATTTAGATATATTACGACTAAAAATATATATATCAATATTCTTTTTATTAAAATTTAAAAATGAATTGTTACTTTCACTTTCGAGGCTTCAGTACGATTTCTATTTCGCTCTTTTACAATTGAGATATACTTTTCAAATGTCGAGGGAAAATTTTTCGATATTCATCCTAACAACTTTTTATCAATCGTTATTGCGAAGACGAGAACGAAAAGTTCAGAAGTTGAACATTGAGCGGACAGATAGAAACAGTCGTTGCGAGTAGAAAAAGCCACCAACGTCTGGCGGCGACCATTGCGTCTGACCGCAGCGTAACGCTTTTCACTAATATCTAACGCACGCCCGTGACCACGTCGACGGGGACCGGACTGAAATATTCGGGAGCGCACATGGACGAGCGGTCTGGTCTGCAGTATAATTACAAGCATAATTTGCGAAGAGCACTTCGCGAAACCGCTACCGGAACGCTGTCGTCTCTCGACGTGCTTCTTATTTTCGACTCGATTTACCGCGCCACCAATCTCCGCGCTCGCTCTTGCTGCGTTTTCCCTCAAGTTTGTGATTGCGGACTTTCGAAACGTATAACACGTATAACTATTATACAATATAAAACTATAATATAAAACATATATTACAAGCATGCTTTTACGGTAATCTTGTCCTTTCGTCTTTGTCACGCACGTTTCTGGCGTGTCGCTTTCTTTCTTTTGACGATGGCTGTGCAGAAGTATGAACGCGTATGTCGAGAAAAGCGAGACAGGAGGAAGGAACGGATGGGGATTGCTGGATCGTGTGGAAGAAATTAATACTTTTACAATCCATCTGGGAATTTTTACGTCGGACAATTTATTAGCGAAATTAGGGAAATTAGCGTCGGCCTGCGGGACAGTCTTATATTTTGCTTTCCCTTTTTTTTCGATTTATGCACCCCGAGGGATATGTGAACTTCTGTATAAACGTATGCGCGATTTCACGAGGGAATTTTGTGGAAATTCATAAGCTCATGTTTGATTACCCTTTGATCAACTCACAGTATTTCTCGCAACGGAATAATCTGCGTTGATTGCGATACAAGCTTGTATTTTTGCGATATTACTGCCTAAAGCTAATTCTTTTTTTTTCCACAATGTATTTAGTTTTTTTTTTACATTTTTTTGATTTGATAAAAATATATGAAGTATTATTAATATCAATTTTATTTAATTTTAGAATATGTAATTTCTGTTATTTATATTGATATATTACATAAATTTGTCAAATGATGAACAGGCAAACTTAAATGAATTAGTATACATATAAACAAATTGATACACATATTCTTATTTTTTATTCAGTTTTTAATAGTTATCTATTAAATATATTAATTTGACAAAGTACTTAATATAGAATTAGTTATTATACCGCGGACGAACGTCTGTAAGAGAAAAAAATGTCGCGTTTTACCATATAGGATTTTCATACATGGCAATATTTCAGAAAAATATAAAACTTAATTTAAGCGCGTGCTTTTTATTATGCACTTTTAACGTATGTCTGTGTACGATGAGTGAAACGTGTAGAAACTTTTTCATCACCACGAATGTCGTACTCTCATAATTAATATTTGGCGTGCGCTTTAAAGGATCAGGATACTCGTATGAGCGCACGCGAGTCTTGTTTGACAATTAGCGCGATTAAATATCCTTTTTTAATTCACGTATTTGTACAGTCCGAAACACCCCCTTTGTCCGGTGCTTTATCATTACATTAATGCAGCATCCTTTTGAATTATTCTCCTTCGTCCTATACCGTTTTTCATTTATGTATTTCCTCGCCGAAATGAAATATACATTTATGCGTGTATACTATCTAATGATCGATCGACTGTATACAAAATTTGTGTATATAAAATTTTTGGTTTTATTTAAACCAAAACGGCAGTTTCGCAAAATAAACATGGATCTATCTGTTGCACTCCGAGTGCGCTGTTTTCGTTGTTTACGAGTTGCAGTTTTCGTCTCGGCGCACTATTGCTGCCTTACTGTTCGGCTTAATTTTCAGCGTAGACAGTTTCGAAGTGTATCTTCGCGCGGTTTCTGTGCGTAATCCAGCAAACTCAGCTTCTCTCGAAGCAAATACTGGCCTTAGGCAGTAAAAGATTAATCCTTTGGACTTTGACAACGAAAGCGTGTACAGTGCTAATCAAAGTAAATAGAAAACGCACGTTATACGATTGATATTATTAATTTTTCTTAATTAATGAATTAATTTACTATTTTCTTGGCTAATTAATTGATCTATTATTGAGTTATTATCTAAATATTTCTCAAAAAATTTGATTTGCGCATTTTAGTAAAACGGAACTGTCTTCTCCGAAGAACTATTGTATAATAAATAAACCGTAGTAGTATTAATCATGACACATTAGCATATCCAATAGGAAATGACATGAATTGATAGACATGACACACAGAGCGACATTCATATGTGCGAGCATATGACTAGACGGATGAAGGAAGCGATAGATTGCATAGCTCACTGATCGTGCATAATTAGTATTCACGATAAACGTCACTCACATATAAATCTTTAAACTTCTCTGATGCCAATACTATGCGTTACAAAATATCCTTAAAACATAAAACAATGATTATTAACATTGTGGTAAATTTTTAATGCTATTAAGTATGTTGGTAATACAACACATATATTTTTGTATCATGTTATACAATAAGGAAACATTCCTTTAACTAGTTGTATTTTTAAACACGTTATCCTGTGAACTATTGAATATTTACAAATTAGAAATATAGTTTGCATGTTGACTATTAAAAGTGTTTTATAACATACAATTTTTAAAATAAAGAGAAATAAAAAATGTTATAAATTTAACGTTATCAATTTTAACTTACAATTTATAAAAATAACAAAATAAACAAATGTCGTATTTTGATCAGTAATAGATACACCTTGAAAAAGATAAAATAAAGCTAAAGTTTAAGCTGAAATTTTAAGAAAGTCATTATAAGGAAATTTATAAGGAAATTTTGTTAAAATTTAATTTGTAATTATTCTATTGTTTTCATATTATTTTAGTTTGTTCACGTTATTTTTTATAAATTTTATGTAGAGAGAGAGAGAGAGAGAGAGAGAAATCAAAAGTGTTGTACCATTAATCAAAATTTTCTTTTTTTTAACATCAAAAAAAGTATTAAAAATATAAAGTAACAATTTAAATTTACAAAAAATTTCAATACTTAAAAGAATATGGTAGAATTGCTTTTATTTTTTGGACGCCAAAGTTAAACTTGTATAATAAAAAATTTCATAATTGATCAAAGGTACATCACTTTCACCCTACCAATTGCAGTCGGGTCGGAATAGCAGAGGAAATAAAAATAAACACAAAATTTTATAGAATATATACGCTTTTATATGAATTAGCTCTCTTTAATTGCGAGTTTATGAATCACATCACTACAGTTATTGTTATCCCGCGTTATCGAAATATCATATGCATTCGGATGCTATTCGCATTTGGAGCGTAAACCGGTTACTTCAATAAGCATCGTATGACGACGATGGGAAAAATGCCAATACTCCTATGAATTATTCACTATACGCAAATACTGCGCGCGTTCTCTATAATACTCGCGATCGTTACTGTATGACAGTTTCGCGGTTGTACGCGCATTAAATTAATTCACGGTTATGGCTTTGCCGTCATTTGTGTCATAGATAGCGCCAGTGAGATTTGCGGACAATTGAATATCCCCTCAAATAAACGTCGAAACAATCCGCGAAATGTAATGATATTATCTTATACAGATAACTGTTTTTTTTTCGGAAATTTTTTTGGCTGGGCGTTGCACGCGGTGTAATACGTTTGTTTCGTTTTGCCTCGGCTGGGTCGCGTTATGCAAAATTCTCGTGAGAAATGAGATCTTTCTTGGGGCGACTTCGTGTAGATGGAACGAGCAGACTCGTTCCGTCTCTCGGTTTCGAAGAATGGCGTGACGCAAATGTTCATCATTGCAGCCGCACGGAGGGGAAAAAATGTGGGCGGAATCCTCCTCTTTTTGGCCCTGGCAGCGGGGACCGTTTGCATTAATTTGAATGGGAATTGCGGCGATGTCTCTCGCCTTGCCTCCCTCCTTTCCTTCCCTTTTCAGAACCCCCTCTTCCCGCCATTCCTTCTTCTTGAACAACTCACCACTTTTCGCTGTTTGTTATCCCGAGAAGCTCTCCTTATTTCCCGCAGCTTCCACCACTTATTTCCGGCTCGTGCCGTCGTAGATGACGATTTCACCTTGTCCTCTCGCAAATTACGAATAAACGTCTCTTGGCCACCAATTTGCTGCAACGAAAAGCGGCCGCGCTTATCACTGAAGATGCTCGAGAATTAGTAATTTCCGCCATAGAATATTTTTTTTATCTTCTTCCAGAATACAATTTCCCGATTATATGTCAAAGTAGATTTTAGTCTGATGCATTTTCAATAGACTCCCGTATGACTTATCTTTATAATGCTCGTTCCAGTACAGAAATACTTCTTTTTCCTGGAGTATTCGATATTCATATTGTCGCAAAATAAAATTGCAGTTAGATACGACATTTGTAAATGCGCAAACGCTACCATTTATCTTTCGGCCGTTAGAAGTCCGTCGCACGGGCTCACTTCTGTCATCAATCAAGCGACGAACCGTGCTAAAACTAGCAACGCCAATTCTCGATGGCCTTGACAAATCTGCTTTTACGATTTCTACCATCCACTTGTCCACTCGTCTCAGCTAACGAATCGCTCGTCCCGTAAAACTGCATAAAACCGTGGAGGTCTCTGCCAGACCGGTCGCAAGAACGATCAATCACGACACCCAGAAGCGCTCTCACGCCCAATACAGGCGCGAGACCCGGAGAAATTCACCGAGAAACGAGACACGAGGAATCTGGAACGGAGCGCCGCCGGTTACGGAGTTCATCCGTATTCAAAAGCGCATAATTTTTCGCACCGTTCATGCCGGCGAAATGAGCGGACCATTAATTAAAGGTCTCGCGAGGCGAGGCGAGGCGAGACGTGGTAGCGAAGTGAGGTGAGGCGAGGCCAAGCAAGACTATGCTGGACCAGGGTAAGAGAGCGAGAGAGAGGGAGAGAGAGAGAGAGAGAGAGAGAGAGAGAGAGAGAGAGAGAGAGAGAGAGAGAGTGAAAGAGGGAGGGGGAGTCACTAAGGGCAGCAGATCGCGTGGAACGTGCACAAGCTACGGGGGTTATGAGAACGGGTAATGGGAGCGAGTCGTCAGTGCCAAAAGCATATATTCCGCTAAATCAAAAGCAGCCCCCGTACTATTCCTCATAGGGGGCGAAGGAGGGAAGAGGCGGGTGCGGCACTTTGGCGGTACGGCCTGTGTGCGGATCAGTGGGGACGGGATCGTGGACCAGCTGCATGGGTGCGCAAGATGGGAGAAGGGGGAGGATCGGGCGGCGATGATTTAACGGCCGGGATAGCCTACGTGGACAGGTGACCCGCAAGTTCCACGCAGACTGTCCTGCGTCCGTCAACTACCCTTGATTTAGGACAGACGGGAGACAGAGCACTCGGCTCACCGAGTGCCGAGCAGCCTGGTCAGGTATGACCGGATCGCAGAGCGGCACGACAGCATCCATCGCGCATATCTTTTGCCTTGATGCGCGGTATCAGCCGGTGACAACTGCTGAATCAGCTCGACGAGTTGATGAAACACCAAATCATTTTGCGCGAGTACCGTTGCCCCGATATAAACTCTCGCCAGTGCTTTGGAGATATCTCTTATGCACAGGGCTATGGGTCAATGCGCAAATCGATAGAAATTTACTCGACGAAATTATCTCCTCGTTACCTTTGTTCCATAAAATGTTATTTCAATGATAACTGAACAAATTATCTTTATATATAGAGACGTATTTTTATATAAAATAATATAATTTTTCTGCAGTACCTTTATGTACCTTTATGTACCAGAAAAATGTGTAAGATTTAATTCATGGATCTCCAAAGCGATTTAGATGTAATGCTAATGACGTAAGAGTGTTGAAAGGTCGATAGATTAATTATCGGAGGATACGTGCCGCAGCTACTTGTTTTCTAAAATTTGATTAAATTTTGTTCGTTCGGACTACCTTCGAGAGAAATCGATTCTCATGAAGGGGAGCATCGAGTTTGCATAAAATATTCTTCCCGAGAGAAAAAGGCGAAACGGGCGAGATGTCGGTTCTACCTTCGAGCTGATTCGAGCGGAGAGCCGTGATTCACGGCCGAGCAATCTAATATGTGTCGGAAAGCTTCTGATATCTGTCTCGTTCATAAAGAGCGGTACGTATGTAGGTGTATTAGACGACGTTAACATCTTTCCGATTAAATGGAAAAATGGAGATTGCAATTGCGACACGTTTAAAGCGACGACGGGGGACTAAAAGGATGTAAAAACTGAAGAATGTATTAAAACAGAAATTAAAACAAAATGCATTCTCAATTTATAACTACAAATGCGATTTTATGATGCAACGATTATTCATTATCAAAGGATATTTTGTTGTATTATGCTTAGTGTTTTATAGAAATATCATATTAATCTACTAACGTTTTAAATTTTTGCATTTTTTTTAACGTTTTTTGTCATTAGTCTTTCTAATCCTGACAAACAAGACTAAACGCTAGGATGATCGAAAAACGCGAGCGCGATCGATTTTTCCGGTTTGAAAGCCACAAACGAGATCCGTCCGTAAAATTAAAGAGGACCGTGAGTAGCAGATCGGGCGTTACAATAATTATTACCGGATATACTGGATTGCCGCAAAAAATCTGCAAGGTAACAGAGAGTTAATTACTGTCTCGTCTCGAAGGCTTCGTTTATAAAAAAGTAAATGAAGGTAAGCGGAGCGAAATGATGCGTTGCGACCGGAGCAGAGATCCGATAGTTTCGCTACAACAATGTGTATCACAGACGCTAACTATGTAAATATGAATTCTGATCGCTTGATGAAGGCAGGTAAAGCGAACACGCGAAGGAGTGAAAGACAAGTATAAAACCAGAGAACGGGAGAGAAGAGGAGGGTGAGAGAGGACACGCGAGAAAGATGGGGCGCATCGTGGCAGGCATGAACGTTCTAATTAAAATACAAGTTAATGAGAATATATTAGAATGACGATGCCTGTTTTGCACTCACACGTGGGTGCAACGGGGTCTCGCTCCGTTTCACGCACATAAACTCTTTCCTCCGGTCGCGGATTATTGTGCGAGCACGTAGGTCGATCAATATGCGGGCACGCTGGAAAAATCTGTCAGCGAATAGGGTGGGTGGTGTAAAAATTGCGTCCCAAGTTTTTCGCGGCTTGCCATGTCGGTTAACCTTGCGCAATGTAGCTTGTATAGCGCTACGACGGATAAATAATTTATTGATCGTTCGGTGTAACGTTGTACACTGCAAAAGAACGATTTTGGTTGTCAATAAATAAATGTCTGATACATCCTTCTTTATTTGTCGGCGGATAGATCATGAATGTCCATTTTGCATTATTCATAATCCGGCATCGATCTTCCGGTCCAACGACGCGATGTGACGTTAACCGTTTTAATGCCCGTTAAAATTTTTAAAGAAAGAATATCGAACGCCTCGGGCTATTATCAAAAAAGGTAATGAGATGAATATTTTATACGCATTTTGTACATCTACACTTTCCAACGTGATTTCGTTGAATATTTATACGAGTTAATGTTCAATATGTGAATTACATGATATTACTTTATCACGCTCGCGCGAAACTTGCTGTGCGAAAATTCTGAAAATAGGCATACATAATATTCAAAGATTTCGATGATTAGCTCTATTGTCATATGATGAATTGCTTGATTTGCTTTGAGTTGGTACAATTGTGGACTATGATGCTCGTCATGTTGGCATAAACTACAATCTGATGATCGCACGTGACCGCGAATCAAGATAATTAGAACACGATGTAACCAGGTCGTGTCCACAGAGTGGTAAAGTGCGTTCAGGACGTGATGATCGTTTTAATGGTCCACAAAGTGACGCGGCATTACTGACGCAAATGTATGTTTATGACCGTAATAGGACTTACTAAATATATAATATCATATTATAATCAAGAAATAAATTACTCGAGCACATAAGGATATGGTAAGGTGATAAGATAATATTGCTGATCAAAGATTAGAACAGATTAGCTATTATATTTAATAATTGATCGGTCATTATTTTACCCTTGAACTTTATATTCTCAGTTGAAGTATATAAATCTACATACAACATGAGCTACTTATAAAAACGAACGAAATCCATATACTTATATAAGAAATTTTCTTTCGTAGAAACACATAAATATATTTTTCTTTTCCGATTCTTTTACGGAGGCATCGAATAAACGAGCACGAGAAATTTATTAATTTATTTGGCTGGCAACGTTCTAATGTTTAGTAGAAATCGATAAAGCCGTACGAACTATTGAATTCTAGACGGTCTTATTTGGAGCGCGGTCGAGAAATTGCGAAAGAGATGTTTCAACACTCGAAACAAGCAGGCTCCCGCGCCACATTGACTGTTTATCCTGTTCCGACAGGTATCTTTTCGTAATGAAGTCACGGAGAGAGCCAGTCGCAGTCCGTTTCACGGCTCGTACGGCGAACCGGACAGTCGGATACCCCGCTGCTTGGCGACGACTCTGCCACTTCGAATGCACGGTGAACGACTCGTAAACAATACAAAGCGACCGCGCCAAACAAATATAGCCTTCGGTTTTACGGGCGACACCCGTGCGCTTGTCGCTTTATTGCCGTACAGAAAGTTGCTTTATCGCGCGAACACGCCGCCGTACTCTCTCTCTCTCTCTCTCTCTCTCTCTCTCTCTCTCTCTCTCTCTCTCTCTCTCTCTCTCTCTCGTTGACTCGTCGGTCGGGATGCTGCGAGCGAGCAGTGAGATGATCGGCAGCAGGAGGAAGGCAGATAAGGATCAGACACCTGCAATATACCTCGCCGTTGGCCCGACGTGGTCGGACAACTTTGTCGTCGGTGCTTATCGCGACGTTCTCTCGCCTTCCCTTCCGCTTTGTCGGTTTGGTCCTTCTTCGCGAGGCGTTTAACACGATCTTCCTCGTTCTCGTAATGCCACGATGCAATCTCGCATAATGGTAGCCATACGTTTGGCTGGTGTCGTCCCCGGATTAAGAAGTACGATAGATTTCAATCGCCGGTCAAGTCGGGGTATTAAGCGCCTCCTCGTCGATGTCGTACTTGAACCGACTAATGCACGAGCTTCTTAATATCGAATACGTCAAGGATTATAAAGTGATAGGATGCGACTAAGAAGCGCGAAAGAGATTATGTACATTGTACGTGTCATGAAGTTGCTTGTTCCGTACCGTTCAATCTGTCCTGAGCATTTCGAATATATGTATATGTGCAGATTGTGATGTTCGATTACGATAAGTTTGACTGATTTCTCTTAATCTGTCTCTCCACGAGAGAGAGGGGAGGGGATTCGCCAATTCAAAGATGTCGTAGAAAGGAATTTAGTGAACCGGGAAAGCTACGTGGAAAGAGACGCGAAGTAGATAAAGAAGAGTCTTGTCTGTCGGAGTAATCCCAATTACAGGAGACTTCCACTCGGTCGAGTCACAGAGATCACAGGTGGGGCCGAAGTTTCGGCCTCCTTTGAAAGGATCACCGGTACTGCTTCATTCCGGACAGGACGTTTCCCTCCTTTGTGGATACTTTCTTCTCGGATGTGCGCGTTTGCCAGCATCCAAAGGAATAAAACCTAAGCTACGCGTTGTGAGACGAGACAAAGACACTTCCCGAAAGGGAAGATTTAATTAGCTGGATGTCTTGTCAGTGCCTGTAGTTTCCGTCTTCTTTAACGTCTGCTTGTAAATATAGTTTGTTTCGACATATCATGTCCTTATAAGAAATATTGAAACTGCTTGATTTATTAAGCATTGCATCTAATCTGGCGGCATAGTAAATTTAAATCTCTATTACTAAAAATTGTGCATATCCTGTTTATCGGTTAGAAGATTAGAAATCATTATATTATAGGCACGTCATGAATCTCTCAGGTAACTACTGACAAGAGAATCAAACTCCTACGATTTTATTTGACGATTATATTTCCGAATAACTTTAAGCCTCATAATTAACTTCCTATTGCGGGGCGTCCTGCACATAGACAAGTACGTGCCATTGTAACACCGCAGTTGTCTCGGGGTAACAACAAGAAGTGCTCGTAAAAGGGAAACGCGAACGTGTCGGACATGAGGGTAAAAAGCTCGCAATAACGCCGTCCACAACTCTCTTTATAGCATTATATTCTGCGCACCAAACCTTTATATGCATCTCTGCTAGAGGCACCCTTAAATTGCTTTCCCACTTTGACTTTCCGTTTCTCTTTCGCATTATCATTTTGTCTACCCCGCGTACGTCGTTGCACCCTCGTACGTTTTTTTTTGTTCTCACTCGCGCTCAGACATACCTCCGAATTGTCATTCGACATCGTAAAATCTAAGCTATGTCCTTAAAACTGCGAAGATGTACGATCGTCCGCATGCTTACGTCAACGTTGCGTTGCATCGGTTTTATTCTCTGACCGAGTTTCGAACATGACATCCTGTTGCGACATGTAATCGTAAAAGGATATTGAAGTTTCTGATACTGTAATCCGAAACTTTTGGAAAGTAAAATTCTACTTCTGCAGTACCATCTCGAACCCCGGTCGTACCTTTATTTCTTTTGTAAATACGATGTCTAAATCGGGCGATTCTTTGAAGCAAAATTTGATTTGACGCAAATCAGTAATTGAGTCAAATTAATGGTTGTATTTTTTTGTAAATTCTCTTGCAATATTTTAATAATCTTTTTTTTTTCCTTATAATTCTTTTATATACCTATGTCGTTTTCATTTCCAAAAGATCTAACCAGTACATTTCAGCGATATATATGTGTATGTACCGTTTATATCTTGAACGTAAATACCGAATAGTGCATTAGCTGCCTCTCGACCGGATATCAACTTCCGTTGTCGGCAGATTGTATCACCGAATTCGATAACAGACGGTCGTAATCACGAGACAATCCTTCAAAGCTTTCTGACGGTAGTGCGGTCCGTCGGTAGTACGCCATGTGCAACGGCGTTCTGAAAGGGACGGCATTCAGCGTGCATTTAAATGGATGAGAGGAGCGCGATCGGCGAGGAGGCAGAGGGAGAACTCTTGCGTCGTGCCGGATAGAGGCACCGCGCGTCCAAACTTGGTTGAATAAGCTAATGCAATCAAACGGCCGAAAGCGCTACTTACAACTTTGCTAGCTCGCGCTTTGCAGAGGCAAAAGGGGTAGCGCGGACAGGGTGATAGGGCGAGGGAAAGCGGGGAGCAGGAGAGAAAAGGGGTTAAGAGGAACGAGAGCTTTCGACTTGGTTGCCACGGCGTCGACGAAGGCAGCAACGGAAGTCGGGGGCTGCGTCGAGTGCGCATATGCGATTCTACCATCCGAACATACTTCGCCAATGCATTCCCATCCTCTCTGCTTTGGCTATGGCCATGTAACTTTTGATTTAACGAGTTAAAGGGAATTCGTATGACTGGGATCTTTTTTCGGTGGTTGAGTTCGTTTACGCGCGATGCTCACGAACGAGGGCCGTTTCATTTCTCTGGGGGACAATTTCAGCATATATGCCGTATATATAAGTCGTACCGCCACGTTACCCGGTACATTTATAAATCCTCTGATATAACCATATAGAACTTTCATACAACCGTTTTTAACAATTAGTCGACTCGATTAAACGTCGCAAATGTTACATCACAGAATTAAGCAACTGTGTCGTGCTTTTAAAAAATTCAATCTCGTATAATTACAAGAGAGTATACACGTCGTCGCGGTCAATTTAACGTAAAATTGCGTCAGTAAAATTCATTCAATTTTCATATTTGCTAGCTGTAAATGATTGATGTAATACGTTCACTTAATAATATGTTCACCCTGATTTATCTCCTGACAAAATAACGATGTACAGTATATTTCTATTAGATTCCATTAACTAATCGGTAATCTCATTCGGTTCAAAATTATGTTGCCACGCACTTTCGAGATGCCATGTAGGAATCGAACTTGCCACATATGCACGGTTGACACGATATATCGACGATGATTCATCGCCCTGGCACGTCGATACTAATTATTTGCAGATAAAACTCATTACTCAAGCATGATTAATGACTGATCGGCGCGATCTCTGGAATTTTACCTTCTCACTCTACATGGCGTAAAACCGGTTGCGTTATCGAGGAAAAGCGCAACCGTTATCATTCATATAAAACCAAAATATTTCATATAAAAAAAATGACGGTGACATTGAGTCACGAGGTTTTATTTCATTTTTTTTTTATAATGGAATAAATTTATCTAATCAATAATATCATCGTTATTTCCTTAAAAAATATTTAATGTGTAAAATCCAAAAGAGTTTAAAAACTTTAAAATCCGAAAGGAATATGCAACCGTAACGAAAACTTTTACAGCATAATACATCTTTATATTTTGAATTATAAAGCATATTTCCTCTATTTTTAAAGTCTTCTATAAATTTAACACATTTCAATTTGTAAATGTTGGTTAATTGATTAATTGATTTCAGATAATTAAAGACGTTTAACAATTTAGGTCGTGGCTGAGCTGCATCGTATATTTTCATCTAGTTGAACAAAAATAAACCGCGATCGAGAAGATGAAATATACAGATTTGGAGCATTGACGCGGTATATTGCTGTTAAACAATCACCTGGCTTAGCAAGGGACGTATGCGAGACTGGGTTATACGGAAGAGTAATACGTTGCGTCCCGTAATCCTGGAACAAACTGAGGCAATAATTTTAAATCAAACGCGGGAGCCCCGGGAATAATTTATCGTGCGTGCCGTTGCGGTGTACGCTAATCACAGCCTTCCCCCGGAAGCCAGATGTTTTTAAATGTCCTGTACAAATTTCATTAACACTTTCCATCCCGCCCGATTCGTAAAACTGTAAGTCTCAGAGCGATAAATCACTCTGCGCTAACGAGCACGAATTGTATACACGTATGTGTGTATATATTTGTGAAAATCCATGCAGATGAGGATTAAATTTTCTTGAAATTTTGCAACGATGCATCGTATCAAATGATGTTTTTCAAGTCTGTTATTCATCGTAATAGAAATAATTATCTCGAAATTTAATTATCCGTAATTGTGTCTGCTTTTATGCTACAAATATGTGTTTATATTTTATGCAGAATTTTGGTAAATGTGTTTTTCTAACGCGATGCGTCTGGAATCTCCATTTCCGTCAGTCGCGCGAGTTTACGTGAAAATTGATACGCATTCCACAGCGTTTCTCCCCGAAGAACGAAATAATCGTGAGACGTGAGAATCTCAAGTGCGGTACTTTTTCACCTTATTAAATTAGAAGTAGATATATGGAATCGTGGCTTGCAAGTCGGATATCTTTAAACTTCATGGGATTCTTCACCACAGAATTAAATAATCGTAACAAGGTAACATTGTATATTGGTATAATATATTTGTATACCACTGATAATAACACTTGAGAAATATTTTTAATTTTGAAACTTATCTTCTCTGTGAAAACTTTAACTTTATTTCGATCGTCTCTTATCGCAAGCAATTATTATGCAAAGTATAATTGAATAAATTGCAGATAGAGAGGCGAGACAATAATCGCATAAATATTCTCCTTTTCATGGTTTTCGATTAGCCATTGACGAACGATACGCTTCTCGCGTCCCGACGAGCGTTTCAAAGAAACGCTCCCCTAAAAGCCGAAAGAGGAAGTTCTCATAATACCCGGCGATAAATATTTGTCTTGAACTTATGCCAAAAGTGCGTGGCACTGTTGTCGCTTTCGCCTCCCCCGCGTAATGCGAAGTCACCGCGTTAAGAAAACGCCACCTTCGGATCGCCGTGAAAAGGGCGACGCGGAAAAGGGGTGTGTTTCCACGAGGTCTCGGCGACACAGTAATTGTTTTCGCAGCTAATTGTTTAAAAGCTTGGCAAACCCACGAGGAATTACGCGGAGGCAAGAACGGAGACAATCCCCGAGTCAATATTGAATTATGAATTTATTAGCTTCCACTCTACGTCCTCTCCGATGGCGCGTGAGAGAGGTCGGAGGTCTTCGTGTGTAGGTGCGAGCGAAGGAAGGTTGAGCCAGTGAAGGAAAAAGAAGAAGAAGAAGGACTTGCTGCTTTCATCCCCTCGTTCCCTTTAGGGATCTACGTGTGCAGACAGTAATATCGGGTTCCCGCTGTGACGATCTCGTTGATTGACTAATCGTGCCTTTTGCTTTATCATGTTAAAATTTCTGTCTTCATAATCTTCTTCATCTGTTCTATTGGTGCACACGTGCTTTGTCTTGTTTGATCTTTTTCGTTGCTCCTTGCGCAAATTTAATAATCTTTTAAATATTTTTTATTTGAGACGACGAATTTTATTCAATTTTATTTTTTTTATACGAGACGACGAATTTTATTCAATTACTATTAAACAAGAAGAATAGTCGATAGATAAGTAAAAGTGTTATTCGTTAAAGAAAGAAACATACACTTAATTATTCGAAGGGCAAATGTGATTAATTAAATAAATATTTTAGTGTTTGTCTTCGTCTAGCCAGAATAACTCATTATCAGGTTACCTAACGAGCGATAGAATAAATTTTTTTTAGTTTGAAAAAGATAAAATCCAGAGCAGTATGAAGTAGAGGGTGGACGAGCGGCGTGGGTGAATTTCCATTTTTATTTGCATTCGGACGATTTGCGATTCGATTTAAGCCCCTCCAAATGTACCAGTGGCTCGATAGAGTGGGCGTACATTGTGATTCACATTTATTTCTCAGGTGAATCAAATTATGGATGGAGGTACTCATCAAATTTAGGTCACGCTATATATAAGTACATACGAATGCAAGAAAAACGAACGGCTTCATTACTAAGCTTATTTGATTTACTCTAATTTAATCTACTTTAATTTTATATTTTTATATTTTTGTTTTGGTAGCTAATAAAATTTATTTATTTATTACATATCTGCTATTTAAAAGGGATGATACATATAAAAATTTTGAGATTACTATTGGGCCCATGTGGGATCGCGTTTCTAAAAACAGATTTTTATTACAAAGAATAACACCATATCAACGAATGCAAACAGCGAGATGCAAGTAGCAAGGTATTATTTGTGTAAGCTTGGCTAAACAAAGTTATTTCCGTACCTATACATACTCGAGGAAAAGATAGAGTAGTCAGGATCAAGTAAACGATGGAACAACTCGGAATGACAGGGCGTGACAAATAATACCTCGGAGGTTCACGTACTATTATGCAAATTTCATTAGAGTTTTTGTGTCACGATAGTCCCTCGCGTGGCGACTCCGCGAAGCCTATGGGACCCATTATTAACTTTCAGATTTTTTTTTATTCTTTATTCCAGCGTTGCTCCACTTGTCACAAAGATATTCTTGTTTAAATGCTATCAAAGAGATCGAATATCTA
The DNA here is from genome assembly GCF_016802725.1 of Solenopsis invicta. Classification (NCBI taxonomy): domain Eukaryota; kingdom Metazoa; phylum Arthropoda; class Insecta; order Hymenoptera; family Formicidae; genus Solenopsis; species Solenopsis invicta. The sequence goes on along the minus strand of NC_052666.1, from coordinate 21,783,697 downwards.
TTGGTACAATGATAGAAAGGTTGATAGAATCTTGATATAGTATAAATTAAATTAATGAACAATAAATCCTATTTAACAATGTTAAATACATTAAAATTCTGTCAGTGAGTGAAACATGCATGACATTAATTAAATTTAGTCACAGAGGATTCAATTACATTTTTGCCACTTCATAAAATATTACAACGCAGAATTTGTAATTTATCGTGAACGCTTATTCGCATAACGATGGAAGATTCATAATTCAAGGAAAATTGCCGTCAAATTTTAGTAACGTATTATCTATAATATCATAAATAAATTTTGAACTATTAATGTACATGCTAACATTCCGCTGTAGCGTGCATTTGCCTTTTAAATTCGCTTTGGTCAATTGATGCAGGAACAAATATAAACGCCACCTTCTCAATCTGATTCTTATGCGCCTGCAAATTTTATGGTAAAATTGCAGCGGATGTTTAAGTGCACGCCCGGGGCGCATGATATCCTAGAGCTGGGCACTGAAATGGGAATCTGTCGCCATCGAGATTAGGTATATGACGGGAGGAAAATCTAGGTACGGGATTTCCTTCTCTCGTTTTCCCCGCGGGGCTTGGCATAACAGTAAACTGACTTGAATCTTTGTCCGCCATCCCGCGGGATAAGATTCCGTGGTAAAGGCGGGACAGCCTTCTGTTGACCTCGCAAATACCGATACTCCTCGGAGAGCGACGACGCCACGGCTTACGGTTTGTGCCGAAGTATCGAGTGCACGCGGCGACGTATATTCGTAAAAAATGTTACCGTTGCCCATAGACGGGATAAATCTCTTTGCATGTATTTTACGGTCGTTACTTTTACGTTTGACTGAACATCCGATCACATAAAAATAGTTTATGTAACTTGACGTGTCGCCTCTACTGATCTGACTATCTCATTTTCAATTCGTCCATTTCCAATAATAAAACTGTTAAAATATTAACACGTACATTAAAGTTTATCACGTTCTACGATATGACACAATTAAAAGATAATTTAACATTTGCAAAATTTATTGCATTTGATATCTAGATATAGATCTATCTTAAAATAATTGTTAATTAGATATTTTATCCATTAGTGTGCAACGTGTTCAAACGTGGTTGAATTAAATTTCAGAAATGTATTCCAGTTTTATTGTGGACGAATTTCGATGATAAGATAACTATGAATTGTATGCGCAAATAACTGTAACCTTATGAAGACAATTACGTTATTAGCATCACTAATGAGAGTTGAATTGTGCATGTGTACTCTATTTAGATTAAATTCTGTCTATAAAAATATAATAGAAGAAATATTGGATAAACGTCAAATTAGCAGGTATTTCAGATTAATTTACCGCATTTGCGGCACAAGAATTATTCATAAAATTGACAGATATTGTATTCACAATGCTAATAGTGGCAACTGCACATAAATATTTCCATTTTATATTACGTATTTTACTTCGCGTTATATTGAGTCTCACGTAAATTTGAATAAATACCAGGCCAGCGATTTCTCGAGCTCTTCGTGAATAATCGATCGCGGTCTCTGCACTATCGCGTTACGAAAATACTCCTATATACAGAAGCAGAAATGGAGTCGTTGGTAGCATTTAAATATCTTCCACACGCGTGTGCAATATTTCAAGACGGAACTGTTACGGTTCTTCACCATCGCGAGGATTTAGGTATATAATCGTCTTGAAAGAAAAGCGAAGGTTTGCACTCGCACAGCGAATAAATTTTCCGAAAAGAAGAAAATCACACAACAAGTTACTGCTGTAGCTTCAATTGAAAAGTATTTTTAGAACAGAATATCGTTAATGATGACTATACAAGGTTTGCAACACAAGTAATAACGCAAGAAAATTTTGAGAATTTTAATTTCAAAGATTGGAAAATTCCGTCGGTATTTTACGAAGAGCCCCGACGACGCCCACGGCAGGATGTCCCCCGCGAGGAATAAGGTCCACGGTTACAAGCACGGTGGCGTATGAATAAATTCATGGCGGAGAAGTCGGGCTGTGGTGGTAAACGCGAGGAGGGTGGAGAGAGAACGGTGGGGCTAATCCAAAACAATGGAATGCGGCGGGTGGGCTAAGCGAATTAATCTTTCACGTTGCCGGATGCACAATGGGCCAACGAAGTTACATGATAATTACGCGTGGGATTCGTTATTGTGTATAATTTCGACCGGTCGACGTTCCGGGAGCGTTGCCTCCGCGCAAACTCGCGCGCTTTCCCTCGAGAGAAACGTCTGGCTCTTAACGCAGCGCGCGTTCCACCTTTGTAGCGGGATGTTCCTTTTGTAACGACGAGGGTTTTGCCTTCTTTTTTTTTCTTCCTTTTCCTGCACGGAAACGCACTGAAGGTGTAGCGAGTGCGCGTTGAAAAATGGCGCGATAGAAACACCAGAATAGCCCGCAGTTCCTCTCGTCGCGAGACGCGCTTGCGACCGTCATCTCGAGATATTTTGCGGTATCGCAGCCTCAACTTGTACGGCATTGAACGGATGCTCGAAACGCTTGAAGCGAACCCGAGGGTTACCCTAATTGAGTGCATTGAATCCATTCGCGGTAGCCATGGTGAATATCCTTCCCCCTGTATTATATATCCGAGGCCCGCCCTAGAAGCCCGTTTTGACATTTTTGCGACTTCCAGCCTGTTGAAATGTTGTGGGGTTTGCTGAATGCCCGCAAAATTAGTAAATTATTCCATCACTCGAGATCTCCTTTTTATTAAAACCATGAACAGGATATTCGCGACATAGAGATTTTTATCTGCTTTATTTATTATTTCGTTATCGCGTCTACAACATTTGTATTATGCACGTACGAGTACCCGTGTATTGGTTTCCACTTAAAAATAAAACGGGGGAAAGATAATATGAAGAAACAGAACATTTGCGTGAAGGAAATTGATCTTTTGTGATATTAGCCCAAAGACTTGACATCTCTCAGCTATCAGTCCTGCTTACATGACGACAGAAACGATAGTGACGTTTGATAATACGTCCTAAGAACGTCTTCTAGCCCTCGTGACGACTACGCGAGAGATCGACGAATCGATGTACTTTAAATGACACGATTCCCTTCTGCGATAAGAACGGTTTGCTTTCAGCTTGGGGAAAGCTTACCAAATAACGGGGCGAGCTCGTGCCGAGTGGCTGCGAGAGGCATTCAGACAGAGAGCGATAAGATTGCTTTGCGCCCTCCCTTCCTCCCCTCCTCCCCCCGAAACGGAAATTGGACCTGAGCTACCGTCGACGACGCATCAACTCGCCGGAACGTGGACATGCTGCTCGTGTCAAAGTTCCGCGCATTGCCATGCGCGCGACGCAATCACTTTTTGCATCTTCGGAAAGCGATCCCCTCCACGGACCACGAGTCTATTCAGCAAATGCGTAAATGTGTACTCGTTTATTTGGCGAGCCAAGTCGCTGATCTTACACCCAATCCGACGTTGTCATACGATATTTCTCCAGTTTTGAATCTAATTCAGTCAATTAGGTTTAACAAAATTAAGCAAAGCGCTTTCCCATTAATCTCTAATTTTTTTCTTCCTTTGTTCACTACCACACTTCTTCCTCTTTCTCTAAAATTATCCTCTTTCTCTAACTATATTTAGTGATTCACATCTTCAATGTCTAAAGCGAAATTGTCTTACAAATATCGCGATCTGCGATGAGATTAAACCGTGAACTGGTTTTGCGTATATAACGTGTCTGAGTATCAACGACATGGATCTCTGAAATGTACCGGTGATCACATTACAAATATATAGCGAAAATTACATGTATGCGATAAAACTATTATTCTTGGCACAGTTCCATTAACATATGTTTTACTGAATTCGTTGACCTAGTCATAATCTTATATGCGACTGGAAATATCAATTTACCAACGATGTGAGACAATACGGTTACGTAAGAAACAGTTGAGCGTAGTTTACCACGAATAGAAGCTAGACGCGTTGGTTTTGATCGATAATATGAGTGCTTGGCGGATAAATGTTATTATTATATATGTGTCACGAACATTTTAGCATTTTGCGCTTCGATGAAATTAACGATGTCGCAGCGTCATCTGCAACAGTAATTACATTTTGCACTTGAACGTGTTCGGAACCGAGCTCCATATTTATGTAATATACGAGCGGATAATACTTATTATATACGCTCCGCCTATACTCTTTTAATTTTATACAATTATTCCTTGTAAACTCTATTTACACGGGATACTATCGTGAATCATGCACACGGTATAAGAAATTATTAGATTTTTATTACTGTCGTGAAATTCTCTGATTGCGAACGAAATTTCTATTATCCATGGGAACGGCGCTTACAACTATTGGTCCTTGAATAAAGAGCGATTTATTTCATGTATAGTTACGGAGTCTTCTAGTCGATAATGTGGCCGAGCTTTGACCGGTTATAACACCTGCCTTGTATACCGGTGCTGTAAAAATGACGCGATTGAATTTCAAATCGCGGGTCGTCGACCCGAATTTTTCACGAGCGTTTGATCTGATATTTAAAAAAAAGCCTCGCTTACGTGGATGTAGATCACTACGCTATAATCTCTTGGCGGCATGCAGAGTAGAGATGATCGATCGGCACGGAACGGTGTAAATTCCAGAGACTGGCTGACTCCGTTGAATTTGAAATTTTCTCCGGAATTTTCATCTCACGCGCGCGACAATATCAATATCGATTGTATCACGCGGATAACGCGATGGCCGTTGGATAAACCAGACCGGAAGAGACACTACACGCAGGCCGGTAACACGTGCTATGAGTCTTGCGATAGATAGCTGTACCTAGTAAAACTCTCGATATCGCATGCAATTGATACGATCTTATAAGGCTTATTTGTATGTGACAAATGGCATTGAATTTTAATTGATAGCTGTAGTTTCAGTGATCCACTTTTGGTTAAGTGGTTCTCGATAATGGATTCAATTATCAGGAAAATTAACATTAGTCGCTCTCAAACAATGAAATTTATATACCGCACGTAATTATAACTAGCGATGACTTATCCCGATTGAGCAAATGTTCAAATGTAGATGCCGAAATATTCCTGCCTTGCAGAGAAATTGCTGTATTCAGTTTGAGACTCGCGGATCACTAGCGCCGTAAATAGATATCGTATTTTTCGCTAGGTCGTGATATTTCTGTCTTTAGATTCCTCGGAATTCTCGATTTTGCAATCGTGGTAAAGGCGAAGAGACGAGTGGATGCACGAATCACTACGGAGAGCCACCAAATGAATACGAATGATTGTATTACAATGTGATATATTCGCTATTTATCGTGGCGGCAGTCGTGGGTGCAATCGATTTTACCTCAATCTGTTCGAATAATGCCAGGAATAAAAAAGATTGAATTGAGATTGAAACTTTTCTACAAACAATTTATTTTTGAAGAACCTCTGAAGAACTAACCATTTTCTATTTTTTTTTTTTTTTTAGGTAAGTACCTACAACGTTCTTGGACGCAGAGATGGTGTGTGCGATCTTTGTGGATCTAGTTCCGTAAGTGAATATCTTTATGTGATTACACTTGAAAGATTACATTGTAGCTCGAACCTTCTTGTAGACTTCTCCATAGACCTCTTGCGACAAATTTAATACTCGAAGATGCTGCAGAGATATTTTATTTAGATATCTTAAAAATTACTGCGGGATGTCTGATTAGTCGTGGAAACTGATTTTTCCCTGAATTTCGCTTGTTTCGGCCACGTCGCGAGCAGACACATTAATTTTACCTCACTTCCCCCCTTCACTTCGCATTCTGACCAGCGCCAGTGAAATTTATACGGAAATAACGCGCCTGAATAAATTGCACACTTAATTGTAATTTTAAAGCCTTGCCCTCTCGGGCGCGACCCGTTCGTGATACATTTTTAATACCGCAGGACATCAATCTCGCATTAGCTCACTCCTCCCCCGCTTGTACGTGCAAAAAAGCGGGAGTGGTTCTTGGAAGATCTAGAATTACGTGACACGTAACGACCGCTGTTTTCATTTATTCCTCTTCTTACGTTCCGTTCGCTGCACTCTCTCGTCCTCGTGCCCTACAGCGCTGACTTGAAAGTAACGAACACGTACTTTATGAGTCTTAGATTATAGCTGCAAGTAAAATGGGACATTTCCTTCCTGCTGGCACTTTGAACGTCATTAGCAGCAATCTGATGTGCACGCATTACAGGTACCACGAACATAATCGAATAATTAGTCAGCCATCGTTCTTCTGAAGCGAAACAGGATTTATGTGCGCGTATTGAAAGGTCGATAGTATAAACAGTAGCGTTTGTAGCTTCAAAGCGTTTTGTACTAAACAGCCGCCAGCGTTATACAAGTGACAAAACTGGTTTATAAATGTAATAATTTAGACTCGAGAGAGCAAGCAAATCGATATTTAACCGTAACGGCCCGGTAGTCACCTTATTATCGCGCGAGTTTGCAATCGATGCACGAAACAGTTAGCCTTGTTACAAAATATAAAAAAGCACACACACACACACACACACACACACACACACACGGTTGCACAATCGTCGATTGTCTCGATAATGTTCGTGGTGTGAGCTACTGCGTGAAAAGGCTCGAATTGGTGAGAAAATGCCGCACACTCCGACGCACTAATTACAAACTCCGAGGCCGAGGGCGCACGGCAACTGTAGTGAAATCGCGCCGCGCCCCATCGGACTTATTAAAAGTCCACGCCTTTACGACCTCGCGGGACCTTTTTTTCTCCTCCAGTCCACCTCCGACTTTAATCAACACGTCGGGCAGATATGCGTAAATTATTGGCGAGAGAGCACGGAGCGGAGCAAAGTTATAAACACGCGGGAGGTCGTACGATCGGAATATCCGTTCTCTCTCCAATGTCCGAATGATACGCGTATCATTTGTTCGCGGATACGACGATCGTGTATCGTTTCTGTTTTAAAGCATCAAATGAAATTTTTAGTGCGGCGTGGGATCAATATTGAAATCATGCTGCCTCTCTCGCAAATTTACAATAAACTCATAGTTCGTAGAGGGGTAAGTTAGGGGCTTCTATCGATTAACCTGGGAGCGTAAACGCGCGTGCTATCGTTTCAAAGCTTGTGGATGTAGACGCAGAAGTGTAATATAAAGGCGGCGGAGGCTTGAAAGGAGGATATTGCAGCATAACAGAAAGAGGCGTTATGAAGGTAGATAAATATATGTACGCGGCCCGAGATGATGTTCAAGTGAGTGTTCAAACGGGAAACGAGGGAAGAAGGACTCGCAGGGGTGGTCTGCGGGAAGATAAAGGGCGGTCGAGAAGTAAGAATTCGATTATCTCAGCGGATGCTCGAACTTCTCTCGGATTTCCTGGTGCGGATAATGGAGCACTCTTTGAAGAAAGCTTTTGCGCGCGACCGAGATACCCGCTCGCTGGCGTTCTCTCTCTTTCTCTCTCTCTTTCTCTCTCTCTTTCTCTCTCTCTTTCTCTCTCTCTTTCTCTCTCTTTCTCTCGCTATCTTTTTCCTTACGCATCTGCCCCTTCCTCTCGCACACACGCGTTACCTGCCTTTTTCTTTTCCTCCACGATTTCTCATTCGTTTTATCGAATGAAAATTCAAAGCTGCTCACGAACGAAAAGAGGCAAGGACGAAAGAGATGAAATAACCGTAGACAGACAATGATGACAGAAAGGATTCACGTTACGCGCGAAGTAACAGACAGGGAGAATGAAAGAGGGAGAGAGAGAGAAAGAGATAAAGCGCGATGCCAAAAGCGAGGAACAATACCAGAAATTTTAGCTGGCAATCGAGACAGACGGAGAGAAAATTATAGATAGAAAGAGATAGAGACGCTCAACACGAGATAAAGGGGTTAGAATCTCAGGACGGAACGTCTGTCAGCCCTGCCGTGGCTTTTGGCTCGGGCGATGAATTCGGCTTTTAACGGACGGTCTGGATCATCTCGCCGCGTCGCCAGGGGTGATCGAGCACGCACCTTTACGAGCAATGTGAGCATCACGCGCGAGAACATCTATTAAGCTGGCAAAGTCATTTTATCACGATCAAATGCGACTCATGCAGGAATTATTTGTTATTTTTTTTGTTAATTTTTTGCTCTATTTATGATTTTTTTGCTTCAGCCATTTCGCTAAAAACTACGGCTGTGCTAGCTTAAGATTAAAGTTAGTACAGCCATCAAGATGAAAGAAGAAAATTAAAAAAATGAATGTGTATTTTTCTAGTGCTATTTTTTAGCTAATTTGGCGCTTTATTGAGAATTTTTAGTAAAAGAACTGAAGCAAAAAATCGTAAATAAAACAAAATATCAGCAAAAAAATAGTAAATAATTCCTGTATAAGTCGCATTTGATTGTATCAAAAATGGCTGTGCCAGTCTAATAGACGTCGCGCGTGACAAGGGCAAACGTTATGTTAACTCTATTATATTGTCGTATTTTGAAACTGTGCTTGTAAACTGTAAGATACTAGCTATTCAGATTGTTAGGTTTGTTAAGACTACTAAAATTAGTTAACTGTTTTACCTTGTTTGTCTTTTTGTTTCTTCATATACATGTTTATTAAACGACGATAAGTATACAAAAAAAGGATACATATATTTTTTTAAATTTTTTTTAAGGATTTATTTTCTTTAAGTACAGTAATTAATTCAGTTTTTAAATGTTGTGTGCAGAATAATCTGGCAATTAATATCCGGAAAAAGATGATTTTTTTAGTTGAAATCCCCTCCCCCTCCCCCGTTAACGACCCTCTGTTTTGAAAAGCGAGAGCTGTATCGGTTGCTCAAATGCTTTATTTGTGAAAAATAATGCTCGTTGCTTTTTGCTCCAGTATAAAAAGGTTTTACCGTAACGCGTTATCTGTTTACCCTGTTCGTCGAAAGGGATACTGCCGTCAAACGCATGCGAGGAGAGAAAGAAATTTTTTGTTTGCGCTTATATGTCGTATATAAAGCCGCGCTGAGAATCATCCATCATCTCGTACTTTTTTGCTACCGTTCGGCAAACCAACAGAGAAAATCTTAATCCACTTCTCGTCGACGAACTATCGTCATTAGTTGCGCTATGTTTCGCTCCCGATGATATCGCCGACTTTTTCTGCCCTAGTGCATTTCGGCCCGTCTTGTTTTTGTCGTAATAAACTAATCAAAATGCTGATAAAATTTAGTTTGAATTATTTTTGTCATACTTTTAGATAAGAATGATACTTCAAATAGGACGTAATTGTAAATAGTTTATTAATCAATAATCATACACAAAATGAAATTTAAGTATATAACGTTACTGAGAAAAATAATATTACAAATTGAATAATAGATTCTTGAAGAATAATGTTGAATATATTTTTCCCGACAAATAAAAAATACTGGGCAAAAATTATTATCTTCGGGAAAGAATAGAATCGAGAATAAAGAAGGCCTCTATTCCAAACACTCTGGAAATTATTATTCATTGCGTGTACATCATAACAACTCGGAATTCTGAGGTTTGATTTATCTAGCTAAGATTCGTGGCACTCCACGAGCATTTCGCCCTCTCGTTCGTCGATGAGCTTAGTTGTACGTTAATTGCGGGAGTTTGAGTGACGTACAATAACGAGTATTAAGAGTGTTCCTAAATTTTGGCGCAGGTAATCAGCTGAATTGAAAAGCGGCCCAGAGATTTAGAGAATTCCCCTTCTTTGCCATCTCATTCTTTCCTTTCTCTCTTCTAACATATACAATTACAAACATGTACACAGAGAAGAGGGAAACGAGAGGTAGGAAGAACGGAGAAAGAGAGAGAGAGAGAGTGAGAGAGAGAGAGGTGGGGGGGAGATACGGGTGGCACTACATTGTTGGCTTAACTGCTCGTGGAAAATTGGGTGGGCAAAGCTTTGACAGGTTGTTTGGTAAACAGGCTCATGCGTTTACGCACAAACTGTAGGCAGTATATATCGTATCCCTGCTTGTGATTCGTCAATGGTCCCTTTTAGTACATGTTACCATAGAAAATAGCCCATTGCAAAGAGATTTCGCAGTCTGCGGCACAACAATCAGGATTGGATTCCATTAAAGGTGTATCGGAGGGACAATTGAGAAAGACTTCTTACGTAGCGAGAGATTCGAAACAATAATAATAGGCATGAGTAATGATTTGATGTGTAGTAAATGGTTAATAAATGTTGCCAAGAAGCGGTGAGGAAGGGGATAAAATTTTTGAAACAATGGCATTGTGTCGATAAGATGACCAAGAGGGAATTGTGAGAGGAGGTGGTCGAAGCTAAGGCGACAGATCCAAAAGAACGAATCGAAGAGAGTTGATGTGGATAGAAGGAAGTGGAGGGAAAAGGCTTCTTGCGGTCGTGCCTAGCCGTTTTAAGAACTTCTTTCGTCGTCCTCCTTCTCTCACTCTCGATAGAATTGACCGTTTCTATTTTACAGCTCCTTTGTTCTCATTTAATTCTTATCCCGGGCTTATTGCGTTCTGCCGGTGTCACCGTGCGACGTACTTTAATGGGAATCCATTTACGATTGGCGATCGATGTTACCGCGCTCACGAGGTGCAACGGATGTTACGCGTGAGGTGCAGGAAAAGCTCTGCTGAAACAGGCCCGATGAAGTAGAAGGCAACGCAGGAGGCACGGGGGATTTGCAGTTCGAATTTATTAAACTCGACGGCTACCGGGATTTTTATTAAAGGGCAAATATAGCGGCCCGTCCGTAAAACGTTTAATATTTGGCGCACGAATAGTACGCCGATTTTTTTTTATCAATTTCCCTCGATTTTTCATTGTATTTTCCTATCTCGCTGCGAACGAAGTGATAGTCGTCGCACGACACGCGTTACCGGTGATGGCTTTCCGTCATTCAATTAAGCGAACCTCTGCCTATTGACGCCGCGAGCGGCTTTATTGTTGAAATTCTGATCCGTTCATTCTCGATTTCCTTCGCAGCAATTTCGCATGCTACCGATTTTCCGGCGGAAGCCAGACGCATTCCCGCAATTTCGTTTACTCTAAAACGAGGCAAATAACTCTTATTTGAAAAAACTCTCCACCGCTGCGAAGAGCGAGAACTCTCGATCGTTCTCGGGGTAATTGTCCTTACTCTGTCGGAGCACGGCGCGATAGCGAGCATTGTAAAAAAAAAAAAAGAAAAAAGAAAAAATTCCCTGCGACGCGCACTCGCGTTAATAAAACCTAATGCAAATCAATCGTCGGACGGCGCATGGCGTCGGAGATTCTGGTTACCAGTGGAAATCAAAGTTCAATTAACTTTTCTGCGGGAACAATCGGCGGCTGATGAAGCGAGGGCGCGAGGATCGCGATTCGCAATCCGGGTAGAAACGCATTGCGTTCGCGCGCGTTGCAGGAAACTACGTTGCGTCCGTATACACTCGCGGATTCTCCGATACGCGAATATAGCGCGCGTGTATACATTTTCTCTCTATCTTTCTCTTATTCTCTCTCTTTCTCTCGTATGTACACACATACACACATTTCCCTCTCGCAATGCGCTGCTGTAGAAAAATACTCGTTTGTTTTTCTGTCTGCCGACCGCGGAACGAAACTCCTCGGCTATCTCGCTTGGAAATACGCAATTCCTGTACTTGATTAGTTTCCTTTGCACTAAAGGGATTTTTAACCCGACCAGGCATTCAGCTAGGAACAGTGCGCACGTTAATCGTGCCGCCGCGCTGCGTCGGACGAGGCTTTAATTTGGCCGCTGCGGACGTCGTCGGCATCGAGCGATAGTTTTCATCCTGTATAGCGAATGGGAAGATTTCCATTAGTTTCCGTACTGAAACAACAAGTGGCACAGTCTTTCGCAATTATCTTTTATACGCAGTCAAGATTCGCGGATTCAAATTAGCATGCGTGATTTATATTGTTCTGTCGATCGCCCGGATAAAACGGAATATCTGATACAACTGTTAAAATACGAAAGTCTGCCTTCTCATCGCTTATTCCACGTTTATCTGATGCGAATCTGACATTTACATGCCGGTATAAAATTCACGTAACACAAATGCAATTTAAGACGGAATGTGATTCCGAGAGTTTTCGACGCGTGGCATTCATCTCTAGCTTCCATCTCGTAGATAACACTAGAGTTATTCTCTATTAACTGAACAGACGAAATAAACGTCTAGCTATGAAGCTCCGAATAGATTTCACATGTACTTGCCCCTATACACGCTGACCTGACGCGACTTAAATGAAAACGCGCGTCGTACATTTCATCGCAGACGCGTCGGCAGACACCCTCCGAAATTACGTCAGGGATGGCGTCGCAAAAGTGAGACTTCTCGCGCAGCTTGCTGCGTTAGCACGCAAGTATAAAGTAAAAGTTTAACAATGAGACACTTCCTTCCGTCAGGATGCATACAGTCGTGCGCAAACTGAAAGTGGGAAGGATAGTTCGTGCTTGTTCTTTTGTCGCGCTGCTCGATGACAAACACGGCGACGCCAAGTTAAGAAGGGTCCTCTCCCCGAGAAACATAACGGGGAACGTTGTTTCGCGGTAATTACGGGGCGGTTATGGTCGTTAGATGGAATTAATTAGAAGCTACACTTTGGCCCGTTCAGCCATCCTCCGGAATCTTCGATAGGTTGAATACTTTAACTTGCAAAGTTTTCTGCGGGAAAAGCGGTTAAAGCATACTAACTTTCCTCATCAGGCAGCGAGAGCATGGTTTGCATGTAGAGGACGGGCATGTATTTAAATATCGACGTCATTAATTTGTGAGAAGCGTACGAGCACTCATTTTTCTTAAATTGAAGACTTCAGTAGCAATAATTAGGTAAATTGACTCCATCAAATGTTAAGGGTAGTTCAAACACCAATACATTTTGAGACTTTTTCCTCTCAAAGACATCACCTTAATTTACTAGATAGGCAATTAATAAAAATACTGCATTTTTCTTCATATATTTGTAGGATGTTAAATAAAATAAAGTAAAACCAGGAGTGACGGGAATATAAGTAGTTTAATAGTGAATGAACGTTTAACAACTAAATAAAGTCTCACAATTTGCTTAATGGTCGATCACGATCAAATCTCTTTTTGATCGCTCGCGACGCTTTGCTCTCAACTCACAAACTCTTAAAACTCTCTTAATTCCTGACTCTCAGAGTGCTCGCAATACTCTTCACTCTCTGGCTGTTTGAAATGCTCTGACTTTAGCTTGTCCTCTCTACTCGCCTTTACTCTTTTTACCTAATACGAAGGTGCGTCCACTCGTGGATATCACATTTACATGCTTTAAATACAATTGATTGTGTGTTTTATGATGCTACCATAAAACAACATATGTTTCAAACAATGGCAATCCTTTTCGTCAAGCGACACTGCTTTTTTACTTGACGACACATACTCTCTCTCTCTCTCTCACACACACACACACACACACACACACACACACACACACACACACACACACACACACACACACACACACACACAATCTTTCTAACTAACTAACTTAAATAAATGACAATTTATTTGAATATCCTACATATTTGAAGTTTTCAAACATACCAAACAAGTCTATTTTTCAAGAGAATCAAGCAGAAGACAGAAAATGTAAATAGATAGTAAATATAAAATATACAATTTCCGCAACAAGAACTAAAATAGTCTAAAGTTACTTTTATTTTTTTTTTATAGATTTCTCAAAATTTGAAAGCCTAAATCTTTGTTTATATCTTGATATTTTACTATTTTAATATTTAATATTATAATTCATAGTAAAATTGTTTTACAATAGAACTGTAAACTCAAGATTATTATTATTAACATTATAGCAATAATAATTATAAAACTGGAATTCCTAATCATAATTATTATTTTACCATCCATAAACTTTTTTCTTGGAAAATAATTACCCACATTTATACCAAGGGAAATAAAAAAAGATGTTGTTAAGAGCAACTTGTAAAATTTTGTTAATAAAAAGTGAAAAAATTATTGCTTTAAATTTTAAATCAGTAGTCGATGTTTGGATACACACAATGCTCAGTGGAGACACTTTGTCTCAGGAGCGATGACATCCTAGATAAAACACAGTGTCATAATAACATCATAAAAACTTCATCATGACTTTATTTGTTTATTTTTTACTTATCAGTACGTATAAAATACCCTTATGATATAATTATAATATTACCGAATGATAATTATAAGTGATATTCTTATAATATTATGACTTCTGTACTCTATATAAAAACATATAAATCGTACTCTTATAGAATCGTTATTAAAAATTTTTCTTTTTAAATAATTTCTTTTTTTAAATAATTAACCGTTATATTTGTTATTATTATGTTTATCTTCCGTAACAATTTATATAATCCTTATTATAGCTATTTTATTTAAAGCTTTCGTATCGCAATTGTATTGAATTTTGATTTAATTTATTTTTAGAATATACGTAAAATGATATGTGTAGAATTACAAATGTATGTATAATTGTGCGAAAAACTTATACACATAATCATACGTTATATAATATTATCATTATAGAATTGTATAATTCTGTAATGATTAAAATAAATTAACATTAAAATTCTATATGATTGCGAAACAAGAGCTTTAAATAAAACCTTATAATAAGGATTGTATAAATTGTTATGAAAGGTGCACATTTAATGATAAAAAATTGTAAAGTTTAATTATTTAAAAGTAGAAATTGTTTGAAAAGAAAAATTTCTCTTCTTTTCAAAAGCTACGTTTTGTCCGGCAAGTATGCGTTTGGGGATCTTGTAAATGTTTCGACCGGCTTTCGACCGGTAGCTATTTTCATTATTTAAATATGTTGATACACTTCTTGGTCATATTAGGCTACCATTTAAAAAGTTTTTTTACTCTTCTGAAAATGTAACTTTTCAGATTTATTTGATTTTATGGGAAACAATTCATTTGTAATAATTTTAATCATATTAAAATAATTTTAAAATTTCACATAAATGTGTGAAATATATCTTATGTACATTAATAAGTGAACAATAGTTTTTCCTTCGCAATTATACGTTTTTTAGAACGTAACTTTGAAGCTCTAGGCTGTGGAGCAAAACACTAAACGAGATGCGGCAAAAGTAAAAAGTCGGAGTGCAGGAGGATATAGTCGTTAAATTCGCGTCATAAATTATGCGAGCGCGTACGTCGTCCGTTCTTCCAAGATGCTTTTCGCGGATGCGCTTTATGTAAAACACAGTTGCCGGCGTTCACGGACCGTTATGTCGCGATTACGCGCTGCTTTTCAGGCAAACAATGTGCACTCGTCTGGCTGTAAAGATTCGAGTGTCGGACGATGTGAAAAATTCTCTCTTCAAATATTTCATGAAGACGAGACGTGAAAATGATGTGTAATGATGCAAGACGTAGTATTCTCGGTGCTAATCGGGATATATTAAATAGAAATCAATGTTACATAATATTTATCTCACTGTATCCACGCCAAGCGATTTACAACGATAAATGACAGGTCGACGGCAAATGGAAGTAGTAAGGTTCAATAGTGCCACTCGTAACGCTGGAAATCGCGCGACAGCGGTCAGACAGAATTGAACTTCGTCGGCACGAATCGCTCGTAAAACCATCCGGTCGTTAAAAGATAAGCCACGTCCGGGTCCCGGTTTACGTGCCGTTTCGTGCCGATGGACGAAAGGCGCGCGGATGAAATTGGCTCCGCACGAAAAATCACAACTCCGATTTTTCCACCCACACGTTCAAGTCCGACTAGTCCCGCGGTGGAACGACTTGATCGAAGATGGGTGTAGGTGAGCGTAATGAGACGCGGCGAGGATTTTGCGTGAGGCAGAGCGCGCGCTGATTAATGATGCTATCGACGTATTCCGTGAGGCGTAGAGAGCAATCAATCGATCCACTTCCGGCAACGGTCAGGTTCGGGAAATACTTTACCGGGACACGATAGCGATTACCGAGATGTGAAAATACACGCCGATTGCTCAAAATTGGTTGTAAATGTGTGCATTAAGGGCTATTTAGATCGTGCGATTTTCCAACGATGTTCGTGCGCAAGATTCTATCTCGCGTGCGATCCTTAATTCCTCTGATTACCAAATGAGAAAAAAAAGAACGAAATTGTTGCAAAACGTTTTTTTTTTCTTTACCATGCTTTAATTCTGCATTACCATCTTTGCAAAATCTTGCACGTTCACTGTACGCCAGTTGGTTACATTATATTATATAATGAACTTGAGATGAAAAAAGCTCACTCTGTCACGCTACTTTTGTATTCGCATCGCGACTGTCACTAAATTGAAAGAGTGAAAAAGGAAGAGATTATTTATTCTAAATTCTGACAATTTTCTTTTTTGGAGATTTCTCGCAATTATAATCCGACGCAGCTTTCTTTTTGCTTCTTCGATAACAATTATACCGAATGTTACGTACGTTGAAAGCATTGAAGAAAAATACACGGCGCATTTATTACGCCGGATTTCGATAGGAAGGCTAAATATCGACGTTGTAAATCTCATCCTCCGTGCGTACAGCATCCTCTTTACCAGTTGTAAAAATTTACAGTTGCGATAGTTCGTCCAGCACAATACGATTCACAATACGGGTACATCTCTTTAAACATTAACTAAAGCAGCCGACTCGAAAAAGAAGTTTTAAGTCCAGGCGCTGTTGCTTTTAAAATATAGCATAAAATATTCAGACCTGTTTTCTACAGCAACGAGGAGTGCACTTGACGTTAAGGCCGGGCTATTAAAGGGTACGGGGTCTTGGTTAAAAAAGTCGAGACACGCGAGGTGAAATTTCCAATGTACGTTAACATTGGCGCCGGGGCAGGGATAACGGCATCGAGATGTGTAAGCAGTTGCCGCACCGTCCGCGTGTGACAAATTTGATATTTTTTCGCTCCCGTTTAATCCACGAGCCGCCGGGTGCTTCGACTTTTATAACGGCTAGGCAGGCACCAATGCGCCATGAATTTAATATATCGCGAGCGGTCTCGCGCGCGCGGCGACTTTCCATGAATTTCGCGGCGAACTTAAAGGCGCTTTAATTTAGGAGTTAACTTTAAAGCGCCGAATACATTACGCGGAGCGTATATTAACATCGGCGTTGAATTTCAAACAACCTCACTATTTCCACTAACGCGGAACTTCGCATGCGATATGTGTTTCGTGCTTTAAATTCAATTCACGATGCAAAGCGAGCGCCGGGCGAGAGCTTAAACCTTTAAATCTCGCCGATGCATAATGTTTAGATGCGAGATGGCGTGGCGGTGGTAGTGCAGACTTTGGACAGGGTAAAAAGGTCGGCCTTGTCTTCCACAGTGCCGCGCACCACACTCGTCTCTCGCGACAAGAAGCGGAATATAACTGACTAAAGTTGCGATATCGCGATGCCGAGGCTAAGGCTTTGAGATCGTCGCGGGCTTGGGCACCATCGGCCTCCCGGTTCCGCTTGGACCGCCACCGCTCCGGAAAAGTGTTCCCGGTATAAAAAGCGGCGCTATCGGGACGCAAGAAACGCGCGGATGCGCCGTGAGTTTTATACCAACGCCGGAACCGACGCTTTCCGGTTAACCGCGAGCTCGAAACCCACCCCCGACCCTGCACAACAAGTACCGGTTATTCGGTCCACTTTCGTTCATCGTCGTCCATCGAGGCGGCGACGTCGCGAAACTTTTTCTTCCAACCGACGGTCCTCGTCTGTGCGCGGGCGAGTGTGTGCGAATCCACATGGAAGTGGCGACGCGAAGCTCAGGAAATGAAGTAACGCCGAAGAGCTTTCGGGATGCGGCTAGACCACTTTGCACTTTGCGTATCAGGAATTCCTTTTTCTGCGACATGAGAATGTCCGTGGCTACCGCGCTCCGCGCTTTAATTTCTTACCACACGGTGATTAGAGAAGTAACGCCTCTGCGTATGAGTTATTTAGGTCTCGCGAACGTAAGGACGTACTTTGATTTGCCGAATTACTTAAACATTTAATTTCGATAATATTTCGTTAATGATATTGACTGTCGGCTAAGTTTAGAAACTTCCGCTTCAGTTCGATGTTTGCTTATATTTAATTAATGTAATTAGTTTCTAAGTACAGGTTTCTCCGGATTTATCTTTGACATTTGATATTCACGGTGACATTCACTCCTTTATATTACATTATAGAAATTACTGTGATGACATAGAAAAATTATCGGTGGTCTTCATCGATAAACTGTGTCGAAAAGAAATATATTTCGATCACTGTTTCGTCCATGTTGAGGTTGATGAATAATCAGGCCAATGGCTACCGAGCCGCGAGATGTTGTGGCTACTATCTCCGAACTTTGTAATTGATTTCGGACGCCGCGTCTGCGTTTGGTGTGACAAATCAGAATCACCGTTTCCGCGGTGCGCGATAATGAAATTATTACGTCTCTAGACGGTTGTTTCGCGAAGGGAGATGGCTCGTCGCCGCGACGCTGCGGGTGCAGTTTGTAATTTTCAATTCTAGATCGGAGTTCAGCTTATTTACTTTAACTACTCACTAGTTACGGATTCCATTTTGTTGCCGCGCTGCGAAAATTTCATTTACAACAGGTGCGACTTTTAGTCCGTTCGTTTTCTATTATTTCCCAACGCGCATTCAAATCAACGCGTAATATATCTAAATAAATATTTTTTTGCTTGGAAGTTTGACTCTTTATCAGAAAGTCTCGAGTCGATTTTGTCCGTGGATGTGAATGCAGAGAGATATGATACCGACGATCAAATATGAAACTGACAAGCATTAAACATTTATATTACATTCGGAAGTGTCGTTATTATTTTCTTTCAAGTCACCGCTTTAGCCCTTTTATTTTTGTCCGGCGATACATCTATCGTATACAAAGGACCGTACAATTTTCTCGTGTCACGCGTTAAGTGCCATTAAACCAAGTGGCCGCGACACATTTCGTGTTCGACCCTGGAGATTCAAGATAACGTAAATTACAAGGGACAAGAGTCGCGCAGATTAGATTGCATCTAAGTATCAGAATTGCATTACGATCATTTTCAAGAAATCCTTTAATTTATCACACCATCGTATCATAACGTTGGTTATCTCTTATTTAAGTGAACAATATTACGTGAACGCGCGTGATATAATTTCATCAATGATGTATTAATATCGATTCGTAAGAAACAGAATATGGTTTTTTGTCCCGCGCATCCACGTATAAAAGAGAATCTTTCGTGACGTTAATTTACTCTGCAAGAGAAAGGGAGATGGAAGGGGAGGAAGAAAGAAGTAAAATTCTACGAAGAGAAGGGAAGGAAAATTATCTACCAATCATGAAGAAATAAATATTCAAGGTTTATAAATACAAGGATAAGTCAAGTATTGCAACCTACGACCTCACGTGAATTCCTGATATGTATGCATTCGAAACAGACACGCATCATCTCGACACGTGAGAGCGTTATGCATATATACTTCATGTAGACACATGCATATAGAACACGAGCATAGGATAAAGCCACGTATGCCGATGCCTCGGGTAATGGCATATAATTAGGAACAATTCAGCCTACGTATTAGGCCTACAATTTTCGTTAGTGCCTTAGACGGCGTCTTGCGCGTATGTACACGACACATGCTTAATCGTACGAACGTGTTAAGCGTCGTAGCACGTGCAACGTATACCTGAACGATGCGGCATTGACGTAGTATCGGTTGAAAACACGTTCAAGATATAAAACACGTTCAAGATATTCCTAGCATGAACTTGGCCCTGCGTGTGTTCCGTACTGTTAATTTGAGAATGTGTGATTGGGAAGAAACGGAAATGAGTTAGTTTCAGGAATGGAAATTGCTTCCACGCACGAATTTAATTTCTTCTCGATTTTATTAAGTTATCATTATTAAAATATTTACAACAAATTGAAATAGCACAGAAATTACTTTTTGTTAACGAATACCGATTGAAAATTGACATGACAAGTTTCAAAGAAATCATCTACTTCCTCGAAGGGCGGAAAGATCTTAAGCATCTTATCGATTCAAAGAACGAAGATTCTTCAAGGTAGGAATAAATGAAAAGAAAGAAGGCAACGAAAGTTTCATGCCCCCGTCATGTCGCTTGACGTCGCGAAAAGCCTTACAAGGCCGGAAGTTGGGACAAAGGGTAACTTTTGTGCACGCTATCGGTGTATATACGCGCTCCTTTTCTGGCTATTATTAATGAGCTCATCCCGAAAATTAATGATATGGTAGTGCCGAGCTCGCAACGGACGTCGAACAAGGACGAGAGAGCGGCCTTGAACGAGAAACGCCAGGCGTATATCAAGAATACGTAGGGGCGATGGTGCAAAAAGGCGCCAACGAAGCATGACGTTGCCGTAAAGTAAGTGTTTCGTCTTAAGAAACTTCCTTACCTGAACGTTATTATATTGGGTTATAATGAGCACGCAAATGGGACTGATACATATCGAATCAACTCGATGACGAGGATAGATGCATATCTTGCCTTTAATATCGCGATATTATCGATCGATAATATCATCGGAAAATATGAGCTGTAGAAGGTAATCGAAGAGACTCGGAACACATCTTGCA
Source organism: Solenopsis invicta (assembly GCF_016802725.1). Classification (NCBI taxonomy): domain Eukaryota; kingdom Metazoa; phylum Arthropoda; class Insecta; order Hymenoptera; family Formicidae; genus Solenopsis; species Solenopsis invicta. The sequence continues at coordinate 21,763,133 of NC_052666.1, read as the reverse complement.
AAATTTATTTTGCCATCATAGACACGCATGCGGATGTTTTACATGTATTTCTAATTGCACGTTAGTAGCTCGGCAGTGGAAGCTAATTAAATAACAATTACTAGGTGTTATATTTGCACACCGTAGAGCTTCTCTCGTAATATTATAATGCGCGTGATCGAGGAAAGTTTCGTTGTTTCTCTCACGTTCTTTAAGAAGTAAGTATGAATAATGTTAATTATAAAAATAATTTCTTATAAAACAAAGCATTTCTTTGCACATTTGTTCTCACACATCCAGAAATAACAACTGCTCGGAACGTTAAATCGCTTATGACAAAGTACATGCGAGTGTAAAGCGAAAATTTCCCGGCAGCCGGCTGAAATTACGCTCGAAGGCCTCGAGCAGTTTTTCCGGAGTCGTAGGTGAGACGTTTTCCTCACATTTTCCCCGCGCCAGCGCAGACAAATCTAGCTGCGGTATCGCGTGTTGTGTGTATAGTTGGCGTAGTTCTCTCTTCGTGTATACACCAACGGGACCGTGACAACTCCATCTCATACACGTCATTTCAATTTGTCCTTGGGATGGTTCTGACAAATATTGCAGATGCTCTCTCGCCCCGGCCGCTGCCTCTTCACCCCCTCCTCCCCCTCCCACCCTCTCGCGACCTGATGCCTCTCGTCCGAGCGAAATTGCTCGGGAAAAAGGCAGAGAAACAGAGGAGTGATACGTACTCAGGGCGGAAGACGTCCTTATTGTTTTAAGGCGGACAGGTTTATTTACTGCCCGAATAACCACGTAGAGCCCGGCCGTTCGCCCCACCATGCGGTATTAAATTGTGCGCCGCTGAAACTGACGTGGCACCATGCATTTCTTTCTCGCGATGTTGTTACCCAGGATTTTACGTCGGTCGTGATTCACTCGACGGAGCGTAGGTGCGCGACAATAGCGTCACGCAGCGTGTAAGGATGACCCGAGAAGAAGATTGTTTTTATATAGAAAATGAACATCGTGTTCCGTGATAGAAAATATTTTTTATATTCATCCGAAGTATTGTGAAAGCACCGCGATTTAGTAACTCGATAGAGCTGTCATTAAATATCTGTGCTTTTCAAAAAATTTCAAAATTCAGAGGATTGCAATTCGTAGACTGTAAATACTATGAGATAGTAGATAGAAAGCCATTTGGAAAAATAAAAGATTTGTTTGTGCAAGATTGCCGTAAGTAAAAACCGAATCCGAAATAGAAAATAAATCTCGCTATCACGAGCAATCGCACGGAGAAGCGAACAGCGTCGAACAAGAGAGATGTCGAGAGATGTTATCTTCTGGAAAACTGTTATAAGAGAAGCGCGTGCTGTGAAGAGTTTGCGAAATTTGTTTTTTAATCTTACTCGTTGCGGTCGTGTCGTGTGTTTAAAAGTCTTTTTTTTTATTTGCGAGATACTCGACACTAAACGTCATGGCATCTTGATGATTTTCTTGAGCCGTTGTTTACCATTGTAAACTTGCGCTCCTATTGCTTCTTCTGAACTCTTGCATGACGATGATTACATGGTGAAATCGTTTTCCTCGCGAGAGCGTAAAACATTCGTGGAAATGAAATACTGCCAGGCTTTTCGAGGGGAAAGCGAAAATTGTGTTGAACTGGATCAAAGCCGCACTGCTCGATCGTTCAAGGTGACGCGATGTCTGATGGATTCCGCCACGCAATTTCCATTGAGAAAAAAAATATCCTCCGATGGCGTCGAAGAGGCGAATTAGTAGAGACCCTCCGAATGAGGGACGAGGAACAATGAGACTACCGTCGGTGCAAGATTAACTGCAAAGATAAAAGACCGATGCTATTTGGGCCAGGATCATTAGGAATTTCCCTTTTGTCGTCGACCTCGCGTTTTGGCCTCGCGATCTGCTTCCATGCTCTTCTGCATCTATACTTTTCAAGCTCTAATTATATACGCTGCTCAAAAGGTGGAAAAACTTGAAATCTCCATTGAAGCGTGACCGCTTTTCCTTCTTCATTCTCCATCGTTGTGATACGCTTTTTATAGCTTAGCTCTCTCTTCTTTTCTCGCTCCCTCTCGTGCGTTTTCGATTGTGTCCCCTAGCGTCTCCAGAGATATCATCCCTACCCGACTCGTTTTTTCTTTCTCCCACTTTTCTGTTTCTTTTTTTTCTCATTCTCCTTCGCTCTCTGCCTATAAGCGTTTCGACTGAAATCGCTCGGCATCTAGGCAAGCGAGGAAGCAAGCAAGCAAGGCATTTCAAATGAAGGTTTCTCCCGTTATTTCTTTTTCCGCCACTCGAGAATTGCTTCTAGCCTCCCCTCTGTCTTCCACCTTCTTTTTCGCTTTCTTTTGCACCTTTACGTCACTATCGTAGTTATCTGCATCGCCGTTGTATAGTGCTAGCGACTTCGACTTGTAATTTTCCCCCGCGTTTTTCTTGTTTCACCGCATGATGACGCTACCAAAAAAAACAGAGGTACTATTAGTAGCCTTAGAAAAACCCTGTTTTTTTTTACTTAATTTCTAATTATCTTTTACACGAGACGCGTAAGTAATTAAATTGATCAAGTCTCTTTCCATCTTATTAAGTACTTTTTACCGTCAGTGAATTTTTTATTGTCTTATCGTAGTAATAGAGATTTATATTTAAAATGTTGATTTTCTGTAATAATTGATTTTTTTTAAATTTTGCAATACGTCAATCACTAAAGCTTCGACGATTTTTACGGAAATATATATAATTCATGAATTGAAAGGGCAAAAACTCAGCGAAAGTATCTATAATATTCGAATGATGTAGCCGTCTCGCGAGAAGCTTCGAAAGTGGGTTACAGTGGGTTACGTCGGCCAGGGGCCAATGAATTTTATCACTGCTCATATTTATCGACGAGAGGGAAGCGGCGACGAGAGACGGAGTCGCAAACTGCACCGACTGCGAGATAAACCTCCAGGGCTCTTCGTATTCTCCTACGTCAAATCTCGACTAGTACGACCGTCGTAAAGTCTCATGAAGCCTCAGTAGAACGCCGTAACCATTTGACGTTTCGCATTTTACGTGATGGTCCCGCTCGCCTTCGACCCATTCATCCTACATATCTAAGTGCGTCTACACTTTGAATCGTTTATGACATCTAATTTTGTATTAAATTGTAAATAACCGCTCTTTGTTTCCATTGCCGTATCAGCAATGAACGGAGAATGATCGGTGTAATGATTAAATATCGTGAAATGATACTTGTAACTTCATCGCTATTCTACAAGTCGAAAATTGTTTGTCATCTGCTATGCAATGTGTGCTATGCAATGTCTACGCAGTCTCTCCGCTATTTTATCGAGAAACTCGCGACAACATCAGAGCGTTGCTGCAACTCGTTAGTCCGAGAAAAATGGAATAACATGGGAGAAGAAATGGATAAAAATGTGTACACTCAGCGCACAAACACGACTGTTCCTGAGAGCTCTCGCGACGAAGTAAAAAATTAACCATTAATATTAAATCGTAATATTTTTGGTGTAATAACGTCGTATCATTTCGGATTCGCGATCTTGAGATAAACAATCCATTACCCTCTCCTTTCTTGCGCGGCGAGTTTTTGCGAATGAGAACATGCGATAATACCGTTGAGATAGAATAACGTGCTAATTATAGACCTCGTTTCTTCTCGCGATCATATAACGGATGCACTTTATCGCTGTGGCGAGGTGCAGTCTGGGACGCGTCGTCGTGACTTTGTAATGAGAGCATGACTTCTACCTTAAACGAGGTAAAATCAAGTGTTAGCACTTTATCGATGGTAACTGAAACTATCTTAGGCTCAGTGCCTGCCGCAGTAACGTCAAGACTACTAATCGAAGTGGAGGAATCAACGTTGCCAAGCCCGAGGCGCATTCTCATCGTTGCACGCGTTCGAAGCCTGTTATTACGCGAACTTTAAACTATCACCGTATCATAATCGCTCACGGACGCTCAGGTTTTCTCTGCGCGATACGTAGTTGAAAGTAGCCGAGTACAAGATGAATGACAAGTGATTCGCTTGATAACAGATTTAACGTACAAGTTAAATAATAAATATCGTCTACGACGTATTGTGCACGGCATTTGATTTCTCTGTATATTCGTGTATCTTTCTCCGAGTATCATTCCTTATTTTAATGTAAGGCGGAGAATGAGTTTTATTGATATTACGAAAAGTCGAAAGGAGGAACTAAAATCCAGTCTTGTAATAGTTCGAAAAGAGAATCAATAACGCTAAGACACGCGAGGAAAGGAACGCGTGATGAGAGATAAGAAGGATTAAGGTAAAATGGTAAGTAATCGCTCGGCGGGTGTGCGATGGAGAGGGCACGCGGTCAATGCGCGCCTAGGTAAAAACGAAGCGAGATGCAACCGGTGCTAGAGGTCCAAAGAGTGCAAAACGGCACGGGGTAGCGCGCGGGCTTAAGTGAGTATAATAAATTGATCGAAGGCAGCGTGCCGAGGCATGCGGGCAACACTCTGGCTCTATTAGCCCGGAGATGCATGGCCCCTTCTTCTTCGAAAGGAAGACACACCCCATTCCAACGGACGCGTTCTTATACCTCTATATAGACCCCCTGACGAGGATAAGAGGATCCTTTAAGGATATGGCCATGGGAGCGTGCTAGCGAGGGGAAACTCTTTATTTTTGTTCTCTTTTCGCTGCTAAGAGCGGATTTCAGGTATTTGAGAGGCAGCATCTCACGACTTTTTCCGCTCGTACTTCAATCAAGAAACGCGCTTTAGCTTTATAAAAACGTTTTTATCTCCTACCGTATTTTTAATTTCCGATATTTTAATGCATACTTTTGGACTCTGAGATTGAAATTTAAGTGATTTTCTTCATTCTCAATAACGAATAGGTAATTTTAAATGGTTAAACTCTTTGAAATTGACGTTCCTATTATCAGAAGGTTTAATTGACGTCTCTCACATGCTAATTGAAAGCTATTTAATGAGATATCGCAAATTGTCAATCATTGAATCAGACGGCGCGATTGTTTGTTATATCGATTGCGAAGCTAATTCTTGATATCATGCCGAATTATTCAACAGTTTCGATATGTAACAAGCTCGGCGCAACGTATCGTGCCAGCCGTTCTCTAACATAGTTACATTGGCTAAACCGAATCTAACGAATGTCTTATCATAGCGAACTTGGCGAGAAGATCCTTTGGAGTCGTTGCATTTTGTCGGGGCAGGCCCAGAAAAGCTCGAATTAAGAAAGTTTCTCCGAGAAAGGAAAGCGAGCGGGAGCCGAACGATCTCGTGGAACTTAAAGAAAATGGTAGTCGACGACTCCCAGCGACGAAAGTCTGGAAAGAGGCTCAATAACGATTTCAACGGTTGCCGCCGTTTTACCAGCCCTGTTCGGCCACCCTTCCGCCGCCCTTCCCGCTCGCGCTTCTTGATCTTATCCTGTCTTCCTGCCTCGCCGTTTTCCCTCGTCCTAGGAATTTAGTCAGTTGTAAGTTAATTTCCCCAATTTCTTATGCAACGGTGCATTAGCGGGGCGGGCGGCAGATGTTAGCAGTCCCCCTTTCCTAAAAGCTCGGTGATCTTTCACCGACTCGGTCCGCCATCACCGCCATTTCCCCTTAGCCATCGCTAAAGTGCAGTTTATATTCGGCGTGGAATGCACGGTAAACGCGATCGTCAAATGTTAATCCGGAACTTTCGAAAATCTTGACATCTCTTATAAAATTATAGTCGAATGTGAATAAAATAGTCATGATAAAATCCTGATGTATAACACACCGGGATAATATCAACATTGTTTATTGCGTATTCAATTATATCGCTTTATTCATTTATGTCATTTATTTTTCCGTAAAATGAAAATATATGATAAAGGTTATTTATTATACATATACAGTATAAAAATGTATGTAATAAACAGACTGCTGTAATTATTATTTATTCAATTTTCAAATGGTTTCATAATGAAAGTTTTAATACTATACATACAGAACTAGAAGTTCACCTTGTTTACGCATAGATAATACGATTAAAAGTAAGCACGCGGTAACGCACAACAGGCAAATTAAATATTAATACACACACGTTGGTGAATACATGAATTCAGTTACATGCAAAGCTACGCAAGAGAACTACGATAACATGAACGATTGCTTCTTTCAGCGCGATATATTATTTGTCTCTGTGCTTCATACAGGCAACATGTTGGTGGATTTTGAAAACACGCCACGTAGTCCGATAAGAACACGTTGACTCCAGCTGCTCGCATTTTAATATTCTTTAAACACATGATCTATAGCCATTCTCTATATGTTCCCTCTTTATTGTATGTTACGTAATACTGTATACACTGAAAACTTAGTTGAAGATTCTTAGGTTAATAATACAATGATACAAGCTTGAGAATTATCGTGTAAAGTTATTAAGCCTATGATTGACAATTGTACCGTAATTCATTTACCTTGTAAATATTTTTGAAATTTTATTTTTACGATCTACTTCTTCCTCTATGGGTATATGCTAATGACATCACAGGCCTCGATTCACATAATGCTTCTCATACATAAAGCAAAATCACCCGCCGCATGGCGGAAAAACAATTTCTGGCTGTCACGCTAAACTTACAGATTGTCGGCTACAAGAGATTTCCGGATTGTCGATGCGGAGGGAACAAGCCCTGCGATTAAAAAAAAAACAAAAAAAACAATTTTACGTGGCCACGACCGAGGTCAATCTCAGTCGAAAATGTCATACAAACGTACCAGGCCGCATCCGTTCCGGGAATGTTACAGAATTACACGTTCCCGGCCGCGCGTACCCGCGTAGATAGGGGACTTTGTTTCCCAGGATGGGTGACAGTTGGGCCAACGGCCTCCCCAAAATACAGCGTACCTGGCGCAAAAGCGGCCGCGTGAAATCTGTCGATGTTAACGTTAATCCTACGCGGAATTCAATTTGTATCCAGCGCCGCAGAAAATTGGACTACTTCGTAATCGGGTTCGTTCGTTCTATCTGTCTTTCTCTCCTTCTCGCCCCCGCAAACCTATCATTCTCTCAGGCTCGGTTGCGTGATAGCTGTGCTAGCCACATCGACGCAAAAGAGTTGGGTCGTTAGTATATGGTTTGCGTATACGTGTACGTACGTGTGTGCGTGCGTGTACGTATGTTTAGGTTGAAGAGAGACGAACTCGTTAATCGATCCAAAAGTAGGTATCTCCGCAGAAGATACGGTGGGCCTCGATAGAATAGGATCGTTCGCATGTAGGCAGAGGCGTATAATAATCCATTAGTCCGATGGGTTAAATTGAGGGGTGCGTTTGGGGCGTATGCGAGAATAAAGAAGAGGGAAGGGAAGGAAGGAAGGACTAAAGTGATCAGAGGGATGGAAAACGTTACCGTGAAGAAAATAAGGAAGATTGTATGCTGAATTCGAAGTTGAGCAGGTGAAAATCTCCCTCTTTCTTTTGTTCTCCTTTTCTTCTACTTCAGCTCCCCTCGCACTTTTTCTGCGATTTTCATTCTTTTCGTTCAATCGTAAAAAATAATGTACGTAGATCTGTTAATTTATATTTAAACGATATATTTGTTCGGTCTGGGCCGATAATTTGCGAATTGAGATTTTGCTTTCTATAGTTTGCTTGGCTAAATCAGGATCGATAGAAATTTGGACTTTCTGTATACTCTCTCAATTGAACAATGAATTTTTCATTGATATCTACGTTCCGCTTATCAATTTTTTTTACAAAAAGGTTTATCGGAAAGTTAGATAAAAAGTTATCAAAATAATAAGTGTGCAATTCGGCGCTTTTGATAAATCTTGATAAACTTTCACCCACTCCCTGTACTTTGTGATTTAAATTATTTATCGTCATGCGTCCAACAGCTGATATCGATCGGCAACATTTTGCGTGCTTCCTTTTCACGTTGTAATTTTATCATTTGTTATCAGATGCATCGTAATTGCATTCCACCTCATTGCGATATTTATCAATTACTTTAATCCTTAAAACAATTATCAGGTAGAAATCAGTGTGGACCCAAGTATTGATCAAACATTCACGTCGCTTCCTCGCTCACAACAAAATCACTAGCCCCGGGACACGCATAATTTCTCGCAGCTCTTATTATAAACCCCATCTTGCAGACGCTTACGTAATTATATACACACGGTTCACTTACTCTCGCAAAGTATCTCTGGCGTTAGTTCCCGCGGAACACACGGGCCCGTAGTTTAAAGGCGTCAAAGCGGCGCTCGTGAATTCGCGAGTGACGTTACCTCGATATCGCAGTTAACACTCCGTCTCAGCGGCGCTCACGTACTCACGTGTCGTCGTCGCGTCTATACACGAGCACACCCATACACGTACATCGGCGTTTGGTTATACGTGGACACCAGATCTGGGTTACGGACCGCTCGTTCCATGGTATTATCCCGATGGCCGTTCGGTCACGTAGACGTCGTGCGAGTTCGGACGAGGGTGCATCTCGAGTGCGACGAAAGGGTAATTTCGAGTACGGTCATGCGCTCGCACCTGCGGAAAATAGCGTCTGATGCTGGGCTCCGTCGGACGAGCGCGCGCGTCATTATCCACTTCATAATTATGGCGCGTAATGTCGACGGAAAATCAGGCTGACCTCTCCCGAGGCTACGATTCTTCCCAGTTGCTCGCGCTAATGGCAGATAAGCGCATCCGATATCGTCTCGTTGCTATACGTGTGTGACGGCTCTTTTGTTTCTGCCTTTTATTTCTTTCCGATGCTAGAGATCGATATCATGTTACTTTTCGCAAGACTGTTTTCAGAGAACGCTTTGCTACAATTAGAATTACGTCGATTGTTAGCGCAGACTATTTTTTTTTTTGGTGTGTTTTTATAATAATAATAAAATATTTATCGCGAAGCGTGTTTACTTATATGCAATTATTTCGCGTTATCAATGCACGGGGAATGTCTATTTTATTTATCAAACTGCCAAAATGTATGTCTCGCCTTCATGTTATATTAGACTTTGGATTCATTCATCTTTCGTAATTCTATTCTAATACGCGGGTGAAGATGCTTAATATTTAAGATTATTTTCTGAGAGCTTTTCTTGAATTCCGTTATTATTCATACTAGCATGACCCATTTAGCGCCGGTGTTGCCGGCTCATAAAGGAAATACGTCACGGCAGGACCGCGGCTGCAGCACGCTCGCAATACCTTAATTAAGAAGAGCGTCATAATGCCAACGCATATAATGTCATATATCAGGAAATTTCAATGGACCGCTTTACACACCGCTCGGCTTTACTGCGTTATTAATTCAGGAACAGCGGTGGATAAATATTCGCGGCATAACGCAGCCTTATCACGTTAAATAACTGGCGCGACAGTATATTATTCTGATACCGTACAAAATACGTGGTTACATCGCACACAACCTTTTATGACGCATGCAAAATTATAATTTTATTCCCAACAGGTGTTTTGTCCTTGTCGACACTCATCTAATTCCTCTTTTTTTTTGTGCGTTCTTAAGTCGTATAATTCAGTGTTCGTAAACTTGGATATGTTTATATACGTTTATTTATGTTTCTTGCTGGGAGCTAACAAATAAATGTTTACTGTTTATTTATCACCCAATTATTGCAATTGGCCAACGTAACTTCTGTTTGGACGATCGCTGAATCATCGCGAGTATAATAATAATTGCAAGTTTAATCGCGCTTGGTTACGTTCAGCCGCGAACTCGTCGACGGCCGAAATGCGACCCATGATAGATGCGACTTAATCGCTCGAGCTATCCATCCACTCTCGCTGGGTGATGATGAATCATCCGTCGCGCGCGGGATCTCGCGGGAAGACCTCGATTTTGCGTCCCTTGCGGAACAGATTCCCGTCGCGGGTAGTACGGACGCGGAGTGTTTTCTGACGCGACACTTCGATCGGAAATGGCCCGGAAGAAAGGGGGTTGGGGCCGGGGTTTACGAGCACCGGGCACCGCGTCGTTCTTTTCAGCGCAGCCATCGAGTCCGCCACGCCGTGATTCATAGACATATCCCACGAATTATGGGGCCGACGAGAGCACGCTCGGGAGACGCCGGCGGAAAGAGAGCGAAACATTTTTATCTCCCGGCTCGTCTGGCCGGGGAGAATCGGGCGCGTCGCGGAAATAAAGCACGGTTAATGCGGACGTAGCCCGGCACGAGACGCAGTCGGCAATGACGCGCGAGGAAAGGGGACAGGGGAAGTAGATGGCGAGGGATGTTATTAAAACTGCCGTTGCTGATTAGATGAGCTAATTTCTCGGCTGCACGTGAAACTTTTAAATTCGCCCCCGACGCTCGCGCGCCAAGGGCCCCGGTCGGCGTTTGCGCGTGTGCGCGCTCTCTCTCTTTCTCTCTCCCTGGTTGTCGTCGATTTTTTCATTCTCCTCCGCGTGCGCCGCCGTCCCTCGGCAACAAGGGCGCCCAAAGGGTTTCCGTCGCCCGCGGTTACCCCTTTGTGCAAGACGCGCCCGCCCTGTTTCGACCCTTCGCACCACCGCGTCCCCGCCCACGGCGCTCGTTCTTCTGTGCATCGAATAAAGCCTTCGTGTCGGAGGGTCCACCTCGCTTTTTACGGGCTAATTTGTTTAGCCGCCACGGTAACGACATCTCGTAAAACGACGTCCTCTATTTTCGCCCGCGAAACATTCGTCGTTCGCTCGGCGAATCCTGAACGGTCATCAGCGTCGTACTTCGTGTGCTCACAGTCCTCACTTCCTTTGTTACCTCTCTCGTAATCTCTCTATTTTTTTTGTAGTTTCCGTTTTTCGATTGTTCCTTGAACAGTAAATGGTAAATTACCGTCGGGAAGTTTGTTCGGTACGGAATCGCTCGCTATCTAACATTCGACGATTCGCGAAGACATCGTGGAAATGATCGTGTGACCCCCGCACTTACGCGATTTCGAAGAAATTCAGGCCACGGGGAGCTCGCGCAATTGTGCGCGTATATAGAAATTTGTTTAAAAGTCCCATTTGCGACTGCGTTTTTATGAAGCGCACGCGGATACTTTGTCGTATGAAGTGATGAGCGTCAAACGCATAAAGTCGGTCCTGAAATACTTATGATAGAGTTGACGTCAAGTATCATCGCGAATAAAATAGTTCGATGCCCTCAAAATTGCTCCAATATTTTGCGAGCGAGCGTATATAACTCAAATGTGTCAACCGCGCGCGCGAAATCGTAACGTATGCACACAACGTAAAAACGTGCTTCATCTTGCCTAATCGTACGAACTTGCCGCGCGTAATTTCACACGGATGCTGTATCCGCGCGGCGCTGGTGCCCGGAACCCGTATTACTGCGCCAGTTAACCCGCGACCCCGGTAAATGATACGGAATTATCTCGGTGGCCTATATATCCCGACAACTTTCGGGTCTGCAACACTCCGTTGCGCGTTCTCATCGGCGTGCATTAACGGGCGCGGCGGCTGGGCACGAAGTTACCTTGAAGCACGTTAAATACAGAGACGCACGGGCAATTGTGCATATCGCGAAAAATGCGAGAGCGCTCGCGGCGCGACGGCCGGCGCTATCAACCGTCGCCACCGCCACCCGGGAAAGGGAGGAAAATCTGAAAAAAGAGAGGGTGCGAACGCCGCCGGTGGTTAAAATGCATCAATCCCCCGCACCGCCGCCGCGAACCCCCGGCAGCGGCGCACCATCTCGTTTCTGCCGCACCGCGCGTGTTCCCCTCGCCGCTGTGGGTATTCTTCGCGCCTCGCGAAAATTATCGTGCGTCGTAACTTTCGCGCTCGCCGCGGCGGGAATCCTTCGCGCCTTTGCGTACGATAGAAATTGTTCGCGGAGAATGATGTACGGATTCGTGGCACGGCGCGTGCGGTCTTCGTATTATGGCCGGCTTAACGAGCAATTTCTGTCGACATTTATTCTATCGGGTATAGCGCGTATATTTCCGCGAGAGAATACTTCCAGGGTATACGTGCAGTCCGTACATTGAATGAAGGTAAAATCCTACGGTATTACAGCGAAAACATCGTGTATCCTTCCGTGACAAAGATGCGCCGTTGTACCCCCTGGAACGTAACACGCAAACACACTTTGAACGAATCTCCCAGTAAATTTATAATTTCCAATTAAATTATGTGAACAGAGACGTTTGGTATATTCTCGTTAACATATCTTTTAATATAAAAGGAGACATGAGGTGTAAAATATGTCACTAAGACTGTTGAATCAAGATCACATCAACGGCTAACATTCATTACACCGTTAAACACTATCTTTTGTCTCGCGCCGCGCTTTTTCATCCCTTTTTTTCGCAAGACTAATTGATTTACCTTCACCACTGCTGTGCAAGCACAATAACGCTGAGCCGCTTCGCGCTCGCTCGTTGGCTCTTCGCTACCGCGTCTACGTCGCGACAGTCATTTTGCGTCGTCGCTGGCGCGAACCATTAACGCGGCGTTGACGCGTGTACATATTTTTCACGATAATTTTGTCTGAAGAGTAATTTTTCGCTTAGCGTCACGCTCGGTCGAATGAGCCACGACATCGTGCTAACATTGCCAGCAATCGCCGTCAACTCGACCATATATCAAAATTAAAAATTTCTGCCACCGCAACGATTTATGACTTAACTGGCGAATGTGAAAAAAGTTCGCAAACGATAATAATTATTATCGTTACTCGATTTACACAATTTGAATGCCGGCTAGCTTTTTTACCGCAAAAAGTCAGTTGACTACGTGGAAAGAGTAATTTTACTGTATTAAAAATTTGGTTAGACATATTGTAGATCAGAAGAAAATTTTATGTTGGCCTATCAAAATAATTATGTAGAATGTTCAAGCGTGATAATACTACTGCAAAAAGTTTCGACGTTCTAGCAACTAGCTTATCCAATACAATTTTTTAATGGCTCAACATAATTATTTTCAAATCTATATTTCAAATTTAAAATTCTTTTCGTGTAGAAGAATCGTTATGAAATATACTAGGGTGAGTCAAATGAAAACGAGACAGACTGTATACGTTACGTTACCCTAATACGAATCGAAATATTTTATTAGATTCCATCTTGATACTTATAAAGTTAACAACTTCCTGCACTTTATAGACGCATGAGAATGAACTCGACTTATTCACTCTTTAGAGTTGTAAGGGGCAAATTGACGATATCCGCTTGTCCGACCTATCTCACATTCGGCTGCTCCTGTGAGAATGCATTGACCTATTATATTCATTATCGCGGCATTTCTAATTGCATGAAAAATTAATTGAATTTCACTGACGCGAAATGGAATGCGAAGGTGGAGGTGTGGTGGATGCGCACGATGGCTGGAAAGAATCCAAGATGCAACGTTTCCAGATGAAACGTGTGAGATAACCGGGACAAAAAGGGAGTTTGCACGATTACATCCTCCCGCTTTTTCGAACACCTCCGGTCGACGAGCGAAGGAGCGATCGAAGGAGAGTTTGCGTGAAGAAAAAAAAACGGAATTGATCGACAGTACAAAAGGGACACACAGTCCTCGAATCGAATGGCCGTTCGGCTCAATGCCAAATTATTTTCTACTCGTGGAACACTCGACGCCGCGGGGAAGGGACGAAGTGGTTAAGAGGACGCGGTCCGCAAGTTTCCACGGGCACTCTACATCAATCTGAGATATATGTTCAATGACTTGGATCGGAACGTCGCGCGACCACTCTCACACACACACACACACACACACACACACACACACACACACACACACACCCACACACACACACACACACACACAACCTTGTTCTACGAAAATAATCGATTCCAGAACTCGTGATGGATTATATACCTATAGGTCATTCTCTTTCAAAGAGATTTTGTTAGGTACTTGCCACAGTGACTTGCTACCGTTCATTTTCCTTACATTCTTCACCGACTTTGGATGACGTTATGTGGTCATTAAGTGATTTGTTTGGTGCCGAACGAGCAAACAAAATACTTGGGTTACTTTTCGAGCGCTGGATGATGAAGAGAACTTTTGTGTTCGGGTTTGAAAGAACGGAAACTAGAATGCCGTTGGAGATCTGTTTCACTCCATTTCGTTTCATTTTCTTCCGTTGAGTGCCTCTAGAACTACTCGAGGGGCTGTTAATCTTTCTTTGGGAACTTTGGGATTGTCCATTAATCGTTTTAATGCCAATGTCCTACAACCTTTTAACGATAATTATAGACTATAATTAACGGTTTATTGCTGATTTTGTTTCTGAAATATAAAACATTTTAAATGCTTTTGAAAATATTTTTGTTCGGAAAATACATACCATGTTTTATAAATATTATCTAAAAATATTTTTCATCGAGAAAAATTTTTATTTTTGTAGCATATGTGCACTAAAAAAAAGTTTAGTAATAATAATTTAGCGTTGGAGAAATAATATCAATTAAATGTTTGATTAATAGAACCAAATATTTAGTAATTATATTAACTGTAATCAAACATAATAATAATAATGACCAATCGGATACTAAATGGTTATCAAACTAAATTTACTAAAATAACTAAATATTTGGTTACATTAACCGAATATTGAAACTACATCATCAAAGCTTGGTAACTATCTAGATTTGATTATTATTACCAAACTTTTTTTTCAGTGTGCGATGGTTTGTCATATACCAATGAAAGATAATACAGAACATTCTGTTGAAACATTTGGAATTCATGGACTATTATTGATTGATGTGCTTGATAAACTTTGCAAATATAGTTAGATGGGGGGGGGGGTGGAATTAGTCGATGTCGGAATGGTTTGAGATTCTTACGTAAAAAGAAAAGGAACAGCAAGGATCTTACTCGGAAGGGTCTGTTGCGCCCTCGATTCTGTCGTATTTCTTGTCGAGAGCTTATTAATCCCTCTTGCTAGAGCGTTATATTATTCGTTGTTCACTCTGTCGCCTCTTCTTTATGTGCGACTCAGAGGAAACGATTACCGACATAAAAAAATTGTAGGCCCCTTTTGTCCTTGTTCCCTTTGAACGTGTTCTTTCATTTCACGTCATTTGATTAATGAAAGTGCGCTGATTGTACGGAGAGCAGGAGCTTTGACGTGGAGAGCATTTCTCTTTCTGTCGAGCGAGTCGAATAAAACGATAAGATTATCGCTTATTATAGCATATTTTATCTCTTCGAATTATAGTGGTGATATCACTTTTGATGAATGTTAATTGCTTGATATTTTAAAAAGATGCGACCTATTGGATTTTTATTCTGTATTTGCGTGATACAAAAATGGATCTAAAATTATACGTCCATTATTTTTTGTTATCGAAGCAGAATTTAGTACTTGATATTATGCCTTACACATCTCGAGCAGCGCCGCAAAATGAACGCACGACAGACGATCTATCGATAAATTAAAGCGCGCCGCGCGCTATCATTGCGTATTAAGAGCATCACGAAATCTCCGACTTAATTTCGCAGTAGAATCGTCACGTTTGGCGTTTATTTCGCGGCTCTCGATCGACAACTACGTATTACTTGGCACGATCGATGACGTCTTGATTGCAAGCCTCGAAACGGCGAGACTCGTTCGCCGCGCTATATTTATTGTCTACCGGAGAGACAAGGCGCGAATCGCCCTAACTGCGCGCGTCGAGACGAGGGAAAAAGAAATAGGATGAGACGTGAAATAGGAAGGATCGTTCCGCCGACAGCATACGGCGCGCAGTAACTCGTCATCGGGTGAACGATTATATTTGCCCGACTGCGAATTAGCATAATTGAGCGTTACCCGCGAAAGCTCCGAATTGGCGGTGGATAATGACTTCCTGCCAAGGAAAGAAGTGCGGCCACGTCTCCGGTTAATTACACGCTTTTCTGGCTGGCCGACATTGCGACCGCATTCGCTGGCGAGGTACCGCTCGCAGTTCGAGGTAGGAGCAAGACCGTAGGTACGAAACGTAAGACGCGAGAGGGACGGACGGTATCCACAGTTTTGCGAGAAGATTAACGAACTGACTCTCCGTCGGCCATGCTCACACCTCGTCGTTGATATAACCTTTCGTGGGCCGAATATAAACCGGTAAATAACTGAGCGAGTGGGTGACTGTTCGCCGATCATGTTGATGTATTAATTATCTCTGTGCCATAGTCAGCGGCTACGATAAATTCAGGCATCGCACTGTCGGCTATTACATCCTGTTGCTCGTAGCATGCGCTATTGACATGTAGATATCAGGAATATTATTATCATTATCAAGGGATGCTAATTGATATCTCCTGACGTTAAGAAATCCACATTTATCACCGCTGTTAACGCTTCATTTAATTTAACGTTTCACTGCAATCATTTGTCTCGCATATTTATTATTAAGCAACGTCACACGTCGTCTACATTGTTAGTAGACTCCACAATGGTTTTCCTCGAAATTATTCATCGGTATTCATCGGTTTATCGAAAAGTCGATCTGCGAAATGGAATCCTTGTTCTAAAAGCACAAATGGCAACCACCTGCTGTGGATAGGAAGTCAATTCTGTTACATAGGTGGTATTCCGAAAGTTTATTCTGTACGGAACATGATTTCAATGCTTTGGCGTTTTCGATAAAATCTCTTTTCTCTTTCGTATCGGCAGTGATACTTGGATAATATTCTGCAGCACGAATTGTGCGCTAACAGTCGATATAGTTTTCTTTGTCGATTGCGTAATCTCGATAGCAGTGCTTCGATAGCGCGCGCACTCGAAACTTCAGTTCGCGAGTAGGGTTCTATACGGTATGTAATTTATTACTCATCGAGTAGTTTGGCGCATTGATCGATCTCGCTCCCTTGTACAAGACTGATAAATTAATTGCCAGTATCAGCAGCCTGGCAAACTGTGGCAGTACACTAGGTTATTACGTCACGATGGTATATGCGGTACGCCGTATCTCGTTCGTTCGACGCCTCCGATTACACGATCCAGCGACGTCAAGTCGTTATCGGCATCATCGTGAGCGGGAGGCAACAACCAACACCACGAACACAAACCGATCAGCGCACTCTCATCGTCATAAGTTATAACCTTATGAGAATATACTTCGCTCCGTTGTCGATCGATCGATCGGTTGCCGCCGTTCCTGTCGGCGATAGACGAATTAATTAAGCGGCACTAGCACCTTGGTCAGCCGTAATGGTCGGTAAACCTGACAAGGCTCTGCGGTCATTAGGTCACGTTTTACATCGACCTGTAATAGCTTCTAGCGAGCCTGGCGGCGGCGTGCTACCGTGCCGTTAGGTCACGTCTTATATCCGCCGTAATATCTCTCCTTCCCTCTCGCGCCTTCTCTACCAAGTTCTAAGTGTTCCGAGCGACTGCACGGTCGGGGCTATTATCAATTTCTTCGTCGGCGATAAATGAAAATCACTTGGGCGCGGACGTGGCTGTTCGTTGTATCGCGTGCCCGGAATGCTCAAGAGCCGGGAGACTCTTGTTGCAGCAGGCTGCCCGCCATCATCGATCGGCTCTGGTCTCTCTTTTAACACTAGTTGACGAGTTAATTACCTTTATCGACAAATTCTGACACCGGTTGCGGCACGGCAACGGTGCGGCGGTCGGCGGCCGGCGGCGTCGCCTGTGACACCGATACTGTGCCTGTTGACATGGCGATATCTCTTGTCCGTGGCTCGATGGAAATCTAATGTGACGCGAAATCCTTACCTATCCAGAGAGACATGCTCGATATACTATTGCACGCTCTCGCGCGAAATATGGCGTGCTTACGGGCTTAAATGCACGCACGGCGCGGAGCGGCGCGCAGCGACGCAACGTGCACCGCATGTGCATGTGGATTACGTGCAGCGACACACGTACACATTTCTCCGATTGTGCGACACGTCGACGAGGATGCGCACAGGTATTATGCACGTGAGCGGCGAGTATTATGAACGTACAAGCACCTGACATGGTCTCGGCCGATTTACTAAACATATTAAGTGTAGTCGGAATAATACGCTCATCGTTTAATGCCACAGGTGAGGATCACCGATGTCGGATAGGCCGCGAAATATAGCGACACCATTACTGCTGACCAGTGCGAATAGCGTAATCGGCTTTTCGTGAGTTTTTCCCAGTTTTCGAATATATAACCTGCACGCAGCGCGCTAGTCATCCCATTTATCCGATCAAATCGAGATCGCGACTTTATCACGATTTCTAGGTGGTTAAATACATATTTTGTTATCGAAAAAAAGCTAGAGTTTAATTAAATTAAAAGGCTCCTTTTTATACCACGATCTCCCTTGTCAGTCCGCGATATTCATTTTTCGAGTGCACTTTAAACGTTATATCAGTTTGGAATTACGGTCTGCATTTGATCCATACGCCCGCGCATTCTTCCTGCGATTCCGAACGGTCCGTCACTACGCGAACGGTAAGTGCAAGCGTCTTGCGTTCCGTATTTACATTACTTTCCTAAATTCCATCCCGCGCCATTCCGTCCGGTTCACTCAACCACCGACGTCCTTCACAAAGACAGCAGCGAATACCCGATCGGGATAGAATGCACAACGAAGTCGATCGACGTGCAACGGCGTGAAAGATTTTAGCCCTCCGTGAGACATTCCTTTGCCCACGAGAATGAGGGAGAAAGAGGGATCGATTGTCCGTCTCGGCACGATTGCTGCCAGCATTTATCGCGAGGCTGGCAGCCGAGGCCGAGTTCCAGCACAAAGTGCCGCCCGGCGACCTATAAAGCTCTTTCGGTCGTTCCTCCGCTTATCTGAAATAATCGAGTAGTGACAGAAGCTCGTGGTGATGCACTGATACGCCAATAAGGCAGCGTGCCTACGTCGCGTTTATCTAGATGAAGGAACTTTTAAGTTAGATTGCGCACGGAATGAGAGAAGCAAGAGGATCCGAGTGAGCTCGACGGAGGGAGGAGAAGAAATCCACGGATAGAGAGAGAGAGAGAGAGAGAGAGAGATCGTGTCGAGACGCCGAAGCAAGGATAAAATTGGTTTGTACCCCTATTGACATGTCAGGACGTCCGTCGGGGTTAAGATGGTCGGCGATTACCACCCGTATTCTCGTTTCCACGGCACGGTCGGCCGGCTATCCGCGACGCCAAGGTTACCGCAACACGGCCAATTGAACTCGGCCGCGAACCGCAAGATCGCGAGCCGGCCGATCGTTATCTGGAAACGTATTGCGCTCGACGAGGAACGAGGCATTCCCAGCATCGCAGCTACAATTTCGATTGCACGCCACGGCGCCGATTGTTTAGAGCGCTTGTAATGATGATGAGCCCATGCGCGCGCGCGCTAGCCAACTGACGGCAACAGCGGTTAACCGAATTGTTTAATCTTCTTGCCCTTATAGCACACACCTTCAATCACGGGTTTATTATTTTTTCTGTACGATACAGAAGGACGCAGTATTTTATTTTTGACGAGAGATGTTGCTTCGCGCACCGGTGAAAGAACTGGCCGGCGTTTCGCGAATGGAATTGCGTTTCATCGTTTTCTATTTCAATCGCGTGTATTTCGACGCTCTCATTACTGTCCGACATGTATGGAACAAGAAGCGGGAAGAAATCGTGAATACGGCGGAGAAAAATGGAAGAAAAAAGGAAGAGATATAGAGAAACTGTTACGAAGATAAAAAGGGATAAGAGAAAGCGAGTGGAATTCAAGATACGTGACGTGCCTCGGTGATGAAGTATTCTTTCTCTTGCATTCGCAAGACACTTCCGCTTCATCGATCTCGGCTCCGTGGACCTGCGTTGTCTCTTGTCCAGATTTTTGTGTGACGGCAAGATATTCGCTCTCTTCGAAACCTCGCCGTTTTCCATATTTCGTTGAATGATGTACCGCCCGTTTTAATTTTACGATAATTCTATAGCGAATAATTTTCTTGCGGAATTTCTCTGAAAGAGTAAAATGCTCTTGTAATCGTTTTCTTTAGAAAAAAGAAATTTGCATTCTCTCGTTCGATCGATTTTGCGCGTGGTGCACTTTCTGAATTGCGGCCCAAACGAAATGCACTAAATCGGCTAATTCCCGGCTGGCTGATCAAACAGTTTGTTGCGCCCGAGCATTCAAAGTTGATTTTAGGGAGCGATTTATCAGCCTGTTGCGAAATCGTTGACCGTACCGAAACTAACTTATAAAGGGCTCATTATAGAGCGGCAGTCGCGGGATTTGAATTTTAAATCGCGTCGAATACGAATGGTGTACCCGCCAGAGCTAATATGCAAACCAATGTCATATGAAATCGTTACATGTATTAACATGTCAAATAGAAACGGATTAATCGAGTGTACGGTACTGTTCCCTGGACGCGCGCGATGCGTGTGTACATTAAATAAATTAGAATCGAGTCCGAGAAGGAGAGAGCGGGAGACGCGCGTCGCGTTTGCGCATCGCTGTTTTCATAGATAACGACGTAATCGAGTGCCGGTTATCGAATCTGGCGTAAGCGATGGCAAACATAGCGGCGCGTTTACTTTCGTAATTACCAATGCAGAATACGCGGTCGCGGATGAAACGCGAAATGTCAATGGAGACTGCAACGTGCTTCGTGTGCGTCTTTGTGTATAGATTTGTTCACGCTCGACCGACACGTCGCGCCGCCGCGCCGCGCCGCGCTGCCCCGCCGCTTCGACATTCACGCAACGTGGAAAATTCGGTTGAACGCTCAATGACAAATTAATATCGCTTCCGCAATAATATCGAGCGGTTATTAATTGCGCGCTGGTTTCGGATATTTGGTCGAATATCAAAAGGGGGAAATGTAGGGTCGGTTTTAGGGTGGCACGGTCGATTTAAGTTGCTTGATCGTCGTCACGCGCTTTCGGCGTCATTGTTGCGCGATGATCCACGAAAACGATCCGATCTACAGCGGACTAGCGTAATGCAAATATATAAATCTTCTGTACATAATGATTGGAGTTGAGGACTATTCTTTTACCGCGAACTATTGTGTGCTAATATTTTAATACGCGAGTATCTTTTATTCTTGATTTTGTCTAAAGGAAACATCAACTATTATACTAGCAATTGTGTTTATCGTTTAAATACCAAAAGTGTTTGCGAAGCATTTATATCTACGTATTACGAACTTTATTTAACGATAATTTCATATGTTGATTTTAGTATTATTATGCGTTGGTAATAGTGTTATTTATTTTTATGTTTTACGATAGTTGTCACATAGTTCATTATTACAAACGACATATTACATATCGAAGAGCGATATTAATGTTACATTTATGTTTGCAAGCAACATGTTACATTCATTGTTAGAAATTACTGTCTACGTGAAATATTTGTACGGTTCATTCATTTTCGCAAGAAGGATATAAAGGAGAAGCTGCGAACTTCCTAAATAACCGCTTTGATCTTGTTATAAAATTTCTCTTGCTCAACGGTCAAGAACTTTCGATGGGTATCTACTTTTTTTCTTGCCGCGAGTTTCTATCCACTCTACGTATCCTGTCAGTCGTATCTAAAACTAGATTGACAAATTCGATTATAATAACCCAGCCTCGCAAGACGAGACTTTACCTGCGGGCGTCTATCAACTTCCCGACGAAGAGCGACATTATCGATCGCATTATCGGCCTCGTAAACTTCCACTTCGCTACGTGAGATCGTTCGTAAACGTCGATCGTAAAATCACACGGCGGGGGGTGGGGAGAAGGGGAGCCGAGGTTATTGGTACGTTTCCGGAAGGGTTGCAGCCCGCGCACCGCATTCGAACGAATAAATACGTTTAATCTTGTTTTGCGGATCGAGTGCGGTCGCGCCAACAATCCTATATTTGTCGTATGTTTTTCGATGTTTTTGGACGATACATTTCATCGTATACCGAGTCAACATTAGCGTGTATAAATATCATGTTCATTCCCATTATCTTCTATAAAAAGAGATGCTGCCAAAGGAATTGTTTTAACGACAAAATGAGAAAAACAGCAGTATAATATGTAGTCGTAAGATACATAAGATACGTATAAGATTTATCAATTTGTGCTGTCTGTTTATTATTTCTAATTAATATTTTTTAAATTTATGAATTGGAAATTGTAACTAATAAGGAACAGAGAAAGCGATAGACAGGGAAAAGGAATACATTGTTGTTTTATTATGATTTACATTAAAGATGAGAATTATGTAGAAATGCGCGAACGACGTTTTATAAGCGTTTTACGAAAATAATCTCGAGCCTTTTAAAAAGCATCACCAATTCTCGGATGCGAATGAAACGGAAACGTGAGTAGCACCAGACGGCAAAGTGAACAGCGGTTCTTTCCTCTGAACTCTCTGAAGGCGATACTTCGTTACAGATCTCGTCCTTTGCGAAATGACGTTTTCGTAAAAGCTCCTTCTCGCTGCAGTTCCGGTCCTGAAACCGGATCTGTCGGTCTAATTGCTTTAGTCTTAAGCGTCCGTTACATGGTACATTTGAAGGAAAATAGATGGTGGGTTTCGGACTTAGACAGAATGCGAAAACGTGAAAGGGGGATGAGAGGAACAAAGAGAAAGAAAACCCGACAGAAAGGTGCGGCCCCGGTTAGAAGACTCAACAAACAACGGATAACAAAACTGTTAATGGATTGTGGCGGTAAAAAGTTCCGAAGCAACGTCTTGGATTACCATCGCAAACTATAACCCCGAGATTAACGTAAATGGATATAGCCATCGTTTAAAATGGGAAATATGATATTGACGGTATAGACAGTAGAAGTGTTACATTTAGATTGCACATTGTGTAAAAATACAAATTTTTTTTATTATTATTAACGATAGACAAACCTTGAATTTTTCCTAATTTTTTTTAAGTCTAATTTTTCTAAAATAATCTCACACAACTTTGATTAAATTGATTGACGAACATAAATTGAAAGAATAATTCAACAAAATTTATTTTAGTGCTTGAGAAAATAGAAAGAATATCGAAAATAATTCAAATTTTTGTCTTATAAAAAAAATTATACACTATACAAAATCTCTTGATCACATGCTGTCTTTAATCCACATCGCTTGCTGCGATTCGCTTACTTTCTAATATCCATAAATCCGAATTCAATCGGGTTTCCGAAACGACCTAATCGCGTTCAATCAGTTAGAAAGTGCCGCAAGACGAGGGGGAAAGCGACCAGTGAATCTGATTACTCAATCAGCGGATCACAACGATCGAGTCTAACCGAGGTGAACCGTCGACGGAGTTAGACGAGGATAGGATAGTCAGAGAAGCGATGGCGAGATTGAAGGAATAGAAAAGGAAAATCGAAGAGACATCGGTGAGATAAAGGCGAACGGAAGAGATGAGGAGCGGCGAGGAATGAGAGGGCGAGAATATAGATGAAGAAACGAGCGGAAGAGACGGCAAACGCGGAAATCGCTCGTGTCCCGACGAGACGTTCTATCGCAATTCGCGTAAATGTGACTCCGTCTCGAGATCCGGAACCAGAGATCTTTGTCGCGGAAGCCGATCGTCAAACCAGAGATCCGTGAGATTTAACCGACGATGAGAAGCGCCAGGTGCTTGTTTGTTCTCGCTCGCTCATCGGCTCACTCTTTCGCGCCTCTCTTTCGACTTTTTCCCCGTTAGTTCGTCGTTGGCTATATTATTATTTTATTTTATTTTATTTTATTTTTTGCAAAAGTGAGTGTAACCGCAGCGGCACCACTGCGAATAGGAAGAATGACGGTAGTGGCACAAGAGAATTCTATGAAAATGTTCACATCGCGGTATCGTCGTTTAAACTCTTGCGATTATTTTGTCGTCTTTACCCATTAGTGGACACCAGGGTGACGCTCTATCACTTTGCTGCGACGTAATTACGACGTAAATGTTCGGGGCAGCACGCATGTGCGGCACTAAAAGCATGGACAAAGAGGAGTTCGTTAAACGAAACCGCATGTGGGATGAATTTACATTGCAAAGTCTTCGTTATGTCGATCTAGGTGAACGTGGGATCGCTCGCAAATGCACGCTCACCATACCTTTGTGCTACCTTAAAAGTATAAGAGTTGCAATCAACCGCGAAGAATCATTTACGCATAACGAAGTTTTGATTAAGAGGGGAAATATTTAAAAAGAATACAACGGTATCTCAAACTTTTATAATCAAACGCGAAACAAAATTTCTTCTTCATGCGATTGAATTCACTATTATCTAACTTTGTAAAATCTGCTCATTTCGTACTTTCCAAATGAATCTCTTAACGATCGAACTATAATATCCCGATAAAATTTAGCTGGAATTTCGCCGGAAATACGCGATTTGAGATAAAACCAAGACCACTTTTTACAGACTCGATCTCTGGAAAGTATTTTACCACTCCACAGATTTGCCAACAATTTTCCATGTTTACTGCGCATTTATTAGTATTCTCTGGAGCGACCTGGAGCACGATTGGGAATGAGTACTCCGTTTAATCCGCGGAAGGCTGCTTATTTATTCACAGCTCAAGAAGCGCTTCTTATCACCCTCAAAGGATTCACGAACGTTTGGCTTTTCTACAATTTTGCTGCTCGTCAGCGCGCTCGACGGGCGTTTTGTATTATTAAATGATATATATCGGCGGGTTAAAGAGAGCGTTTCCGTGACTTCGTTTCAGCCTGCTCTTCCTCTGCGATCTCGCTTTCACGAGGGGCGCAATCAACCTTCCGTAACGCTGTATACTTTGAACTGTTTAACCCCGTGATAACGAACCGTAATAATAGTCTCCGACACAGGCGCGGCTTCGTCGCCATTCGGCAGCGAGATTGGGGGCGCAATAAATGTAATCAAACATTCGTGCATAACTGTCCACTCGGAACTTTCGGCGCGATTAATCAGCCTTTCCCTCTCCATCCGATGCTTGGAAATGTTACGAAAACAAGGACACGAGGCCCGCTCGAGAAGGTACTCGTACCCTAGTGTCGAGATCATTTCAAACAGTAGCATCGCTGTAACTTCTCGTCCTTTCCTATCGACCTCGTTTTAGCAAATTGTTATGACAGAAAGCAGCAGCACCCGAGTGCGTACCGTCCCCAGTTTATACATCGTATCCCTGTCGTCGTTTGCCTTGAAATTTTACTGTATAAAGCCTCACGCAATTCGATTTTTAATTAGGTCAGAAAAATTGAACGTTCGATGAGATCGGCTATGTAGATCAATCACGAAGAAATTGTTCGAAGATGCTGTATTTTAGAGAACTCGGTCGCGACTTTCTTACGACTCTCCGAAACTGCGTTTACCCGAGTGTGTTTCAAAGTCATGCGATAAAGTGGTAATAAACCGGAAGTATCCCAACTTTATATACTATTTTATAGTGCCAAAAGCGCGGCTCGTTCTTTCAAATTCAGCCATCTGCCTTGCATCAAAATCATTTGCATACGCGTGTGACGCAGCTTTGCTCGACATTCCAAAAGCCAATAAAACCAGATGTTAAGTTTATGCCAGCATTACCATAGGCGAAATTGTCCGCGGAAAGCGTCCGCTATTCGAGAATAATTTTCTCGAACGGCCTACCCGATCGTGCAAAACGATTTCCGCGAGCCTCCAGCAAGGTTTTGTGTAGTTTGCGTCCCTCTATATTTTACGCACGCGATAGAAATTAAAAGTTACTGTCAGAGCCGGAACTTTCGGTGCGCGCGGCTTGTGCACGGTGTAAGAATACGTTCTGCCACGTTCCCGCGATTGCCGTAATCGCGATTATTGTCGCGGCTGAGATTCAAATGTGTCGTCGTCGACCTTTCCCTCCAGCGATATAATGGGGAAGTTCAGGCGCGGGCAGAAGTTTTCCTCTTTGTCGCGCCGTGCGCGTGGTAAGAAACAAAATAACAGAGGAAAGATGAAAAAGTTGATAGGGCGCTGAGAAAACAGCGGTGCACTTTCGAGGGAATATCGTCCGCTGATGCTATCGCGACGGCCCGAGACGAAAGTGTGGACGGTAATTACGCGCTGGGCGTTGTTGTAAGAATGGCGCATGTCGGTATATGGGATAGCGTAACGATATATCAAACCGTGATGGACGGCGGTATCGTTCGAGTGAATAGTAGCATCAGATTACATTGCCAATGTGATTACAACCGTGGTAATTACACAGCGTTTGCTATTAATTGCATATTGCTGTTACTACCAATTATATACTTTAGCTGTGCTCAGAACGCAGTAATTAGCAAATACATAGTTCCGCCGCGTATGCTGTTTACAGATCGATATCGTTTATTTCAGTAAGATGTCAGATTGCGAAACGACGTTTTTAAGGTTTGGAAGAACCGAGGGGAAGTTGGAAAAGAGAGGGGAGAGCTACAATAGAATATAATCTCGTTAATCAACTGTCCCCAGTTTTATTTTTATCTCGCAACTAATCTACCACGCGATAATTTTCTTTTTTTCCATCATTTTTTCAAGTCCCGAGATGATTAAAAGGATACACTTTATCATTAATCAAAAGTTTTGATAGGTACGCGTATAAACGTCGTAAATTCCGCATCGAGTTCATCACGACAAAGTTCAGGGCTGACGGATAATCATTCATCCTAATATATCACCTATATACCAATATAATTGTAAGGATCCGCACCTTTTATCAGCGTAAACATCGTACAGCTGCACAACGAGGGAGATACGCCTCTTTTCTTTAGAATGATTTCCACCCTCGCAATCTCAACCAGCGGGGGAGGGTAATGCCAATGGCGGCACTGGCGGCGGCGGCGGCGGCGGGCGTCGGTCGTCGAGCCTCCATAATTCAGGCGGCGGCGGCGGGCGTCGGTCGTCGAGCCTCCATAATTCATTCGGCAGACAACCAGAAATCCTGGAAACATACATTTATGCGGCGAGTCGTCCCAGAGGAGCAAGCAGAGACCGGGTAGAGGGGTGACAGAGCAGCCCGGGTTGCGGCGTAGGTTGTAGGTACAAGTGCGCGAGAGGGGACGCGGCAGCAGCACGGTACGACAGGCGGTACACTGGTGGAGATGCCGCTGCAAGGGATGAGGGACGAGACGAGGATGAGGGAGACCCCCGAAATCAGGATGACAACCGTAGAGTTGGCGCCGTGATGCACGACGCGCAGATACGCGCTATCATACCAATAACCGTTCAAATAATAGTCCGCGAGCTGGTTGCGGCTAACGCGTTGCCTCTGCCGAAACACAACCGAACGCCATGCTCGACTACGAACCGCAACGACACGGGCCCGAGTCGATATCGGTCGACGGAGGGGCTGGGTCGAAGCGAATTTCGGCCGTGGATTTCGGGCTCGAAATTGCCGGGACGAGAAAGAGAGGGCGAGAGAGATGCGGCGCGCATTCGAAACCGGCATTTCGACTTAGCAACTGCGTTTCGATTCGTCCGCGGATAACGTAGCCGGTATCGCAGCGGTGCGATCTCGACGTCGACGTCGTCTTGGATACCGGAGACGACAACGGTATCGTAGTAGCTGCCGCTTTAACGACCGCGTCTCTACGTTTATGTTCTCCACGCCGAGGCACCGATACCGGAGGTGGCACTAATGCTTGCTTCGCAGCCGCAAGTACATGTGCGTGGACTATGAGATCGAGTGAATGCTGAGATGCGCGACTATATATTAGATTGCAACATTAAATTTTGTTCAATCGCGACGCACGATAATTTTGATGGTTGCAAGAGAGAGCTCGTAGTTAAATGAAAAGTCTATTTTACTGGTAATTAAAACATCCAAATGACACGGAGATAGCGACACATTTTAGGAGAGAATTTACAAGTTTCTTAGGGATTTCATGCTATAAATTCCCAACAAAACGAAAGAATAAGATGATTCTAATACTAATGGCGACACGTTATACTAACCGATGCACGAACACGCTTGTTGCAGAGTCTCTGATGAATTTGCGCGCGTTATATCGCACAAAGACGTTAAATCTCTGGATTCAGCTCGTCTTGCACGGAATCGGATGAATCGAGTGTACGAGAATTCCTACTTCTCGGCCTATAGAGATGTACCCCTTTTGTCGCTCTAGTGAATAGAATACCGTGTGTATATCGTACGCTTGCCTCAGAGACGAGCGGCGTTTCAGATAGATCACGGTTGAAATTCCAACCGAGATCAGAGTTGAAATTACATGACGCCAAGCTGAAGCAAATTCTAAATCAGATATCTTGTTCAAATTTGTCTCATTGCATTTTAATCTCTGCTTTGAAGTATTTTCTTGCAAAAGATTTCAATCGCCATTGACAAAACTGAATGTAAAACGAATACCGGTTTAGAAAAGAATAAAGCTCCAGTGTTTTATTTCCTATAACGATAGTTCGCAAAACAGTGCATGAAGAACACGTAATTTCATGCAATTTCTCCAAAATTAATGTAATGCAAATGACAAGCCGAGATGTCGACGATTGCTATTCGCGATACAAAATCTGATGAATCTACGATCGCTCTGGTTACACTGCGCTATGACGTACGCAGATACCTCAATAGACAGCGAAGAAGAAAGAGAGAGAGAGAGAGAGCGTACATCTCTTACACGGTGGTTACGTAAAGAGGATGAGTGTCGTGCAAGATAGGCCATAGCCAGTACAAGAAGCTTCTGCGCAGTAGGGTGAAGCAGGACTTTGACACGCACTTAATCACGCCGCGGTTTCTCTATCTCCGATCCTCTTCGTCTTATTCTCTACCTTTCGTCTCTTTTCTCTCTTTACCGTTCCTCTCTTTAGAGAGAGGCTGAGTAAAGCCGCAAGAACTGTCTCCTATTTGCGCCCATTCTCTTGTCTCCCTGTGTCTCACGCTCATTCTTCTTCGTCCTTCTCTCTCACGTTTGGAAAATGCCTCGTTTAACAATGTGACGAAACGTTTTTCATCATTAAAACACATTTGCAATACTATCAGTCCTTTTGGTTTACTAATGGTTTTATGGTAAAGCAAATGATTAACATCGTTAATTTAATTTTATCATAACCGCATTTTTTTTTAATTTACGCCCAATGGCCTGTGATCTTCGAATACTCCAACAAACGGTAAATAATTAAATGATATTTTTAATATCTATTACACTAATAAAATATATTTAGAAACAGGGAAAAAAAATAAAAAGATAAATAAAATTTTGTTTACATAAAGCGTCTCTTGCGCTGTGGCACTCAACCGCAAAAGCCCATAGGTAAACGCATTATTGGGTTTTGTAAATTTTATTGTTCCAAATAATTAATTCATTAGTAACAGCGCAATTGGAATCCGTTTAAATTGTCGCACGTTCAAGTAAATAAATTATGTCAATGCCGCACGCGTCTTTTCGTCGACACAATTAATTGATCAGCGAGGAACGACGTACACTTGACATACGCGAAGAAATACATCCATTTGACATACCGCAATCCATTCGTTACTGCGACGTCGCGTAAGCACCCTTAATACATTACACCCGCTCTGATCGTAATGCGGAAGGAACGCATCGTAAGCAGGACGATAAAGCGCCAAAGCAAACTGTCGCCGCGTGGTACAAGCGGCACCGTCGTTTCTCGCCTTTCAACCAACATCCCTCGTTCGCGGAGAATCAACAGCCTCCCGCGTCAGACCCCAATTTCCGCAGCAATAATACCGGCTTAAACAAAGCCCTGTGCGTGCACCGTGGCACGGCTGCAGGGGACGTGCACTCCAGAAACATTTCCCTCTCGGCAGCCGGCTACATACGCGCGTGTACAAACAGGCAGTTCGATGCAACGTAGGACCACGGTCTGCCCCAGTGCGGCCTCCTCTTGGCGTTCCTGGATTCCATCATCAAGTTAGAATCTGAATTTAGCTGACTGGGCTTTCACATCTATCTACGAAAACGTCACCCTTACACCTATAATCTGCGTGCGAAATTACACTGTTGCGGGAACAGCATTTTCGCCTCGTTTCCATTTCGCTCGTGTCTCGCGGAGATTCGTGTTAATTAAGATATTTCGTGTTGAAATTGCTACATCACGATGCAGATTCTATTTAGAACACAAAAGTGGCGTTCGACTGTTTCGTTGATGACAACAAATATTTTTAAAACGCAATGAAATACGTGCTTGTATAAAACTTCTTATTTTACCAATCTTTTTTTTTTTTAATTACAAATACCGCTATGAATACTGTTTTACTATTCTTTATTACAGGGCTTACATTTACTACTGGGAAAAACGAGAAAACCTGGAATTTTCAGGGAATTTATTTTTTATCCTTGAAAATTATGGATTTTCATAGGATTTTATTAATCTTCAGAAACATTTTTGAAATTTTACCTTTAAATTTAAATTCTATCTTTTTATCTGACAAAAACGTTTCTTTGATCATTTTACTTGATAACACAAAATCGATTAGCAATAAATGCGGTTTATACACGTTCACATGTATTCTCGTGTGACTCGCGAGTTTTTATTAAAAAACATAAATATTTAAATCGACAATAGAAGACAATAGACGTTTTAAATTGGTGCTGTATGTTTAATTATCTTTTGCATTCTCTATTTCCGATGAGCTAGATTCGTGTATTGTCGATAGATTGTTATATGCCGTATTTACTATAGTTTATATTATTTCTTTTTAGTACTTTTTCAAATTCAGAATTTAAGGATAACTTTTTTTGGTGATTGTATAATTAAGGTTTATTAAGAAGTATAATAAAATAAATTTATTTCAAAGCTGCAATTAAAAAATTCTGTAACGTTTTCTGAAGTTTTGAAGAAAATTCTTAGAAAATCTGAGAAAATTCTCAAGGAATTCTTACAAAATTTGAGTAAACATCCTTATTAAGTTTACAAGGAAATGTGAAATTGCATGGAAATAGAAGACGATTTATTTCATAGAATAAACAACAAATATGACGAGACGCGAAAGAGCGAAGTTGTATCGCTACTACTTTAATAAGTATAGCACTACCTGCAACGTTCTCAGCAAAGGTGTTTGAAATCTGGCCGTGCCTCCAATTACTGTCTTCGGTAGCGTATAATTGGTAATTATTCGTACTAACTTCTTGCAGGGCGGATAGTTCGCACTGCGTGTTGGTCAAAGTCTCTTAACGGACGATTAACCTGTAACCAGGTACCCATCGAGACTCTCGAACTTTGCGGAACAGTGTTCCACCGTGCGCTTCGAACACCTGAATATGCTCTCAGATGTATTATAAAGTGTGTTAGGCGATGTGCATGTGGCGCGAGTCGATGTTTCAATGTACGCTGGGAATAACGCGCCGTGGCTACAGATCATTAGAGATACTAAAATCTATTCGAAGTGCGCTATTATCCTCTAGAGTCGCGTTGCGACCTGTTACAACGGATGATTAATTTGCGCGATGCGGTCGAATCGATATTCTTCCAACATTTGCCGATACACAATACATCATAATCGTAAACAACTGAGTGCATTGATTACTTAACATCACAGCATTATGCCAATAATATGATTGCTTTATTCAATTAGCTGAATGCTTCACCGGGCAAATTATCATAATCACGTATTTTGCAATTTCTTGCTTGTCATGCTGTGGAAGCACTCCAATTAACAATGCAGAGTCGATGAATTACAGTGAAGCTGTCGAGCGTTTCCAAAAGGCATAATCGTCATTGAAAATTAATGTAAATATATTTATTAGAATTGCACCTGCGTAAAAACAGAAGGGACGAATGCATTAATCCAGATTTTAATTTTCAATTACTCTTCTTTGATCATTTCTGCCGCTATTCAAGCCATTCCGCGAGAGAGAGAGAGAGAGAGAGAGAGAAATAGCGCGCTATTTGTTCACGATTAAAAGCAAACTTCTGCACGGGAGTCTGCCTTCGCCTCGCGTCGATTTGACAACATCCTCGCGTCCTCGCCATCGGCTTTTGTTCGCTACGCGACAATGCGCGGAACTGGGCCAAATTCAATCGATCGTAAATCTTCTATATTTGTGAATTAAACGATTTTAACCGACCGCGTAAAGACAGACGGCATCTCACGTAATAAGCTACGTTTCTCTCTGTCATTGCGGACGCTTTGTTATCGGTATTCCGGCCTCTCCGTCGTTCTTTGTTACCCGCGTTACTTTCTCCGCCCCCCCCCCTCTTTTTCCTGCGAATTTCTCTTTGCGCGCACCTTTTTTTTATTGATTATTCACGTAAATCCAGCG
Organism: Solenopsis invicta; assembly: GCF_016802725.1. Lineage (NCBI taxonomy): Eukaryota > Metazoa > Arthropoda > Insecta > Hymenoptera > Formicidae > Solenopsis > Solenopsis invicta. The sequence goes on along the minus strand of NC_052666.1, from coordinate 21,731,095 downwards.
GCCTCACACTTTTCACAATGCCGTAATTACCATTGTAGTAAGTGGATTCAAAGCTGGTTATTCTCTTGTAAAGTACTTAACATACTTTGCTCGGTTTCATCAGTCACTTGCGAGAGCGGTAATTGCTTTTGACAAAGGATATTGTGTGACAGAGATTCAATAGAGTGGTCACTTATAAGAGTGAGACTTAACGAGTAATTGAATTATACTAATTATTTGACGTAGATTGAAAATTCTTGATAAACGACGGCTATGCCAAATTGTATATGGGAAATGATCTATTTTTGTTTAAACGTAAATGATAAATTATGACGTATTTCTAATTATGAACGGTTGATAACAAATACCGAAATATACATATTTGTTTTGATTCTCACACACATATATATATATATATATTACTTTTACGTAGATTACTTTTTAAAATTGCGACGCAGTTTTTAAATATCTCGTGTACTCCATTCGGAGGGCGCATAATTTTACCTACTTCAAGATTACCTCGTGATGAAAAGCAAACGGTAAGTAATGCGTAAACGGGATGCATCGGGATGTCTCTTGGGAACTATATCTCATAGACGGTGGTGAGGCGACACGACGTGTCGGGACAGAGCGTTCTGCATCTCCTTGCATGAGTGAGAAACTGTCGGGAGAGGCGGGCGCAACCCGGCGCTCTTTGAGAGACCACATCAACCTGCAGCCAAGTCGTAGGACGCAGTTACCAACGTCGCAAGTCTATCTGCATCGCGATCTCTCGGAAGGGGGTAAATAGAGCTAAGACGCTCCGGCAAAGATTTCTACGTCGCCGACTCGCTCGTGGCTCTGCGGCTCCCTCGTATCCGTGCCATGCTGTAAACCCGATTTCCCTAATCCTTCGGTAGGCGGATAGTGTACCCACCTATCCGTCGTCGCTCGGAGCGGCTTATTTCGCAATGAAAACCGGGGTATGCTTCCACCGACCCGGGCTTCATCCGGAATGGAAGAAGTTTATAAAGCGCTATCGCTGCTGGCTGTGCTGTCGCAAGCTACCACCGTTGCTCCGTGTTGTTGCAGTCGCCTCATTCTTGAGAGATACGGAGGCGGCGCGGCGCGGGCGTTAACATGGCCACGAATATTGCATTCGGGACACGATGCTCTTGCGTTATCGATCGACGAAATTTCATTAGATTGCCATCGTTTTCCCGTTTCGTGGTAAGTTAGAAGACCCATACAGGTTTGACGAAATTGTGCATGGATCGATATGGCACGCACGGCTGCAAAGAAGTAAATGCCTCTTATATTTGCGCGCTTTGACAGACGTTGATCAAAATTACAAATTACGCGTGGACAGCGTTCCGACATCATTAATCAAACAGATCTCGCGCAATTGCGAACGCGACGTGCGTCGCGCAAAAATAAATCATTGACCATTTTCCGTCCCCGCGTTGGAAATCATGGCGCTACTTGCCGGAATGTCGTCGGGCCGACAACTTTTTTCTCTCCGCGTGCCGGTAAATCACCGATTCGATACAGCCGATAGTGGCGCATAATACCGTCCCACCTGATTTCCGCCAACGCGCCCCGTATAATCCATTGAATAATGAAAACATTATCATGGCCAGCGAAGTGCGGCGCTCACCCGTGTCGAAGCACAGGTAGCGGCACGACACTTTTTCGAGAGTCAGGGCGGCCGCGGGGTAGGTGGAGGAGGCGGCAGGAGGACGGAACAGGCAGATACATTGTCGCGTCGGGTAATGAAAAATTGCTGCAGATTTCCCGGTGGGGAAAACTGCTGGTGCGCCATGGCCGCCAGCACGTAGCTGCGGACGCCCGCAGCTACGTGTTACCATCCCTGTAGGAGACCCTTGCGTGTATATCGAACAAAAAAAAAAAAAAATATAAAAAAGTGAAAATGCGAACGCAAAGAACGGAGGAGGAGGAGGAGGTAAAAATGGGATGAGAGGGTGAACAAATAGCGCTGGAATAAATCAGCGAGCCCTCTGTCGCGTCCGTTTAAAACTCGACGATCGACCCAGCGCGGCACGGGCGATCGCACGAATGCACGCGTATGTCCATCCGAAGCGAACTGCCTATTTTGACGGTGATTTATGCTCATACCGCGCTGGAAAAGTCGCCGACGATCGTTTTCGCCCTTCGCGAGATTGTCGGCTGAAATTTCGTCGGCGCGGTATAAATGTATACGTATACGCGCGCGCGAGGTCGCGGATTCCCCGTGTGAGGCGACAGATTTTTGGGATTACAGCGGGTCTCGATCGTTCGCGGCGCGTTTATCCGGAGCCGCGGTGCAGTTGTTAATTGCGCGGCTCTCTGTTTCGTCGTTGAAACAATTAAATTTTGCGCGCGAGTGCGCGATCGGGCAAATTGCGCGCGGAGACGAAAAAAATATTTCATGTGCCGAGCGGGACATAATATCATTCGTTATTCGAGTTTTGGCAATTCGTCATCCAGATCCTCTCTTACTATTAAATTAATTGACGTATTTGGAATCAAATCCGCTTCATAATGACGAAATTGTTAAAATCCAAAGCTATTTATCGACCTCTCCAGATTATGTCAATTGCTCTCCGTCAAAATAATTATTAATTTGTTTAATTAACATTACAATTATTGTTATAATTATTTATCTTTGTTTTATCCCAAGTTTATTTTGGAGCGTAATAATTTCAATGATTTTGAGCTTTCAAGTTTTTGCATTAGATTAAAAAATTTTTTTTTTTTGTTGCTACTCTACGTTTGTTGTTATTAAGAAAATGGATTTATTTCTACTATTTGTATTTCATTTATTAGACCAATCAGCATGATACGACCTTATTTGATTTGGAAACGTGAGTTGGCTATCACTGAACGACGGATACAGTGATTGGCAGAACGTGCCCGGCACTTATCTCGACAGATTTTCCTTGAGCGGCCAGCACGCTCTCGAATTTGATATCTCGATTACACAATACGAATCAACGGTTTCCGTTGCTTGGGTTTAATTTAATGCTTAGTTTACTTAATGGATTCCTAAAATGATTGTAAATTAATAAAAGATTTTTCTTAATCTGCGTATTACGGATCGCTTCTAAACCTTAAAACCCTTAAAAGAACGTACGTAAAAGAAGAACAATACATACAGTTTACGTTAATCCAAATATAACGCAGAACGCAGTTTATTCTCTATCGTAGTTGGTTAAGAGATTTCTGGGGGAGGAAAAAAATGCAAACGGAAAACGCTTTAATTAAGCAAATTGAAATAAAGGAGTCGGCCACAACGGGTAAACGAGAAATTGCATGGATGAACCATGTTCGCCGATGAAATAACCACAGGGGCCTTAGGATTTAACCTTCGTAAACGATTTTAGAATCCGCCGGTAATTGTTGTTTTATTAAGGCAATTCAACCGCGGCCGCTCGATCGCTTCGATAATTCCGATCTGGCTTGAGGGAAAACTACACTTAGTGGAATCTGCATGCACGCTGCCGTTCCCGAATGCGCGCCGAGGGGTGAACATACGCGATTGCATATTGTGATCGGCGTGTGCATGCAGGTCTGCGTGCTCCGTGCACGCCTACGCACGTCGGAGGGTCATATCGGCTAATTGAATTGTCTCTAAGACCGGCTTACAGCTACGGCATTTGCCGTGTGCCTGCTAAGGATACCCAACGTCGTTTCAACTCTTGCGACGTTATCGTTAGAAATCGTAAGGAATTCTATAACCAAACGATAATTGTGCTTGAGTGTCATCTTGCGGTCGTGTAAAGAGAAAGAGAATGTCTGCAGTGCATGAAGATCGTGGCGTATTATGTTAAGTGCGGAATATATTGTGAAAATTACTTTATTATAAAGATAATCGTTTAATCAAATTAATTAAACAGAAATTTTTAGGTATAAATTCAAAGTATTGCTTATGACAAATATTTATCTTTTGTCGTCGGCAAAACGATGTTATAAAAATAATATAAATGTTATAAATGTTCAATACTTTGAAAATTTGCTTAATCGTAAATATCCAACATGCCGATGCAAAATTATGGCACGTGTCGTATCGGATGCCGTTCACATGCAATGCGGCCATTGTTAATAAAGCTTGTGATGTTCTTGCAAGCTTCGGAAGGTTTAATCTCCAACCAACCGAAACTATGTACCAACTTATGAGCGACGATGTTAATATATATTCACAAGGTAATACTGTAGTAACTAATTCACATTGTTAATGCTACTTTTGATAGATGATAAAATTATGCATACATTGGCTGCGTTCAGTAGAAGAAGTAATTGATGTAAGATTCTTTAATATGATTGGTTTATACATTTAAATCCGGCAGGAACTAAGGGCAAAAACTATTCGTATTAAAAAATCTTACAACAGTTGCAAAGTTGTTTTTTTTTGCTGAACGCAGCTATTGTTTCTCTTTATGTTACTGTATCATAATTATAAATTTTCAATTGTTTCGGTGAGCCTATTAAGCTTTTCAAAATTTGATTCCATTCTACTACCGCTTGAATGAAATATATTCATACAATAGAAACATTTCTCTGAACAATAATTTAAAAAATAATTGCGTTATTAGAGAAAATAAAATGTATATAACAAATATAATTTAATAAAATGAAATGTATAATTTAATGAAATACTGGGGAGAATTGCAGAATGCATACTCGTCTTCTAAAGTGTACCTATTCAATATTTTACATTTTTACTTAATATAAACAACATAAATATAATAAAAAAATAACTTAAATGGTAAATATTTAACAATTCTCCCTTTCCGTATTTAATAAAATTTAATTTTGATACAAGTCCAGATTAAAAAGAATATATAATTTATCGAGAGATTTATATAATTTTGAAAGTTCAGATTACATTTTAATTTCAATTAGAGAGGATCACAATCGGATGTGAAAATCCATTGGTTTTTAAAGCTTTCCTCCAATCAGAAATTAAAATAAAGAAACTCAGAAAAATCTGCAATATACGCAGAATTTGTATGCGTTCGACGCGGGAGCGTGTACGGTTGCGATGGTACGGAAATTCGTCGATCTCTCAAAGGGCATTTAATTTGGCAGGTTTCGAAGTGAAGTACCGCGCGCGCCAACAAATCGTTTCGGGCGGACGCTTTTAAATTAATGCGACGCTCGGCGGATTAATTCCCTCTTAAATTAATACCATTATGTACGCGTGCGATTTTCAATGAAATTACGCTTTAACGCGATATATCCCGCGTATCGCTGACGCCCAGTCTGAACGCTCTAATGGCCATTTTATATTGATTGCGGAGGCCTTAATTATTCTATCACGGAAACGCTGTTTACGATAAAAGCACTTGGCGTCCGCTCGCATAATTTATCCTACGTTTCGTTTCTGTATCAAAATGTGCATTGTATAATACGTACGCATCAGACTTTAATGCTCAGAAGCGTAAAAATATATTCGCGCAACGCATTCATCCATAAATATATGTCAGCTCGTTAAGGGTTTAATTATGGTGTTATCTCTATTGAAATGCATACGCTATATATAACAAAGCTGAAAGAATAATTACAAAATGATACGTTTACGGAAGATATATTGGAAAATACGTGCATGCGTTGCAGCAATTAAGTTTATCCTCCCTTACGAGAGATTATCCTTGTTCATGTAAGGAAAAATAATTTTACCCTATAACGGGACAATTTTCCTGTGACATAAGCTTTGAGACAACTTCGCGTTTAGATACGTGATTTTCACAAGGGATACATATGGATATAGTGAACGTAACGCGACGAGTTTCCGCAATATACTCCGTACGTTACGGCTCGATACAATGCGCACGTCCAAGGCTGCCTGCCTATGCAAGTGACGCCTCTTCCGCATGATCGCGGTACAATCCCGTGTGTCGCGTTTTGTGCGATAAAGGCCGGCTCAGAGAAGAGAAACGTGCGTTTTCACGGCGCTCCGGGGACAAGCTTTGGAAAATATGAGCACGTTCATGGTGAGTCGGTTAATTTTTAACTCGGAGCTACCATCCGTTGACGTATTCCGTCCGGTTCAACGACTGCGGTCTATGGGATTGTACGCTGGGAATTTGTGGAAAGCGACGAGGAGAATCAGAAGGGGAGAGAGAGAGAGAGATAGAGATAGAGGGAAAGAGATGGAGAGAGTGATAGCACGCGAGACTAGCACGCGGGGGGTTCGCGCGGGGCAAGGGGCGAGTGGGGTGGATGTCGAGGAAGAGGAGGAGAACGTTTGTTGGCGAATGTCGTTCGCTATTGAGGCCGCCGGGTACCAGGGGTCATGAATGCTTGTCAACGGTGAGATATGATGCGCGGATTACCCCCAAACTCCGACATCGGGATCTCCCCTTTTCAACCCTTCCCGTCTCCCAGTCTTTGCATCGAGCCAACGCCGGAGGCAGTCGTTCGTAGCTCGATTAACACGATGTGAAAATTGGTAGAAGGCGGAAGAAACTTGGCAATATCATTCACCAACTTCTAGAGACTGCTTCATGATACTTTGTGACTATTAATGCCACTTTTATTTAAACTTTGCTGTAGTTGAAATTTTTGCGTTAGTTTCTTTTTGAAACCTTTTTTTTCTTTTTTAATTCATTAAAATGTTTAAGAGAAGAGTGCAGGAGATTCTCTCTTATTAGAAGTTTAAATCGAATCAATCGATAAATAAATATAAGGTGAGAATTTCATGTGGCTTACGATGTTATTGCTCCAAACCTTCAATTCATTCACTATACTTCGTCCGACCTTTCTCTCTCTCTCTCTCTCTCTCTCTCTCTCCTCGATTCTATTTCGCGTCTTTCTACCTATTCATCTCGAAGTGCTAGTCACCACCCATCGCGCACGTGTTCACGAGAACGTCGATAGACTGGCGGAAAGGGTTTTCTCCTGTAAGACGAGTGGCAAAGGTCTTTCTTTCAGTTTCTTTTCGAACCTAGCTCAAACTCGTGGAAATCTCTCTATCGTTGCACTCTACGTGTGTATTCGTTCTCTACTGCCCTTCGATACCGCACGCTTTAAGATCGTCTAGAAGGCAACGTGCCACCATTCGAGTGGCCATTAGAAACGTGAGAGATAGACGGTGTGACTCGATGAAAAGCAAATACGCGAGAGTGCGTCGAAAGGACGTGGACCCGTGCGGGAGGATTGCGCCGACGGAAAAATATCGTAGAAATTCGACAGTTTAAATGTAGGAATAACCGAAGGTTTTCACTTGATAAATAAAAATATCTACGCGTTATATATTAAAATACAAAAACAAGTTAACTGTTGCGAAAAAAGACTCTCCATTCGACGTAAAACTGAAATTTGTTTGCGCTCTCGACACAACGAAGAAAAGAGATGAGATTTTTACTGAGAACGTAAACTTATCAAAGCGTCCTGATATATACGCTTCTCGTGATCGTCTTAGGCTAGCGAGGAGCCATTTTCCCAAGAGCGCATTAGGTAGAATTCAGATGAAAGCAAACACGCGGAAACGCATTACGCGCGAGAAAAAAATGAAAGATACGTCGGGAAAGGGGAGCCAAAGAGCGAAGGAAAAGCCGCGGCGCCGAGAGACCCCGTGAAAGGGGTAGCACGGGGTTCAGGGAGAGGGAGGAAAAGGAGCAGCGTGGAGGAACTTAGTAGTCAAGGAATGTCGACGCGGAACGGAACGCGCACGAGGTCGAGGAAGGAAGGAAGGCTTTCCATCAGGCAAATTGAATAGCATTTGCAGGCTGTTTCACCGGTAAACAGGCGGATGATAGATGATACCTCGGGTCCCCGTCGTCTCTTCTTCTTCCGCTAGTAACTCTCGGTACACCTTTGCTCTCACGATTTCTCGTATCCTTCTTGAAAACGACGATCGTTTTCTCCTACCTCTTTATCCTTTCGACAGGCGACTCGCGCGAGGCTAAGGAAAATGCTTTCGTTCCGCCGCTCTCGAGATAACTCTGTAGGTATCCTCCAACCTGGAGGTGTCATCCGGAAGAAACTATTCATCAAAGCGACCGCAAAAGAATTTAATGACACGGCGGAAATCAATCGTTATTCGCGATGCTGCACGCTATCGTTGCAATTACTTTTTTGACTATAACGAATCATTTTAGTTCATAGTTTTAATAAATGGATAAATAAATTTTTTCAAATATTTTACACACTTATACTTCTACACGTATTTTAAAAATAAGCAAAAGTATATTGTATTCTAAAAATTAATACAAAACTTTGTTTTAGAATAATAATTTTATAGAATTACACATAGGCTATAATGAAAACTTTGCATTTTATCCGAGATAGAATTATTTTTAATTTTACTTGCTTCAAAATTTGTTTCATGCCGACGTCTATTATAATAGTTTTTAAAAGCTGGACGCTGAAAGAGTCGTGATTCAGCATTCGTGTTTCATTTTCTTTTTAGTTATGTTCAATATCCAGTACTGAAATAGATATTCGATGGATATACATGAATGCATTGAAAACTTTATTTTTTATATCATATTTATAAATTTTGTTATAATTTGTGTGAAATTTAATTACAAGTTATGTTTTATATAAAAATTTTTTTATAGAGGTTTTTAATAAAAATTAATAAATTTTTAATCAAAATTTTTATTTAACTTTTTTTATTATGTGTATTTTTATAACACATTAAAAGTGGCGAATAATATAATCTGAAAATAAGATATTTAATTTTTTAATTATATTCACGAAATTTACATTTGGATTATTTATTTTGTATTATTAGAATCGTTAAAATAATAGTATTCTGGGGCAAAGTTTGAAATATTTGATACTGCATATTTCAAGTCAATTATATACCTATTTACAGTACTGTATTTAGCAATTTCTTGTGACAGCTAATATTATTAGCTATTTAGACGAGACTTAATTATCTAATAAAGTGATTTTATCATGCTGAAAATTGTTATAAGTCAAATGAGTTGTACAATTAAAAATATTATTTTGATGCAAGAAAATTCAACTCTATGTCGTGAAACAGTGTAAAGAAGACGAATAAAAACAGAATTATTCTACAATGGATGGCTGATGTTCCACTTTCGAGTCGCGATAGTATAAGGGAATCGAACGTACTTACCGAACAGATTAAGACAGTGCATGTTCTTGAGACGTAGCAAAGCTTCAGGAAAGTTGTTCCCGTTTAATTAACTGTCACGAACAGCTGCAGTTCAATCTTTCAATTTATGAATGTCGACGGCGCGGGGGAGGTCGTAAAAATATAAGCCAGTTCCGCGCGACGAAAGTACCGACCAGAAACGGTGTCACGTATTAATAATAAAACGAGGAGTTCGGTACGCGGAGACTCCGTAATAAGGTTTCTAGGAGAATACACGGTATCACGGTGTCACCACTTTTACAATGCATACGCTGTGAATTCATGTGCGGTTTACCTTCGATCGTAAAGGGCTATACAGCGTATCGCCGTTAGCAGCACGTCGTAGTTTATCTCTTGATAAATCTCTCAAATGCGCGATCTCAACAATTTCCACTTGAAAATGAAGTGCAAACCTGCACGAGCCCATGTATTTCGAGTGTGACCAGTAAGCAGATAGCATAATATATTCTTCATGCGAGATACGCGACATGGGCATACCGCGAAATGGTGTTTACGCGGCCGGATGTCGGCGTTGCAGGCGCATAAACATAAGGTATGCATGAACATGCTGAGTTATACCATAGTCGGTTATGAAATAACCATGGGACGAAACTTGATAACACACTTTCTATCCCGTACGTGGTACGAGCTACGACGCGCCGAGTTCCTTTCCATTTACGGGAAACTTTTAAAATGCGTCAATTTTTTTTCCCATTTTCCAGTTTGGAGGTACCTGACGCGGCGATATGGTTCACGAGTGTCATCGCGGGTCCTCATCGTTTCCCATACAGTGCATACATTCTTAGTGCATAAGTACAGATAGCTTTTCAATACACAAGCGAATTACGAAAGCGGCCCTTCTGACATTTTTGCATCACTTTACTATATCGTAACTTGCACGTTTTCATAATCTTTTGTTATACTTTGGTAATCTTCGAGATGGGAACACATTCTACGAACGAAAAATGGCGTTACTCTAATAAAATGGTATCCTCGAAATGGCGCAGAAAACAAGGTGGCGCTAAGTAACGATGCTACGAATTTTCTGACGAAGTTTTCTTCATTGCCTAATTATAAAAGTTGTTCATAATACAGGAGCCCTATGGAAGGTTGGGCGGCTACGAGAGGCAGTCGTCCTGCCTTCGCGGTAATTCCCAAATTAATTAAAAGGAAAGCCCTCTCTCTTTCCTTTATGCTTTTTTATTTTATTTTATACGCCTCCTCTTCTTACAGAAAATCTAACAACGCGCATCCTTAAATATAATTTACACCCACTAAATTCTTGTTTCTATCTTACTCAGATACGCACAGACACAGTGTTGTAAATTAGTACAAATGAAGTCAATTTTAATAACGTATCTTACAACCATAGACTATAATAATTGCTTCTTTTTGTATGTTACAGGTGAGTTTTACTGTCGTATTTGGTTTCTAGAGTTTAAACTGAATAGACTAAAGGTGGTAAGTGAAAAAAGATGATTCATCAATTTTATATTATCGTTTAACTTAATTAACTTTGAAAACTGATGTATAAAGTTTATTACTTAAAGTCACGAAAAAGTAGGACACATAAAACTTACTTTTTTAATATCCCATTTAAACTTATCCGTCGAATATGCTGGTATTTTGAAAGTCTACATCATATCACATTAAAAATATAAAACACTTGCATTATGTGCAATTCTGTGGATTTACGTTGAATGTCGTTACTATTTAATTAAAATTAAAAGTAATATGTCAGAGACGCGACTCTCTCGCCGTAGAGCGATCGTCTGTGTTTGCGATGTCTTGAGACATCGCAATTATTTTAATTGGTACAAGAAAGAAGTGAATTTGTTCAGTTTTTTTCCCTCGACGGGTTGCACCGCGTCGCACATTGATTCGATGAGATTCCCGACAGAACCTCGCTGTCTGGGTGGCAATCGATTTTCCACTGACGCCTCCGTCCCCGCCGTCGTCGTCGGTGCGTAGTTACTGACGACGAATATTCACGAAATCATCCGAGTCATTGACATCCAATGGGCGATGGCAGTGGCGATGGCGGAGGTGGATGAAGTGCGTGATGTAAGGCGAGGGAGCGAGTGTACAAATCTCACACACGCACGCCCCTCAAACGCGTCTCATTGTCAGTTTACGTGCGCGTACATTATACATGTCTACGTCTTCTTCGTGTTCGTGAAATATCGATGTCTATCAACAAGGATAGAAAAAGAAAGATGGCGAGTGAAGGGTTTTATAGGAATGCAGTTATCTCCGCCCACTTCCTCGATGATTGCTTTCTCGGTGATTTTACTGATGGTTTCAGTCGTGCGTTTTTTTTACGAAGCATTTCGTAATTTTGAGCTCTGTTGCTACGTGCCATATAATTATTTCTCTAATCTCTTTTTTATAGAAATAGATGAATAATTAGATATATAATTAAAATAATTGCAGCAATTAGAAAATCGTTATTAAAAAATATCAAATATATAAATTTTTTTCTTTCTTTTGCGTTTTCCCAACTGACGATCATTTTCAACAGATACGACGCAAAATTGTGTCTGTCTGCGAGTCTCGTGATATAACTGTTCTCGTACTAACAATAAGTAACGTGCGATACTTTTGAAAAGCTTTTCAAAAATAATTGTAGCAGCGCGGTAATTCCCGAGTGGTAGAAATAGCAGAATTGGTAGACTTTCTAGGGTTGTAATTTCGTTATGGTTCAGTTTGCTCATAGCACGCGTTACGTTGGAATGCGTTACTCTTATCGACTCACTCGACGATACTCAGATATGTTGACGGCGGTATTGCCACGATGGTGTGAGAAAGTACATAATCGTCAACATATAACCGGCTCGACCACTCGCGCTCGTTTTCCGCGATGTGTGCCTACTACTTGAAGTGGCGGACGAGACGGATCTCCCTCACTCTAATTCCTACACGAAGTAACTTTCGCGTCGCGACGCAGGAAGAGGATGAGGATGAGACGTTGTGATGAGAAAGAGGGAGGGAGAACTGTAATATTCATTCTCGCGTCTCGAAAATATTATTTTCTTAATACGCGCTCGTTTTACACGAACAAATCTAAAACAGGAACGAATGTCGTTTGTTAAAAAGTTCTAACAGAATTATAGTAAAGAGCAGTTTTTCTAAATATTTAATTCAGTATTTCATTTCTCTGTAGCGCACGTATGATTTTCTAATTCCTACGACTGCATAACGGAAATTTTATTAAAGGTACTTTTTCGAAATATTTTGTGCAATCTTATATTACTTAGTTTAACGAAGTTAATATCGATCCTTAATATCGATCGCTTTGGGCAATTACTGTAAATGGTATCTTCTTCGTGTAACGAAACATTTCTCCAAAGGTTCCCTCGTAAAAGCCTCATTGTTCGCCGTACTTTCCCTTCTACTTAACAGTTTGTCATAGACAAAACAGGCTAATAATACGTTAGTCACGAGCAAAATTCGGGGGCAGGACCGTCGACCGTCCGTCTAAGCGGGCGAGGGTCCCCGGGAACTCGGCTCGTTTCCTCCTAGTAGGTATCATTATACGCCGTCGTCAGTTCTTTCATTCCGTTCAATTTCACGCACAGAGAAACACACGTCTTAGAGAGGGAGGGGATGCGTACGTTTAGGGCGTTTAGTACGTCTGCCCGACTTCCGGCAGGCGCGATCGCCGAAGCAATCTCATCCACGCCGCGCGAGTTACACGCGCCGTTTTATTGCGTATAGGATATATAGTAGCTCATGGGAGGAAAGGAGCCTCAATGGTCAGGCATGCGTGCGCCATGGGCGGATATAGATTTTGTCTGGGATTATTAGATGTTTGGTTACCTTCCGATAATTACTCATGGAATTGCCACAGTCGGCGCGTGTGCTATAATCGATATGCGCGTCACGATCGATACAAACGTCGGCATTCGCTTGTATGTACGTGCGTTTGTATGTGCACGGCCACTTGCCCGGTTCTGTTACACCAGGCCCATTCTGCGTATTCAGGTGGATTCTAATGGATTCAGTGGGTTCTAATTAACGAGACGGACGAAATAATACCGGACGCGCCGCGCTCGCGTCGTCCTCAGAAAAATTGATATCGATTTCCTCTTGATGTCATAATATTTCGTTACAGTGGCCATACCGGCTAATGAAAACGGCTTCTCCACTTGCTGCGGAATCCGTGCTTGTCAGACCTTCCGAAAGTGCGCTCTTCTCGCGTATCGATCAACACGGTATTCAATAAATATCCGATGAAGCTATTATTGGGTAGAACGGACGGGATTTTTCAATCAACGAATCGAACGAGTTAAGGTATATTAATTGTGCATGTCTCGGCGAAAATCGGAAATACCAATTGAAGCCAAGCGAAACGGCCGCCGACCGTCCTAAAAGGTTTGCATTTATCGAGACACTGAAATACAAATTGACACTAAGAAAATGATGTTGATGGTTTATAAAGTAATTCGATGAACAGCTCGGATGGTACCTTTACTCGATGGACGGAAACTTGGTTGATTTATTCTTTTAAACAAAATGCTGTGACACACGAGGCATTCTCCGTCTTAGATTCGACAGGTGAACGCAGAAGATTGAAGCGCGGGCGGACGTGTTCGAGCATGGCGAAGCGTTTTTCATCCTGTCCGCATTTACGCTTGATGTCGTTTGTTCGTAACGCGACAGACGCTAACGAGATTGGATTGATGATAACGGGTGGGGTTTATTTGCACGGCGATAAATTTCGAAAAACACGCGTAACGACAGTACGTAGATATTTATAAAAAGAAAAAAAATACGCGCTGGAGAAAGAGAGAAACGCCGCGCCGTGTGAGTTAAGCGTTGAAAATTTGAACGATTTTATTTGGCGCTTGTTAATTACTTTCGTCTGCTTTGTGCGTGACGCATGCGACCGTATATATGTGCGGAACATGCCTCAGCATGACTGGCGCTTATTTAATTTTTCTTATTTGCGACTACACCTCTTCGTCTGAATCTGCCTCGGCCTCGAAATGTACGAGATGGGCTTTTCGTGATGTTTCAAATCCCCTCGGGAACACCATTTCAATCTGATAACGTGATGGCTGTTGTAGGAACACGCCACAACAACCTGGTAACACGGGTCTCCTTTACCTCGTTGCGTACCCTATAAGCGTTCTCTGTATCCCGTATTCAACCATCCTAATATGATACTCAGATGGCATTGTTTATATGAATGGTTGAAATCACAGGTAGCGAGTAAGAGAACAGAGATTCGAGTAAAACCAACGAGAAGATGATATGCGTAATGTAGGCGTGTCACTTATTCTGATTAATTCATAAAAGCCACAAAAGGGGTAGAAAACAAACGTATACGAAAGACCATCGAGGATCGAACTAACATCGAAAAACTAACAATCTTTCGTACGTAGATAAATATAAAAATTAATTGGTGGTAATAGATAAAAATGTTTAATTAAAATAATGCTATATCCACTGCAGCAATATTTTATGAAAAACTTCTTAAAGACCAGTAACTGAAGAAACACAAAATTAGTATATGTCCAATTATTCTTTTGGCTTGTAAATTTTCATAGAATTATTTCAAATATCTATTATCTGAATTAAATAGCAACCTTAAGAGTTATTGGATACGATCTTTCACACGTAACACTAATGCTCCGACTGTTTGCGCACGATCGTGTAAAGTTCGAAGATCGTGAGCGAATTGGACGCGGTAGTTCTTAAATTCGCGAAACGTCGAAGCGCATTTTTCGTTCTACCGATTACGATATACTTCGCACGGTAGGATACGGGGCTCTCGCGGAGCAAGGAACAACCTCCGATGAGGAGGTTGTTCCACTGCTTTATGACGCGTGAATATCTGGCGGTCCTCTCTTCTCCCGTTTGCTCCTTTCCCTGCGCAACCGGCTCATCTCTATAGTTTTAAGGTCTGGCTCAATATAGCTAAAGAGAGGCTCCTCCCTCTTTTCGCATCCCTTTTCTTCGTTCGCCTGGTAGACGAAGCGGTCCATTCTTGTGTTGTGTGCCGTCGCTCTTTTCGCTTTTCCTTCCCAAACACCGAGGAAGAAAGAGGAAAGGAGAGAAGAAGAAGCGAGAGTTTCTTAACAGAGGAGCGGATAGGGTTTCGCTTTGGATCGCCAGCCGCGGTTAGGTAACGTTCGGATAACGCCTCAGGTTACCTCGCCATCTCACCTTCGGTGCGCTACCAAGGATTTCAGGGAGGCCGAAGAGGCTTCGCTCTTCAACGAGCCATACACGGTTCCCGGGCGACAGGATGACGTTACCACCATTAGGATCAGCTCCTACTTTCCTCTCTTTTTCTTCTTTTTTCACCATCGTACCAGTGGCACTTTCAACGAACGAAGCTTGTCGAAGCGGTCATTTAGCTGATCGTCTTGGAGTCTTCTATCATGATACTTTTTTTAATGAATTTCCGAGTTAATCTCTTAAGCTGATTTTCAAAAAGTTTAAAACGTAAAATTTTTATGCAACTATAATTATACTAATAAATACCAACCACGCGCGCGTCTTGTATTTTTTACTTTTGTCTTTATGAAATTAAAGCAGATCTTCGCAATACAAATTTCATAAGTATATCTCTAAAATATAAATTTTTAAAGTTAATTTATATATATATATATGTATACATACATTTCTTTTTCCTTTAAGATAGTAATGTTAATAATTTAAATGTATACACCCGCAAAATTACGGAAAGTCTATTCAGCTCTCCGGGGCACTTTATACGAAAAACGTATATTTTTCGTCTTCCAGGTCCTCTGGGAGACTGCGATCTCTCTACGTTGACGAGACTAGGTACCCACTTCACCTATGTCTCTCGTATATTCCTTCCTGCTGCCTTTTCGCACACAGAAACGTATCCTGAACGCGCATGCGTGAGTTTGTACGTATCTACGAGTTTCGTCTCTTCAGATAAATGACGCCACTTAGAGATTAGGCGCACGGGGACCCAGCTAGAGTGGCAGAGAGGTATTTTCTCTGCCTACGTCGCGGAAAATGGCACGAGTAAGTTTCATCCTGCCCGGTATCCGTCGTCGACTCTTTTTCTCGGAAACAAGACCGAACGAGTTCTCGACGACACAGATCGCATTCAAACGATGACATTCTACGTATTCTTTTAAACTCGAAATTCATATATAAAAATATAATACGATTCGCTAATACGAATAAAGAAGGATTATGCTAAAGAGCTATAGTTTTTCTGTCGTTCCATAAAAATAAATCTAAGAATGGATAAGTGTCACAATGATATTTTTGCCCACTAGAAATAAGAATAAATTCTGACGTCCAATTTGTCGTTATTAAAAGGGATTATTTAATTTTGAATTACTTGGCGTAACACACTGTGCAAGATGGATCCGATTGGTATTTAAATCGGTTTAGCATGAATCGTATCTTTTTCATTCGATTTAATGCCGTAATAAGAAAATCCGAATGTTCGATTTCTTCCTGTCGGCATGCTCGATTGACTTTCCGGAAACGAGTGGCTCGTGTCAGCGCATAATTTTCGTAGGCAATGGCGCGAGTCGCGCGGCACCGATCGTTCGGTAAAAATTCCGTGAAGCGCTCGGTCGCACCCGCGCCACGCCGGTGCAGCGCGTCGCGCCACTAAATTCTCCCTCGCAGACACTACACGTGCATAACACTGGCTGGAATTAGTGCGGCGAGGAGGGGTCAAAGTGGAATTGTGAGGAACACCGAGCGTGCGATCCGGGAAAGGGATAGGATAGCGCGCCAATTTCTCGCTCCGCCACGGGAACGGCGCAAATTCTGTATGCATACAGAGATGTGTGTATATGCGCGTGTAAATGTCCCGGGATTGTATAACGCAATGAGGAGGAATGCGATAGGGCGAACTGCACAGTTGCGCGATATCATAATAATCTCGCCGCGCTTACGCTTCTTACGGAATGAGCTGCAGACTTTTTCTGCAGCGTCGTCGTCGTCGCCTTCTCGCATGTCGAATTCCCGTGATTACTCTATACACTTTCGCAAGTGCCGTGTTAATATCACTGTCGCACTCTTATCCTACGTAACAGGGATTTAAAAAGATTTGCGTGATGTTATAGCAAGAATTGGCGTGTATTTCCTAAGAAAGAAAATATTGTCGAATTTTAATGTTAAATGTGCATTTAAAATGTATATCTCGTGAAATCGAAGTTTGGATATACTTTTAAGACAGAACATATTTATTCACACAAGCAATCGCGTGGCACGGTAACAGGATGCCGAGTAAGTATACCATAGTCGCGACAAGAAAGCCACCGTGTGAGAGAGAAATTGAGATAGATCACAAATTTCTCGCACGAAGGTGGGTTATCTACGCGCGTATATACGTGGAAGTTTCCGGAAACTAGGATATTACCCGAGATGGGAGTTACTGTGGAAGAAGATGGAAGACACATCTCAATTTCTTTCTCGGTGCATGTGCATATTTTCAGTATCTAAACAGGAATACTCCTTCTCACGTAACAACACGCTCCCGATGTTACGACAACAAGATCGATACCGCGTTTCCGATTCGCAGGAAGTTATTACAATTTGCGGGAAAATCAGAAAATTAACGTTTGACATAATTGTATTTTGCGCAAAATTAATTCCGAAAATAGTACGTAACATGACATACACTTCTAATGAGGATGCTTTAACTTATGGTATAAAATATCGCACCAAAAAAGGGAAATAACGTCGTTCTCGCATGCGGTGTGCGGGAAGAGGAAAGTAATCGAAATTGCCGAAGCGTTCCGAACGGAAGAAGAAGTCAGGTGAAAATCTGGAGCGTGAAAACGGAGGAAATAAGACAGGAATGAGGATGAAGTTCGCGAAATTTTTCGCGCGGGACTGGACTACCTGGGCGGAAGCTTTTTGGAATTGCGAACCGTGACGACGAGGAATCGCACCCTGGAAACGAAGGAGGTGCAAGCTGCTGCTGTTTGTTTCGGCGCCGCGCCATATTTCGCTTTTAAACATCTACATCACGGCTATTCGAATAAATGCATGCTATTCTTGTTTCACTAAAAACTTATAGTTAAAGACAAATACCGTTATATTTTATATTTAACGTCATTGCTTAATCCTAGAGTGCTACTCATATTTTTAATGTTAATATTATTCTGAGTGAAAATTTTCATCCACATAATTAAGACTCTTTTTACATTTTTAAAAATCTTTTTAGATTTTTTTACTTTATAAATTGCAAGGTGTTAAAATAACTAAAAATTATTTTTAATGTAAAAAGAAATCTTGTTGAGTATTATTTTAGCAATAAATTTTAATAATTATTGTACCAAACTTGAATTAGCGTCACAGTGAAAATTGACCTACAGTACCACTCAGGATTAAATAACGAAACTAATTTTCTTATCGTTTTATTAATGATTTTCTGTTTTTTCTTTCTTAAAATTTTCTTCTTGATTACATATATAATTTTTATTTATTTTTTCCTTAATTCTTTACATAATTGTATATATTTAAATTTTTGTTTGAAAAATTGCTACATAATCTACCAACTGAAAAATTTGCGAGTTCTTAGAGTTCTCTGAATCTAATTCTAAGATGTGATGTATGCAAGTGTTCCTATTCGTCGCGGAGATATTTTTCTCAGCGCGCGCATTATGCAAGTACAGTGTATTACGAGAAGTACATTAGCTAAATCTTAAAAACTGGGGTCTAGGAACCGGTACGACATTCCTCGGATAAAATAGTAAAATGTAAAAGTCGGCTGAAAATTAGACAGAAATGAAGATAAAGCAGAACTGCGCGTGGTGAATGCACGTCGTCAAAACTGCGAAGCACAGTTGCGAGAAGAGAACGTGATGAGAACGCACGAGCTGCATGTTTTTTTGTTAAACACGTACATGTTTCTTACGGGATGAATTTAGAATAGCTTTACACAGAAAGAATTCACTCAGCGCAGTCGTAATGCGGATTTATAAACTGTGATACGCATAAGGAATGTTCGGATAAAGTAAATGCAAAAGTATCACGTATATTTCAACGGTTGCTTTTGCGATTACAATTTTTTTTACGAAATCTTTCTTACTTTTCCTGTCAAGTTTTCCTCATTTAAATAATCGATGTGTCAGAAGGGGAATTCAGAAACTCCAAACTATGGAAAATATTTAAATTTTCTTGCTATATTTCTATCTTGCAGAAAATGTCTTACAGTCATAAAGAGGTTCATAAAATTAACAAGATGGTATATTAATCTCTATTCCGTTGCGACCTACGAAAATAAGGTAATAGCATTAATGAACAAAGTTTCTAACGGCCAAATAATTTTGCGAAAGCAGATAATATAAAGTGATGGATCTTTAAATATATAGATCTAAAGCTCAAGTAGATGAAATTACTAAAAAAAAAGACAAGTATAAAAATAAAGTCAAAATAGTCTTTCATAAATAGATACATATTTTATATAAAAACGTGTTAACATAACGGTTAAAATAATTTTAAATGCAAAAGATAATGAGAAATGTACATACGTAATTGCGACTTTTATTAATTTGTTATGCACATTTTTATATAATTTATTTTTCAAAGTTTAACTTTTTTATTGTCTAGAAAACTATATATATATATATATATATTTATCTACGATTCATCAAGGTAGCTATTCTTATTTCTATCTATTCTTACGACAGTTATTTGAACGTTATTGCTTACGAAATAGCAAACATTATTATTTAAATTTTAAACTTTAAATGTTGTAAATTATATGGTATAAGGGAAAAAATTATTCGTTAATAAGAAAACTATTTAATGTTAAATAGAAGAGTTAATCATATAAAAAAAGTTGTAGATGTTAGGCATATACAATCTTACGTACCGATTACATTTTGAAGATTAAATGTCTTGTCTTCTGAAAGAAACATGCAGTATTTAAATATAAACATCAATCCCGCTTGATAATAACAGTGCTAAAATGTTTCCGTATTCATCGGGCTTAATCCGCTGCCGCACGAAGTTTTTCACTGGCTCGGTTGCGAATAAAGTTAATGCGGCAAACTTTTAAGTTTCTCCTCGCGTTTGCGATGTTGTGTAATCGTTATTATCTAGTTAGAATTTTCCACGGAAATTTCAACGAAGTTTCGCTGAACTTGCGTCCTGCCTCTTTCGTTTGTAGCATAAATGTTATTCGCGTGGCAATTTAAACAGCACGAAGCAATTTTATTTAGTAAGTTAAAGCTGTACGCGTTTTTTTTTTTAACTTCTAGCGACTAGAAATCATCAAAATTAACCGTACTCAGCGCTTTCGCGCGCACACGCTAAATTTAGAAATCCAATTCGAAATTTCGGACACATGTCGCATATAAAATTAAAATCCCCGCATCTCCAAATTGACGTTTTCGTGTCAAAAAAAAATGTATATTCACACTTTCGCAGCTATGGAAAATAGTGAGCCGCGCGCGGTGCGCGTAAACAAAATGGAATCGAGCTGTAACGCGTTTGCACAATGCATTCAATGCCGCGCGGTTGACCGGTATATCGCCGACGACGTATCTCCTGCCTTTATCACGTCGAGAAATAATTCGTTAACAGCGCGTTATGGGAGCACGGGCGTAATTATCGGGCTACTACGCCCTATGGTAAGTCCGATCTGTGCTCGCACGCGGTGATTACGAACGGGCAAAGGTAGCCTTACCTGTCCCGCTGATTTACCGTGATTCTACTACACGATCGAGGCGACGCTCTAATTACGAGCGCGATAACGTTTTACGCACGCTTAGCTATAATTCATAGGGAAAGATCTAGCGTTTGGCGCACTTATCGTCGCGCCGCCGCTCTATAAAACAGATTAGGTAATTCACGGGGTGTGTGTAAACGTTAAACGGACAAACTGTAGCCGGGATCGCTGTCCCGAAGACTCGCAGACTCGATGCTCCCGGTGCACAACCTTACGCGCGATTCGCCACGGACGATAAATTTCCGAGGTTTAAGTGGCTGCGTAATTTGAAAGCCACCGTCGGAGCACGTAAAACACGCGCGTCAGCCGGAGGAAACTTCGCCGCGCCATTATCGCGGCCGACAGTCGCGTCCGCGAGTTCCACGCGCGCTCAGTGCTTTCGGATGTGCTGAAAACGTATCGTTATTCGACGGCTGTAAATGCGACGCGGTCCACGATTCCGGGACGTTTTTTCGGAAAATTGATGAAATCGTACATCTGCCCTCCTTTAATACGCGTGCGGGACCGCCGACGAAATACGCTGATGCGGGTACCTAAATTGTAAATGCATTGCATAGACTTGGAAACACTGATGGAATGGAAAATCGATAGAGCCGTATAACTGATTCCTTCGACATTGTCGACAACGCGAATGCTGAAAGTACCTCCAATCATTCAACCTGCAGTTTTAATTGTATCAATACACTTATACCGGCTGCATTCGATCTGTTTGCATATCTGAAAAGTTGAATTTACAAAACTCTGAAAAAGCGAATATTTATAAAAAGCGAAAATCTCACAAATTCATCGAACGATATTGCTTTATTTAATGTAACAGTTGCATAGCGATACTCGATATCTTGTACGTTGATATCTTTTGAAAATAATTTCTCGCAAAATGTCGAGAGTGTCGAATACGTAGCTCTCTTCGAACCGCGAATACTTTTCGCTGTCTGGAGGAATATCTACGGCGAGAATGGCGAGCCGTAACTATCTCCGGCGATTAGATGAGGATCCGTTGGCGGAAGCTCCGCTGTCCGTCGGAATTTACTATGTCCGTCTAATTATAATCTGTGCGCGCCGAGAGTGAGACAGATCCGACGATAGAACAAGTCTATAATGGATTCTGCAGGGGCGGAAACGATTGTAATCACCATTCGTCACTAGGCAAATGGAAATTTGGCTCTCCGACCTTACCGCTATTTAACACTGTCGTAAGTTTTCGAAACGTTTCATTACCATAATTTAACATCCCGTTCGCATGATATTAACGTCGCTATATGCGCGCGGTACGAGACGCTAGTTACCGGGAGCACGTTCATGCTCGCACGAGAACGATCGAGTCGACTTATTAAGAGAGAAACGAACGAGCGGCCGCGCTTTTTTCTCTGCACGCGCGCGAGCAGTGTTATCCAGAAAAATTCATTATCTGCGGGCTTAATTAGACGTACCGGCGGGGACGACAGCATTTTAAAATCACGACGTAAGCCATGCACCGTAATATCGCCGGCGTACAAAGAAAGGGAGCAGAGTAATTTATCCCGCTCTAATTTATTAAAGTTAAATCAGCTACGCGTGTAGGAGATAACGTTGACTAATAAAATGCGAGATTACGATACTGGAAATTTGTTTAATTATTATCGCCCACCATTTTGTCCAATATATGTAAAAATAATTTGATACAATCTTTCTTTTTTAACATGTTTTTGAGAAATTAATTTGTGAAAAACGCGTACAATTTATGACTCAGCAAAAATCACTTTGAAATGTTTTAAAAATATTACTGTAAATAAGACGATTCAGTTCTTACATTAAAGTGAAAATATCAATTGATTCTCGAGAAACTAGGATTTTTTTATAAAATTAATGATGGATAAAACTAATGATGGAGAGACGAAGAGGCTCGAACGAGGCGCGAAAGGCCAACGCATTTCGAAAGAGCCGATGTGAACAATTAATTTCATCGACGGAGTAAAGTTTCCAATTGCAAATGTAGCAGAGATACGTACGTACCTGGCAGGGATAGCCGAGGCGATCTCTGAGCTCTGGCCGCGTCAGCATTTGGGCGATTGCCCCGTCCGAGCGAGATAGTTCCCAGAAAAATGCTGGACGTGCAAGAGAGATTGCGATAGGATAGTAACGATTGCCCGCGGGCCGAAGAGGTAGGTGAAAGAGAGAAAATCGGTGAAGCGCTTGAGGAAGATAAAAAGGGAAGCGGAACGGCGGAACGGCGGAAGAACGTTTTGCGAGATAGAGTGAATGGGGGAATAAGGTAATACGGACGAGCTAAAACAAACGAAACCTGGTCGGTTAGAGCTAATTTCCTTTCCTCGACGGCCGGTCTGCTTTGATTCGATGAAGACGTCAGGAAATCGCCACACGCGCACGTACAACGCGCGCATCATAAAGCTAATAAGTTTAACGAGGAAAAAAATTGATTATGTAACTTTTCCACTTCGTAACTTCTTCAAATGAATCTCAAATATATTAGTTGATATTCCATTATGTTAAATTGCATCGGTGTTTACTGTCTTGGTGAATTATACTTGCTGCCTATTTATACAAAGTAGAATACAAAATTTTCTATTACGCTGGCTTAGTAATGCTCTTAATAAGTATACGACAAGGAATCGCGAACAGTAGGAACCAGTCAGACATAATAAACTTTAATTAACGATTGTCTGGAATTCGCTGAAACAAGAGTAAAAGGTTCACTGTCTACGGAGGGTAGAAGCGTATACATAACTTAACTGAGACAGCAACAATGTTACCAAGTTTTTAATGATAATTCAATAATAAGGATTCTGTAACGACTACTATTATGCATATTACGCTGACATGACGATGAATATTCATACATAGTTTTGGATAATATTCAGCCACATTCAAACTAATCTTTTTACACAATTAAGAGAAAAGAAACGCTAATTTTCGATCGAAAAAGATCTTGGCGCTTAATAATATTTGTGTGAATTTTTACAATTTCTAGTTTATGAAAACTGCGTGCTGATTATATATGTAGATCGAAACACATGGCAGTTTTAAATTGGAACTGAAACTTGAACACTAACAAACATTTTGAAATACTGTAAAAAATTTATTGCTTAATTTTTTATTTAGTTTTAAGTGTTGAACTACGTTTTAAGACTAATAAATAATCGGCGCGTAATTTGCGTAAACTTTTAAAAATTTACACAAATATTATCAGGCATTAAGATTTGCTCCGGCTAAAAAATGACGTTTCTTCTTCTTTGCTTAATTGTGTTATTCACGCTATCGGTCTTAATTTTACTCATTATTATAACTTTTTTACGTCGTGCATCATAAGAATATAAAAAAAAAACGTACTAGACTAAATTACGCTTACATATAAAAAGTTTGATTACGTGAGAAATTTAGTTACACATAGTAGTTAATGCACATTTACTATAGATAACACTTTAGATAGCACAAACAATTTTAATTACGCGCAGTGCGTACGAATACGTGTGCACGCATCCGTCTCCACGTACATACATACATGCATGCAGGTACGGTTCTACGTGCGCGACGTACTAGCATCGCGCTGCCTACTACGGCGAGTTAACAATGTAGGGGTTGCAGCCATGCATGATGAATTCTGTCTGGAGTGCTGGCACGACAGGAAGGCAGCAAGTTCGCGCAGGTACGTCCGTGGTGTACGACGCGGGATATGCTTAAGGTAGCGCGGGTCGAGAACTGATAGCGGCGGAGGCGTCTGTTTTGACGAGAGGCGGCGGAAGAGTGACAGCGAATAAGGAAAGAGGAGCTAAGACATAGGGATCAGAATCATAAGGCAGCGAGGCGAGGCAGAACTTCCTTCAATAATGACGCAGTCCCCGACAGGCAGCCTCGTTCCACCCTCTCGCCTCCCACTAGTTACACCCTTACGGACTTACTACCCCTTAACGACAGTTTTCAAATAGGCGTCCGACGTCTCAAACTCTGCACGACGTTCTATCCGTCAGCCTTTCTCGCTGAACGACGACATAGTCTTCCTCCGTGCTCGAGCAAATCTATTATACCTTTTAGTGAAAGGCTGTTGTCGCACCTCTGCTCGATTACATGAAATTAATATGTGCTGCGAAGTAAATAGTTGCAATCCTAAAATTTCTTACATGAATTTTTTCTAAATTTACACATCTTAATATTTATATTAATTTGTGCTGTATCAATCGTAATTTGATTAAATATTAATATTATATCTAACACAATAAAATTGAATAAGATAACCAAACTTATTTTGCAGCGGAATAACAGCGACACTTTACCTACAATGTGCGCCTCGAAATATAGAATAATGATGTATTTCTGTTCAATATCTTTAAGGATCAATATCTTTAAGGAAGATTTATAGACGGTAGCGGTTTAAATTTTTCAAGTATTCTATAGAGAGAAACTCTCGGCACTTTTGGTTTTCACCTAAAGTATCAAAAGAAACGAATCGAATCGTGCGAGTTACATTCCAAACACGTAGTTGAGAGAAGTACTGTCAAAGAGTTCTAGTGAAGAATATGTGCAGTAATTTAAGCGCACGCGTGTAACATTTCCATTATATCTTCACGCGCGCAAATTACCATTTTACATTCACGTTTTTCGTCAATTAATTTTGTTTAGCAGTGATAAGTTTTAAATTATATTTTCCGTTTTTATGGCAATTATATTCCATCGCAATATTACATCTTATTACTATAAGATAATTATTATATTTTCAAAATTATTATTGAAAGTTATACTCTGTTATTTAATGTATACATTAAATGTTTTCAAGATGAAAGTTACGCGAGAAAATTTTGTTATTTTTATATTCGGAATAATCACAATTAATCTGCTGCAATTACCATAAAGATAAATTTTATAATGAAAGAAAAATATTTTTGGTATTATATAATTAAAATAGCGGATTAGTTCAATATCGAACAGTAAGGGAGGAAACTCAGGTGCAAAATGTAAAAGTACCTATTAAATTACTATCGACTATTGATGGAAACGTGACGTTCCAAGTGTCACTGCGACAGGGTGAAGAAATCGGTTGTGGGGGCGGCAGGGAGGATATTGTGGCTGTAGGTCGGGAAGGCGTGGCCTGTCGGAGCCGAAGGGAACGGAAGAAGGGTGACTTTGACCCTCTCCTCGCAAACGGAATCCTTACCGAAGGGGTTTTCGTCCCCTCGTCCTGCTGTCTCGCTTTCTGCTTCGCTCGTACGTGCGACTTACGATGCGTGATGGGACGACGTCTGATGTGTGTGCACCCTCGTTGGCTGCTGCGAGGCGGAACGTACGTAACACATACATACGTTATGTGTATGCGTACGCATGCCTGCACAGCCATATTCTACATGATGCAACGTTGCTGTGCGTGTATTCACTAATACTTTCAAGACATCTCGGTAGCGCGATGCAACGTCAAAGGGTTCAAGGTGTGGTGCGAGAGGTGCAGCAGAGGCTAGGGGAGAATGCGAGCTCAGAGGGTGCAGTAGAGTAGGAGAGTGTCTAGACGAGCGGGGTGGTTACATACATATATAGACTGGCTGGCTGGCTGGCTGGCTGGCTGGCTGGATGAGTGGGAGGCAGTCGTGGCGGTATGCATCGCGTCATAGGATGCATTGCGGAAGTGAAGGTTTGAAGGAAGAGAACGTAGCACTACTTCTTCAGGTAGTCTATTTTAAGTGAAGACTGGCTTCTCTACCGTATATGCATCTTATTCGCCTCTATTTCTACAAGCATCTTATTGGCGTCTACTTATCCTCATGGGCCATATGAAACTAGCTGATGGAGAGAAAGAACGGGATCTTTTCTTTAAGTCGTGAGTCGAACGTAATGACGGCCTCGCGATTTAGACACCGATTGCAATTGACCACTACTAAAAAAAAAGAGATTAATCATCTAAAGATTGCGATAGATTGAAACACGAGTGTGGTATTTACTTTTTCTAACATTCACGTCTGAGTGTTACGATTGAAAACTTTTGTTATTTTTATATTATGAGAGTATCTAGGATAGCACGACAAAATATCTGAAAGTCGAAAGGATAACGGCAAAGTAAATACGTTAGAATTTCTGGATACTTAGAAAAGCAGAACGTTATATCGCTACATCAAATTCACATATAATAGATGGACATGACTTTCGATGTTCTAAGTGAACTTTAGCTTTCTTCGATGCATTAATGGATGAGCCCATTTTCTTGACATTTTATGAAGATACCTGTTTATCTAATATTCTTTTAAAGTTAAAGAAAAACAATCGGGGCGAACTTTCAGAGCTAAATTGTTTGCGCATACTTTTTCAGTAGTGAATTACATAAAATTTGATTTAAAAAATTTGAAACAATATTTATTAATTACAATGCTGAATAATACTTTAATTAATGCAAGCATTCATAATACAATGAAAATAAGTAACTCTTGAGTTTTATTTAAACCAGAAAACGAAATGCGATACGTTATTGAGCTGGAAATTTCATAAATATTCCCCTAATTTTCTGTAATTTCTCGCCAAACAGGGTTTTATATGATTTTGATATTAGCATAAGCATTCGTATTATAATTATTCCGCGTAGCGAGATCTTATGAAATAATTATTCCATATGGAAACATACAGTGCGGTATCGGAAAAGTCATGTGCTCGCGTATTTCGCCTCATTAATTTTATACCGAGTCCACAAATGGCGCCCAAGTGACGGAGAGCATCCCATACACGCTACGCGAATTTCCATAAATTACACATCATACTTGCATAATTTTAATTAAACAAACACGTACAAGCTTCGGCTCGACGAAAACGTAACGGACGATATTTCCGATAGTTCATTTACTGATCGATCATAACGCGCTTTGCAGGTGTGCGGCAGTATGTATTATTCGCTTGTACTCTACGCATACCGAATATATTTTGTGCCGCACCAATTTATTCCGTATATTTAGCAGACCATCCACATAAACAGAAATTACGAGTATCATGGATTGCGTGCGTGCGCACGGACTCGGCTATGCACAATTCAAGTACAGGTCATTCAATTTCGGTGTAAGTTTTCGAGTGCTATCGAATAGTTAATACAAACGATAAGATCAACTAAACTTGACTCGTTTAACGCGATTAAATTTCGGCGCAACTCTTAAACGAAAAGAAAAAGAATTCGCGAATGCATCCCGACGAGCGAGGCCGTGTAACACGGCCTCGCCCTTAACGACGCGCGGCAAAGAAAGATGAAGCCTTTCCGTACCACATTATACACGACTACCGTTTGCTTCCTTAGGTTGGCTTTTAGCCCTTGCCTTTCATATTCGATTTCAGTCTACAGCCGGCCGTCCCTTCGGGGCTCTTCGACGGGGCTACTCACGCACGTACGACGTATCGATGCACGGCAAGCGCCGCTTCCCTGTTACAGCTCCCGTTTCTGGCCTGCGTGTCTCGTCTTCGGCAACCGGATATCACGATCCTTCGCGTGCACTACACGAATTTGCCTCCGTTTTGCACGACAGACACGCGGTGCCCGAACTTGAAACGGATTGGCGAAATTTATAACATCCAACAGAACATTCGTTTAAAGATGTTACATGACTTCTAACGTGAGAGAAATATATCATTCGGAAAGGTATTTCCTTCTTCCATAAGAAATACAAAAGTTAAGGATGAAATTATTATAGAGAAGCGCAATGGAATAACGTCACGTAAACATGAACTTTCCTTCATAAGAAATATATATATGTAAAATTTAAAAGACAAAATTATAGAGAAAGACGTAATAAAATGATGCAACTTAGGTATAACGTAGCATAAGAATAAACGAGAGCTTATTCTTGTACTATGTTGTACTTAAGATTATACATTAGAATTTTCTTCCATTTTATATAAATTGCATACAATACTTAAAAAAGATAAAAGAAAAAGTAATTGTGTAGTACGTTCGAACTGGATACTAGAATCAAAACTTTTTATAACATTCCTCATTATGCTTGAACGTTCTACTTAATTATTTTAACGATCAACAAAAATTAGATTTGTATCTCGCTAAATTTTTAAATACTGTAAAAGTTTAAAGTTTTTAGATACGGTAAAACCGTTCTTTTTATGTACATTAGTTAGATTTTTGTGTAAATTCACAAAACTAGAAAATACATATAAAAAATCTGCAGAGCATTGAACTAAATCCACGATGGATATAATTGCAGCGAGAGCGATATGAATGTGAATGAAAGCATTAATAGTATTCATATGAGCGTTAAAAGCGGCAAACGCTAACTCGTAGCATATGCACGAACATGAGCGGAACGAACATTGTGAACTAATTCCTATTTCGATCGCCAGCTGAGATAATCCTATAATATGAGTTAATTATTTCGCATAATGTATACGCTTGTCCGATTGCCATGTAGGATAGATATTAACGTTGTGAAACGTCTTTTTCACCGCATGATGGTATCAGGCGCTTACAAGCAGAAGAATGAGTAAAAAGTTATTATTATCGGCGAGGCAGGTGCATTGGGACCGCGAATTATCCGCATTGGGTTTAGAGCGTTAAGGGCATGAAATTGGTATTTTGAGCTATAAACGAGAGCGTTGATAATTCGATAATATCGGATATTCGACCCGGCTCGCGTACAAAGTCGTGCCCCGAGCGGTGGAGCCAGAATGATCGAATTTATATTTACTTCAAGGCACACTGAAGCATAATATTAGCAAATAATATATTTAATAAGTCAACGCATTTGTGACTTCTTTCATAATAATAAAAAAAGTCACAAATGCGTTGACTTATTTCACGAATGGCCGTTTTTTTTTATCATGACATGTAGAGTAGAGCTCAAGTTAAATTATAAAGATAATGTGTGTTATAAACGATAGATATAAAATATGAATCGTAATTAAACTAATTTATATCTTAATCATCATTCGACGTTAATTATTTTCATCAAGCAGTGACTGCATTGACTATGTACAAAAACTTGTAAAAAGCGATTTTGTAGCGACATCGCGACATTGTTATATTTAAATTATCCTACGTGTAGCAAACGCTATCATTTTGTTATTTTTATGTTTGTAGCATGTAAAAAAAGTTCCTTATTCGTCTCGTGTGTGCGCATCGCCGCGATAAGGCGGTAGCGATTTTATTGCCCTTTTAGTGACGTACCGGCTGTTATACCGTTTGACGAGAAATTACGGTGGCGCAGCGGCGGAAATGGGCTAGCTGAACCTATACACTTAATATCGCGGAAGTTGTGATTAGATGGCATGACGTGTAACGACGCTCGTAAACCACGCAGGGGCCACGTCGCGTCGCGTGGCTCCTTCGGCGTGCACCTGTCTGGCACGATACCGACCCTCGATCGATTGGCGTTTTATCGCACGAAGGTGCCAATAAAAGTTATCGCGACGCGATTAAGTCGGCCGCCGCTAACCTTTCGCGATTGTAAATGCAACTGGTGTGATCGGCGGTCTGAGTCAAGCTCGCAATGTCATTAACTACGCCGAGAATTCTGTAACAAGCATTTTGCGCGGCATAAATGTAGACCGAGTCAAATTATGAATGCAAATTAAATACCGCACGTAAAACATCGTGCCTACTCGGCGATCGATGTGTCGATAGATTAATAATTATAGATAGGCAAATAAATACATAAATTGATATCTAAGATATCATCGACGAACAGACAATAGAACATTCTTTTTACGTTAAATCGACTCCAAACCAGACAAATTTATTAAAATTATCGTAGCAAATTTACTGCTAGGATTTGCGGAAAAGTCAAGGCGGAAAATGGAAAATCGTTGGATTTGCCGCCGCGAATCCAGCTTAACGAAATAAAATTGTAGTGCTCGTTGCAGTCCTTCTGTCCTCACGAGCGTGCGCGAGGATTTAAAAATCGTAGAAAACGAATCGCGGCTTTTTTTTTAACAGCAGCGGGGTGCGATGTTCCGCTCCGACGCTCCCGATGCATGTGCTCGTGCGGTTGATCGTGTACATACGGCAAGTTTAAACGCACTCACCTGCCCTTAAAATAATTAAATCGCTCGCGTGTCGAACGAGTTGGCACCGCGCGCCGTTCGTCGCGACGCGGGTAGCCAAAAGTGGGGGAAAAAAAAAGAGAATCGATGGATGAGTTTTTAGTTCATCTCGGTGTACCGATAACGCCATGCGCATTACAGATTCGTTGCGGTCCGCCGACGCGATTGGCGCTCGACACGACGGGCCGATCGGCCGTGCGTTTCGGTGTTTTAATGGGCCGTTATTGTCAATAACGATTGGTTTTATGGACGAACAAGTGCCGCGTTACGGAGAGCTCTCTGCATGGCTGCTCGCCCATGCAGGTATGACGTTTCCGTCGCGCCTTCAGCGAATTATTCGATCGTGGAACGATCGATTTTTCGTTCTGCCGCTAATCACAATAGACACGTTGCTGTAAAGAACACAACTCGCTGCTTTGTAATACGAGAAAGGAATGACGTGTTTAAGTAGCAAGACGACTCGTCAGATTTGACTGGATAAAATGTTGAATGTCACAATGAAAGGCGAATGCATTTTTCTTTATGATAGCTCCCTGTATCCCTCTTGTTATACGCCAGACGAAATTGCCGGTATCATCTTTTACCAGTGACAGAAGTTGTGCAGGAGCGCTACTTCGCCATACGGGCATTAAACATTAACTTTTGACAGTCATTACAATGAGAGGGAGAAGTTCGTAACGTTAAATAATGCTCCCCGGCGCCGCATCCGACGTCATCCGGAAAAATAGATTTCTTACTCATATTGCATATCTGATATACCTACCTCTGAACGTATACCGCGAACATAAATTTCCCGTTTGCGATAAAGTCTACTTAAGTTGTGCCACGAACGAGAGAATATATAACCGGATGTGCGATCTATACGGTGCTGTATGGCAAGGTTGCCATGCTGCGGACGAGCAACCATCTCTCTCACGGCAAGATCCTTTCCAGCGGAGTTTAAGGCACCGATACTATTAACGCGAAGGGATGGCTGCTCGTCCGCAATATGGCAACCTTGCTGCACGGAGCCGCTTTTTCGTCTTCACGTAAAGACGGTAAAGCCGTCTCTCGTTCCCTCCGCCGCGCGCTCAAAGATAATCGTGGCAGCGACATCGTGGTGGCATGAACGCCGGGCTCCACGGGCCCCCTTTCGAAGGATGCGGCCCGCGCCTACAGCGTGAAGAATGTTAACAAGCCATGGCAGCGCCGGCGGCGCGCAGATACTACCCGGTTTTTCTGCGTTTCTCCGCTCGCGCGCGTGTCGATCGCATCGAAAGGTCCTTTAAGCCGGTGGGTAATAAATGTAAGGATAATGAGAGGGTTGCCTGAACGGCGGGGATTAGTCCCGCAGATAAGGTCGCGGTTTCTCGTGGTGAGAGAGCGCTTTGAGAAACAATACGACGATGGCGCGCCTGCGATGCTCGCAATGCTTAAATGAACGACGCGGATACACGGAGGTGAAGAGCGTCGCAACGACGATGCATCAGCGACGTGTATATGACAGCCGCTTCCTCCGCGTGACTGACTGCATCATTGTTGCGCGTCCGCCTGAGCGGAAAGTTTCCCCGTAAGCACGCTTACCTCCACTTGCTCGCGTACGGTTTACGTAAAATGCGATGACACTGCGTTGTTAACAGCTAGAATACGGATAGGACGGAATCTTGATGGAGGAAATTTAATGTTATTCATGGTTGGACGCGCCCGCACTTGTGTTAATAAACATTCCATCTCGACTTCTCTTTAGCGTCACTTATCCGATATCTTCGTAAGGCTGATATACATCGTCTGGAATATTTTGAGATAACGAGGATAGACGTGATGAAATTTTTCGAAGGGCAGAACGATTGCAACGATTTAGTAATCACGTAATGTACCTCTCGCGTGATAACTATGACGTTTGTACATTGAGTACAGTGCGTCGAGCCGATGAACAGGGCAAATATATGAAACTGTCTCGCGTGACCGACCGCACGTTCAAACAGTACGTTGTAGCACGTTATAATGGCCCTGATGCAATTCGTTTAAGATAAACATTGCGATACCACTTGCATATACATGTAAGATAAGGCGGCACAGGAGTCCGCTATAATTTTATCGAACATCACTCTGTTAAGCTTTGCTGCGCAATCAGTGAATTTGATCAATTTATTGTTGCTTGCACACTGTAAGTTTCGGTGATGTGAGTTTTCAGTAAATTTCCACAATGCATAAACGAGCGATGTTAAGGAGATATCGGCAAGAGAAACTTTTTCCCGCGCGTCCCCGGTACCTCGACGATGACGTTACTCCTCGTTACTCCTCAGCGTAGAACTCGGGACCCTTATGACGCAATGACTTAATGGAAGTTTGCACATTACTCACGACTTCCAGAGCGATTATGTTGGACCGCAGCGGCGGAGTTAGTCACGCAAGGTGAATACACGTAGCGCGAACAAGGAGTTCCTCGCCGCGAAGATGGATGTTGCTGTTTTGAGAAATTGAGACAACGGCCACTGTCGCGCAAGATGAATTATAACCCGCCACCCTCCGGTAAATTGGATTTCATCGAAAAAAATGGCGCGCCATCGACATAATGGCATAATTTTACATGAAGCGAGTTGGTTTCGATGATAGATGATTGTCTCTCACGCTTTTTACATTTTTTTAAACAATTTGCTCTACTCACGGGCGTGTCGTGAAAACGCTTTATAATGGATTCCTCAGATTCTTTTAGTTATGTATGCCTACAAAATTATAACATGCTTGCGACAAATTTTGTTATTATCTAGAAAAACAAATCTTCTCAGTGAGACAACGTAATAATTTGTCTTAACTTCAAATCTCCTAACCAAAAGTGCAAATAGTTCAAGTACGTTCTCTTAATTAATCTGAAATTTATATTGCACAAATGCGCTAATTGCATAACAGCTTCTTTCGATCGCCAATTTGTAAGTAATTCTTACGACGGCACGCCTCCAGCAAATACCTGGATACTTGGATTGCATTAATTAATTGCCCTAACGATAATCTTATTCCGTATTCAAATTGTTCCGCCATCCAACCCTTGTTATGCGATATCAAGTGGGCGAGAACTCGCATCGAATTGGATTAGGTCAACTTCGTCCCTCGCTTCCTTCCGCCCAGTCTCATCAACTATCTCGCTCTATCGCCAGTGCTCTCCCTGGTGTCCGGGCATTACGTGAAATCCAATTCCTTTACCGGACCATACGGTAATATCTTGGAGGTCGGCTGTAACCGTGTCTCATTCGCACGTA
Source organism: Solenopsis invicta (assembly GCF_016802725.1). Classification (NCBI taxonomy): domain Eukaryota; kingdom Metazoa; phylum Arthropoda; class Insecta; order Hymenoptera; family Formicidae; genus Solenopsis; species Solenopsis invicta. The sequence goes on along the minus strand of NC_052666.1, from coordinate 21,697,104 downwards.
CTTTGTTGAAATTATCTTATGATCAAAATACGAACGACACATCGTAGATTATATTATTGAGCAGCGAGACGTTGCGTGAATCGTATTTGCTGAGTGATCACGTAAACTGTTTCTTTAAGCAACAAATAGCAATCGTTGCACGCTACATGTGCTTTATAGCATTTCTCCATCGAACGCTGGCAACTGGTATATTAATGTTTGACGATGATATCAACGATGTGTGTTGTCGTTACCTTTCGATACCTCTTTAAGCGTTTACGTTACGGTTCACCGATAAATTGAATATTAATATTTGTATAAGTTTTGTTTGCCATAACAAGATCACAAAATAGATATCTGCAATAACGATTATTCTTTGATCTACATTTTTTTGTTTTTTTTTTACATTTGCTTTGTACTATAAATGTTGGAAGTGGCGATAAGAGTTCGATATGTGTAATTACATGCGAATCAATTCTGCGTTATATACGCACGCACGATTCTAGAGATATTCCCCTGTAAAAAGACTGTTATGATCCGGCCCCAATTAGGAAGATTATCCGAGCTTTCGCACAGAAGAACGATCACCCTGCCATCGTTGCTAAATATCGAGCATGTAAACCCCGTCGAAAGCATCAAACTTTCTACACCGTGCAGTATTTAGGGAGGATTGGAAGGGATCTGGATTAGTGTGCTCGTTAGTCGCCATCTGCCTCTCGTTAGACAGGTATCACCGTTGTTATCGTGTATTTCCAAGTCCGTTAACAGTAAATCTTTCCCGTTAATATTTGACGCACTTTTAATTGACAATTAATAGCAGCAACCGGTTGCTGCGCACTGATTCGCTATATCGATTACAATGGAATAACGGTAATTATTATTTTTATTTTTATTTCACAATTGCATCAGTTTCTTAGTCGATTAGCACAACAATTGCCTTAACGTAAATTTCTAATATTGTAACATCTTAGATACTACATTGTAAAATAAATTAATATTACGGAGATGATGGTAACTTTCATAAAACAAGTATCAAAAATCTTCAGTCGACCGTGGTTGACAGGAGGAAGGGGGATGGATTACCCACCAAATAATTTTAATTAGCGGCCCCCGGACCTCTCCCTCTTACATCCTCGTCTTATCCATGGTCGAACTACCTGCCACTCTCTTCATCCACATCACAACCTATCGACTTAATGATCGGATTATATCCTCGAAAGAGGTTTTCGCCTTGCTCGTCTCTTGCCGTCTCCGACGTCTCCGGAAGATCTTGAAGATAGTAATAAATTGGATGTTAAGCGGCGAAAATTGGCCAATTAGGGTAGGACGGTCGGCTTTTCCCGCCCCTAAAGTCTTTATAGGAGTAATCGACCTCCCCGCGAAACGCGAATTAATTGGTCTTTCGGTGTCTCGCTCAGCGATTCGTCGAGGTTTCATCGTGAGCAGCTCCGTCCAAAGAGATAGTTCCTGTATACCGTCTTATCGGATATTAATCCCTTCGTTAGCAGAGGTCAATTAATCGAAGACGTAATCTTGAACGAAATCCCGTCGTGTTCGCTGTAATATTCTCGTTCTCACGAGGAATACATCCCAAGTAGTACAACTACATGCGCGCATCTGCACGTATTGAGGTACGCGGCTTATAATAGGCTGTAGGAGGCAACTAAATTATTCTATAACACGCTTAGGGTCGTCTGCATTACAATCAGGATAGATTAGAAAATTATCAGATTAACGAACCATGTCACATTAATATTTGATTGAAATCAATGGAACTAGTGCTATTTTATTAATTGTACTTTGCCATCGTAACTTTAAATCAGTAATCAATAATTTAATCAATAATTACATTGGTTGACATAAAAAAATTTGATTGACTAATTCTAATTAGAATAGGTGTTTTTATTATAGTTTCTGAGTCTTTTGTTCGCAGTTTATTTTAATGATAAAGTTTTTTTTTGCATTTTATCTCAATAATTATATTTTAATTTTTACAAGAACGCAAACATTTTTCACGTTGCATGCACTCGATAGAAATTCTCTGTAGTATAAAAGTTTTGAGCTTTCTTTTCATTTTTAGCATTCTTTTACCTCGAAAAAAATCATTTTTTGTCACACAAAATTGTGTGGCAAAACACACAATAGTTTGTAAACGACTTTTGTAAACGACATTTGCTAGAACGAATGTAGTTGATTTCGAGTTAATTTCACAATACGATCAAATAGTGCTCTCTCTTTTTTTTATAAAATTGAAAAAATGTTTTTTAAACAATGAGACTTTGTACCTAACAACGTGCAAGGTGCATAACTAATTTGTGACATTTGATGTTCGCGAATGAAGAAGTTGGACCGACGCCGGATGATGGCTTTTGCCGCTGCTGGTATAACATCCGGCGGTGAAACGTCGTTTCACGAGAATGAGACCGACACGGTCGATTACCGCCATGCGTAGAACACAACGGCGCGGAATAAATGTAGTTATACACTTGGCGATTTTCCTTTCATCGTGCCACGCACAATGCGTCTGCTGAAATCCATTTTGGCCTTCGCGTTTCTGCTTTCCGGTTTCTTCCGCGTCGTCTACGTGTGGCAGCAACGCCAGTTTCCTTTACCATTTCCGCTATTCCGGTTTTTTTTTTTTTGTAAATCTGCTTTTCTCGTAATACAGTAATATCGAATTTATAACAGATTTTTAAGAAACATTGGGATAAGCTTTGCTCGCGCAATAGTTTAATTTTGCATGCACGATGTTTCAGGTAACGTTGCTTTTATGGCGACCGCGCATGTTAACGTGCCGCGTGAGTAGGGGTCAACGTACGTTTAGTTTTCTCATTACCACGGCTGTGGTTAATGCGAAGATTAGGCCGTCCAGCTTCTCGAGCAATGTACGTCGTAATTGTCCGCCCCTTCTGCTCTCTCAGCCCGATCGTGTCGACAGCACTTAAAGGATAATATTAATGAAAATATGATGCTTGGGAAGGAAATGCTTGATGGTCTTGCGCTAATGAGTAAAAATAAAAGAACAAGTGACAAAGGAGAAAAGCTCACAGTTTTGTTTTTACAAAAGCTCAAAGTCAGGAAAAATATTTTTAATTACATTTAATATACTATCTCATAAATTATTCGCAAGACTTAATTTGGAGTGTGCTCGGATGTCAGAATTACAAGGAATGAAATATCGCCGGCAACGCTCAATATTTGAGAACTATAATTGAGAATTAAGAACCTCTGCGATCGACTGCGGGATTCAATCGTGACGAGAAGCGAGAATTGAGAGCGGGAACTTGGCCCCGGACGAAGTACCCATCTAGCAATACGATCGATATGCACTGTTTGCACGGCAGTCGCGGCAAAATTTCGCTTTATTGCGGTAAATACGTATGCGATTACAGATCTTTCTGCCGTTTGCACCAACGATCTCTCGACGACGCAGCGGGCGCTCGCGAACGCGGATTCGCGCTCCGAATTAATTCACACGCGAGATGACAGAGCGGGGAACAGCGCGATTGCACTTTTACGATGTCCAAGCCGTTAATCTGCCGCCGCCGTCGTGGTAACCGTGACCGCGTACGTTTGTTCGTTTTGCTCGCGTCGCCGCTGTCGGTCGGAACGGCTTTCATCGCAGCGCGACCGCATGGCGTGCCAGTTTGAACGTAATACGGTTGCAGGAAGGACGAAGGCGGCGAAAGGCGGAAGGAGGAAATGATTCATCGGGTCGTATGCACGTATGCACGCTCGTGAAAGGGGGCGTGAGAGACGAGGCATCGTGAGTGGTTTGTACGCACCCTTGCTCTATTCTGCCGACGGCTACGACCGCATGTGTGTCTAGCTCGTCGCCGATCCGCGTGGAACCGCAATTCAACCACTCGCCTAGCCACATTATTAGAACATTGGACGACTTCTGCGATTGGCAATATTTGATGTTGCTCGTACACTGTTTTAGAATTCTCACGTTGTGACTAAGTTGTTTTTTTTTCTCCCGAATAATCGTGCTATCTTTCATGAAACACATAATTCGTAAGGTAACTGTTCCAATTACTGCCGCTTTATAGTTGCAGTTGATAAGCTTATTTTGTCAGTTTTTAAATAATATATAAACGTTCTTTTTCATCATTGACCTATAAGTAGGCAAGTGGAGTGACCACAGCACCTAAGCAATGAAGAAATACAGAATAAAAAAACCTTGTTCTGGAAAAGAAAAATAAAAAGTATTGTCTACAATTTTTAAAGTTTATTTTTTTACATTCTCCTAAACCAATATAAATTTAATACTAGTTTAACCAATATAAATTTTTATACTATATTAGTGAAAAATATGACAATAATAATATTTGGGGGGGGGGATGTTGTCAGCATTCCACCCAACTACTTAAAGATTAATAAAGTAAAAACTTTAATATAGAACAAAATAAAAACAATAAGTTTAAAATTGATTTTTTTTATGTAATGAAAGAAAAAAATTAAGGTATGAATTTTACTGCTGTCATTTGTTTGTGTTTATATACATAGTGGTCTTAGATTAACATTATGACTGTTTTAATACATAACTTTTTATTCTAATGCTGCAATTGAAGAAAAGCGACAATAATTAGGACAGTCACTTTACTTTTTTTACAATTATAAATGTCATTTAAATTGAGATCAATAAAAAGGCGTTTTTGAATTGTATGCATGGCTGTGAAAAGTAAGTGAGCAATTTTTGCACGCGTCATAAAGTTCATACATTCACACGCATCATCTTATAAACGCAATATATTAGACCTTAATCAATTAACTCATATTAAGTATCTAACTGCATCAGCATGCACCATTTCCGCTGCAATTCTCGCGGCGCGGCGGTGCAGAGTTCTCCATTACGAAACGTAAGTTATTACTGACTCCGAGACTCGAAGAAATGCGCAAGCGTGTGATAAGGCTGTTAATTCGCTGTAGCCAATTTACCTAGCGAAGCGCTCAGCAGCACGCATTCTCGACGTTAAAGGAAAAACAAAATCGAAAACCAATACTCTGCCCCGCTACGGCCGGGTACGACCGTTTATTTTTGCGATTTTAAACGGGAGATTGATCGCGACGAGGGCGCCCGATAGTCCAGTCTGTTGAGTTCGTACTTAGATCTTGATATCAAGTGTGCGGACGTTATTACTTCCTCCTGTTTGTCCCGGCTCCGTCTCGGTCGATATTAAAGACAAAGCGAGGCACTTGGCGAATTTTCTCGTAATAAAATTTAATATGCGAGGTGTAATTTGTGACTTTTTGAGGAAGATTAAAACGAGATGCGTGCTCATATCTCGAGAGCATCCTTTTGCATCCAATGGAGAAAATTACACGAGATAGTAATCTAAGTAAACTCCGCAGAATGCTCAGGGGCATCGCTGGTAGTTGTTAATCTATGTCATAATCAAAGTTGATTCAAGGACAGTTACAGCGTGTTCTGTTCCGGTTAAATCCGGGACGAGATACGAGAACCGCGCTGGATGTAAGCGCAGACGTATAATAGAACGGCTGTTTCAGATTTTAATCACTGGAAATTCTAATTTTAATCACGAAAGTTTAATACAATTTACGATCAAGCTCTCATTCCTACATAAAACAAAATAATTTCACCGTAGCCGAAGGCTATGATATACACAATGTCCATAAAGTTCAGACAATAGTGAAAGCTTCGAAAAGTTTGTCTTTTCCATATACGTGACAAATGAATTTACAACCATGCTTTGATTGTTTGGCAAAAAAAAAAAATCTTCCGTGAATAAACTGAAAATCTGCCGTGGATAAGTTTGCGTCCCCGAGTTTACGAATGTCATTAAGATAATGCGACGCGTGCATTTACGAATTTCGCGGCGTTCCAAAAGTGAGATTGATGACGTTACGATAATGACAAAATTTCCACTTGGGTTATATTCCGGTATTATTTTAATATTGCGGCGAGAGAGCGCGCGAAACCACGATAATAGTATTATTTTTCGTTCATGATGCGCGTAACGATATGCGGAGCGTGCGCGCGTGTGTGCATGCATTTTTTTTGTTCACAAGCTTCGGTAAAGCATTCGCCAGTTTACCGCACAAATCCAGTATGCGAAAATTCATATGCCGCGGTACGGAGGCGGTGTGGTCGCGTGTTAAAACCTGTCACATTCCATTAAGGGCTGGCTGATCGGTAATGCACAGCGCGCGCGACCCGCTGTCCTCTATTATATTTCGCCCTTCGCGTCTCTTTTCCTCTTTGTTATAATTTAACGCGTTTATGCCCCTCCCGGCGAGCTCTGGAGGATGGATCGAAACGGAACGGCCGGCGCGGTGCAGAGTCGAGAGAGGCTGGCGTGTGACAGGCAGCCAATATTTCATAATTATTGATATTCAGTCGATTCCCTGCGCAACTACCGAAAGGACACGGTCGCGAGTGATAATATATTGCTTCAGAAGTTGACATTCCTCGGACATTCGCAACTTGCGCCGGGGATCTTGGGTAGCGGAAACTGCACCGGCTACTTTTGTGGCTGGCATAATTTCATAATTTATGGATTGGAAACCATTCACGAATATCGTTCGTTTATTTATTACGACGTCACGATTTGAATTCAATTAGTGTCATCTTACTTCTGCACGCTAATTGACATATTATTCATTATATTATAAATACAAAAGATTTAGTCAAGTTGATCTTTCTTACGTGTCACGCGCATTCCGCATCAGCACTGTATCATATTTTTTTTTATAAAGATTTTAGCGATCGAAAAAGTGGATATGTTATTTAAAGTTTTTAGGATCAAATATTTTTGCACGAAGGGGAACAGAGAGGACGATAGGCGATCGGAAAGAGACGCGGCGAGAACTTTTATCGGCTGACAAGCAACCAAGCCAAAGCCGTTAATGGCTACTCAAATATGCGCCCCTGCAGCCGCAGTCCTATGGCGTGGCTTTCGAACTTCATTTTGGAAAGTTTCAGCCCCCCGGGGATTACTTTCAAAGCCTGCATTATTTACTAGAACCGCGACGGAGGGGTGGGCAAAATTCGTCACCAAAACGAACCGCTGTCATTCCCGTTGATATTTCGAGATAGGATTTTCCGTTAGTAATTATAATTTCCGGGAGAGTATTAATTAGGCCGATGCGCGAAACGGCGTGATACATTTATTACGTTATTGACGATGGACAAGTTTATCCTTTCACATCGCGACGTATGTAAATTTAATATTAGCCATGTATGTTATTTAATTTGGTTAATGGCAATATTAATTAAGAGACGGCCGCAGTGACAATATCGAAAAATATTAGTGATCAATTCTCCGAAGAATTAATTTTCTCGTAAAATAAAAATTATTATTGATCTGATTCTTTCGCAAACAAATATTAAGCGTGCTTTTATAAAAGTATAATAAGCTATAAAAAGTATAATTTAATTGGTCCACTTGTTAATTATATACAATCAATGAAGCATTTTCTATTTAAATTGATTATTCCATAACTACAAATAATCAACTTTTAAAAATAAACGAAATGCTTTATCGGTACTTCAATTGTTTACATTTTATTTTCACATATTGGTCAAAGTTCTCTGTTACTATAAATATCAACCTTTATCTCCGTAAGAACATAGCGGTGTGAGCAAACACCTTTATTATTATTATTATTATTATTATGAGGTTATTATACTGGATAGCACTTCTTGACATTTTCATCGACAGGACGTCGTCTCAGATCAGTCGTCTAACAAGAAGCCAGTAAGTAGGAGCAATTAGTAATCGGGCACGAAGCAATTATCGCATCAAAGAACGATCGCCGGAATATCATCTCGGTCGCAGTTTCTCTCGCTCTCTTCCAGCCCGATAAATCTTGGCCAGTGTGTAATTAATCGGGCGCGAGGCACTCGAAACACAGAATCCAACTGGTATTCGATTGACCCTTGGTCACCGGCGTAGGAGACCAGCGGTGTCTTTTCTCAGCGCGGTGTTGTACACAGTAGCGAGCATTATGGTTAGATAGCCGAGTTTAAAGGCGGTGTCCTCTTTCCCTCTCTTTCTTTCCTCCCTCTCCTCTTCTCTCCTTCTCGCTGTCTGTCTGTCTCTCTTTCTCTTCCTTTCGTTTTTATTAACTTACATCCTTCTATCGCGGGGAAGAGCGGAGAGTGAAGGATCTCGTATCACGTCGCAACAAAGAACACACAAGCCGCGATCAGACATAATATACAACCACCAATTAAAATACCTTATTAAAGCCAGACAATACATGCGGCGGAGGGATGGGATTTTAAGGAACGACGACGCGGCGGCAGTATTTAAATGGGTATTTCCAAGCGGCGCGACGGTCAATCGCACCGTTATTGTCGATCTTGTGAAAGCTGCTACAGCAACTATGAAAGAGGGGAAACACAAATTTGCCATTACGGAATTACTTTCTTCTCCTTTCCGTTCGCTACGTCTTTCAAGGCGCGATGAAGAGAATATTTTAGAGAAAATTTATCGATGAATATAATAAAACGAAGGATAACAAAAGACAGAAAAATAATATAATAAGCGACCATTAAAGCACCCTCCCGTTTCAATTTATATAATATTGCGGCTTAAACCGAAGATAATAAAGGAAAGGAACACGCTAATTGCCATCCAACTCCAAGCAAGCAAAATGTGAATAAATTTACCGTCTACTTTTCAGCGATCTGTTCTTTCGTTCCACCTGCGATTTTTGAATCGTGGCTACGGTTGCTGCGCAACCAGCGCGGTCCCGTCAGGATTATCCGTCGACGATTTACGAGCAACGCAAAATCGCCCTCTTTTCCTCCTCTATCCGGCTTGGAACTCTTCGCGTCGATTTCGCATTTGAGAGAGGCAAAGTGAAATTGTCCCGCCTGGAATTGAAGCGTCCTATCCTTATTATTGTAGCATTGCACATTCATTTTCACAGTCGTGATAAAATTGCGATTTTTACAAGGGCGGGTAATTTTTATCAGAGATAAGTAGAATTTTATTTATTCAATATCGTGACTGTTCTTAAAATTGTCATAGCGCTTCAACGAAATTATAATTTTCTTTTATTTTTAAGAGTTTCTGAAAAACTGGTTTTCTTTTACAACATTTTAATGCATAGTCTAATATATATTTACATTTTTAAAGGAATTTACAAAGTTGTACAAAAAGAAACAAATTATGGATATTTTAATTAAGCAAACCATGATAAAATTCAGCATGTATGTATATGACATGTGCGCTTAAAACATACGATTCACACAATGCGATTTTCTTGCTTATTGACTTTCATTATTTTCTGAATCGTCGTTGCTTGATTTATCATTTATTTCGTATTTTTCAATAGAGCGAAGAAAATTTATTTTTCATAAAAATTGGCTGGCAGCTAAATCACATCTTGTCATCGCTTTTCTGTCACTGGCGTAGCATGATTTAAAAGGATATGAATATCATAAAATCACTTTCATATAATGCGATGCAATGAAAGAAAGTCAATGAGCTGCTTTCCTTTCAGTGTAACGAGTTTGTTAAAAAACCGATTCACATTTTGCTTCTCGATACGAATTCCATGTCTCACGTGGAATCGGTCGCCAATAAAATATTCTTATCTTTTACGCTGCTGAACGGAACAAAAATAAAAAAATCTGGTATTTTATTTTTGAGTAATTTTACCAACTAAAAAGAAACTTTTTTGAAATGTGTCATATACTTTGCATATATTTTCAGACAAATATTATATGTATCGATTATTTCATTTATTTATGAATTCTTAGATCCAATTCTTGATTGTTAATTATATTTGCATTATAATATTATAGATATTATAGATTATATATTATAGGTATGACATTAAAAATGCAAGTCATTACTAAATATTAGAAATAATTTCTTGGCCAAAGTGACATCTTCGACATGCCTTCATTTGATGAGTTAATAAATTTATTTTGCAATTAATAATATTTGTGTAATTATGGGACATAATGTGCCATGCTTAAATTTTGCCTTCCATCAAGTAATAACGTTGTACGACCCGTGCTAACTTTAACGCGTGCACGACTATGCACAACATACCCATGTCATCCATGCGTCCAGTACTGATATGGCTCTATTCGGCCGTTTGCTTAGTTAATATCAACGCTATTAAGGCCGAGCTGACAGGAAATTGTGCAAGCACCGCTTTCGTGCTTTGCGTTTGTACAGGTAGACTAATACAAAATAAAATACATGTTAGAAAAAAATTAAATATACAGTTATTGACAGTTCAGAAACGGAGAGAGAAACTAACTACCGATTTCCAGGAATGTTACAACGTACATGGAAGAAACAATTTTACTGCAGCATCTAAAAATTCAGCTAAATACATATCAGAAAATAATTTTATGTCGAGCCATCAAAATAATTATGTAGGATGTCCAAGCATGATAATGTTGCTGCAAATAGTTTTGACGTTCTAGCAACCACATTAAATATTCAATACAATTTTTTAAATTATTCAACATAATTATTTTTAAATCTGTATTTTAACAAAGTTGTTTTTTTTGTGTATAAACAACTTTTCTGGCAACAATTACTTCCATTGATCAAGCGAAATAGAGATTACTCTTAACTACTATTTACTTATACTACGTCATTCTAATTAGTCAGCACTATATGATTATATTGTTCTTAAAATGTGCATTTATGTCCACAATTTTCTGGTTTTTTTTTTACATTTTTTATCATTTTCCATCAAACAAATTTTATTCTTTGCATAATAAATCGATTAATCTTACAACTTTTTCTTATTTCAGGTGAGTAAGCAGTCAGCTGATTACGATTTAAGCTTTATGATTGTAAGTAATTAAGTTCATAATATACTAGTGCTTTGTCTTTATATCAATGGCGAACATTCTTTGGCATATAAGTGCTGAAGTGCTATTATTAACGTGGTCATTAAAGCAGAGAGTTACTAAGGGTAAGGGCAAAGGGATTAGAGTAAGTCGTATCAATAATGAACATCCCTCAGAGAAAGGACGGCAGAGATTATTCTCCTCACACTTTCGGCGGTCATTGATTAAAGGGAGTCCCTTGAAGCGCTATTATCAAAGGGGGTAAAGGGGGAGGGGGAGGGTAAACGCATTGTAAATTCGATAGCTCAGTATCGAGTGTACGCGGAATCGCTCGAGATCGGAGCGTGTAATTAGCATTCGACAACGATTAAATGAGTACGTTTTGCTCACTATTGGATGCCACACGAGAATAATGCAATTATTCGCGCGAAATTTAGGATAGATCGAAAAGGTCTGGCTCTGACGCGAAATGCAATCATTTGTTGAATCAGGCGGGCTGGCCCGACTGCGCTGTAATGCATTGAATATGGAAATGGAATGAACACAAAAATGAAATTTACATTGTCCGCGTTTTGATAGCGTTATTATCTCAGTCTTTGCTTTTATCCAGTCTATAGCCGGATATTAATAATTAATGCGCACGCAGATACAAGGTATATGTATTTATTGCGATATATACGCGTTTTCCTCTCTTCCGTCCTGTGCATATAAGAGAGGTCTCGGAAACAAAATATACGAGATATAAAAGGAGAATCCTTGCAACTGAACTGCTACCATGCAGTTTTTTCTCGATGCGCGTTACTTGGAAACTGATCGCCAAGCGTCCAGCGGGACGCCGTAAGGGCGCCAACAAAAAGAATATTTATCGTCGTCGCGCCCTCTCCTCTCCTCTGGATCACTCTCGCTCTTTTGGTCGCGAGGACCAGCATCAACCTCGTGATCCGCCGTAGACGCTGATTGATTAACGATCGCTCCTTGCATAAAACTACGATTGTGTTCCCGAATATATCCCCGCACCTTTTCCCCGCCGTAATTCCACGAGCACGTTTTACCGCGTGCACCTCTCTCGTGACGAATAGTTCTTCTGCCTTAACGTCCGTTCTCAGTCACCCTTTCGATTTAATTCGTCGCGTATTGCATCCATCGTCCGTGTGTATACGGCCGACACTGATTCCGTTTCTCCTTTTCTTCACCCCGCGGGTCCACTCACGATGTTTCTCGATCAGCCTGCCGGATTGTATTAGCAATAAAAGTCGCGTATGTACGCTCTGTTCGAGAGCGGCCGAAATTACTCGGGTGTGAAAAACTTGCCCTCCAGACCCTCCGGTGTCGATCGCATTCGAAACGATGCGCGTCGCTCGCGGTAGCATCGACGCAGTGAACGGATGCCGCCCCCGGAGGCGAGCCGACGGGGACGACGGGAGTTTATCGATTAATTAATTTGTTCTTCATTATCCTCGATAATTAGTATTGCGAATCGAGTGAATGGAATCATAATTAGTTCGGGGCTATAATTCAAGGAACGTACGTGGTTCGTCGTTGATTCAGAAGGGCGTAAATTCACCGATGTTTGTTAATGAGTTTCACGAATGCAAAGCTATTATTTTCTTGATTTCGATCGTTACCATTCGAATTCGCAATTATTAATCCGCGAGCGTTCGCCATGCGAGAGACCGTAGATTAATATTGGCACGTGCGTAACCTAAAGACCACGATTGCAGTAAGCATTTATTTATTTTTAGTATATGTATATGTATACATGAATATTTTTTACATCTTGAAGAATCACATAGTTGAAACTGACCATTATGTATAAAAAATATTTATGTATAATGTAAAATTTGATTATTAAAAGGCATTAGTGATTATCATTCCAGCCAACATGCAACTTTTTAAATTATTCTGTTTATAACAGATTATTTCTAGGATACTCTGCAAAACTCCAATATTTTAATTAACTTATCGCAAATGACTCGCGAGTGTATGCGTATATGCATCACATTGCGCATGGATATTCTTCCATTATCGAGGCACGAGTTTTATTGCTCGTATAGTTTACATCTCGGCCACGGCCGGTAGTATCTCGCGCGTTTGCGTATAGATGCGGGCGTTACGAAATACAACGTCAGACTGAGCTGTTTAACGCCGGAAGGAGCAATTAATTATCGATCGCGAGTCGCTTAAGACGAAAACAATGGTCAGGTCAGACGTCTGTTGCAGCTGTATCGCCGCACGATGATGTAGATTATCCTAAGACGTTTGTGCATTAATGCATCCATCGCGGAGTACCCTTCGCTGCACGCACTGTGCGCACAAGCCATTATGCGTGCACGAGTCAATAGATCGCGAAACGCATTATGGATATGCTCTAATGCGTTGACGCGTAGGGGGATTTATCGGGTCATTATATCGATCGATCGGTGCAATCTGGAATATCGCGTGCGATCGGCACCGGTAAATTCAATTGTCGCTAATATTCGTGCTGTGAATTCTCATTACGCGTCTTCCGTTGCGCAAGTTGAATACAGGTATAATATAATAATTATGTAATATTAAAAGAAATACAGCGGACCTCTTCTCGGATATCACACGTCTAAAGAAAACGAAGCAGAATATAATTTTGATGTAAATCTCGATTTTAAATTATCTTTTATAACATATCTTGTACAGATGATACATACAATATTTTGTATTAACGCCTAAATTAGTATTATTATATGTGCGATTGATAAAATCTTTTTAACATTTTACTCTTCTCTAACGTTTAATTTTCCTGCTTTAGATTTATATCATTGTCAGGCATTCAATAATTGAAACGGCGATGTACGACAGGCCGTATTAACACGCGACAGTTTAATGAATCGTCAGATGAGCCGCAGCAGCGTACTTTTATGGGACCGTATATCTGTGCCAGAGTAGCTGAACGTAATCAAGCGTGAATAAGACTTCGCCCCAGGGAGACCGACCCTCGTTTTCGTATCGACCATACGGGAGCAAGGATATTCTCGATTATCGACGCGAGTATCTTTCGCGCGGTGCAGAGATCACCACGAGGATGATTTTCTCGTTTCCTCTCTGCCCTTTCTCCGCGGGACACATGACCGCAGAATCCTTGCGGATGTCATTCTGTTGTCCCCTGCTGTCTTTCGCGTGGAGATGAGTAAAAAGAAATGACAGGAGAAGTACGAAGGGGTGGAGAGAAAGGGCTCGTTTGGAGTAACGGAAGCACGAAAGCAACCAGTAGAAAAATCTCACGGATTGTTGGGTCGCTCTGAATTTCTCAGGTCTCGCGATCGGGAGTCGGGACGGCGTAATATCTATTGAAAAGAAATGGCGTAGTCGAAGAAAGGAAGCTGAAAGCAGGCAGGCGAAAGGTGTGGAAACATCTCGGCGAGGCGAGGGACGAAGGGAGAGAAAGAATGGACGCTCAATCGGGTTCTCAAAATCACCGACAATCGCGCCGGGGGAACGAGCTGGCATAGCTGAAAGGATGTAAAAGTCGAAGGTCGAATGTCGCAAGCACCCCGACCTCTGATTGCTACGGGAAAATGGAAAAATTGTCGGCTCCCTGGTACACGGGAATGTACCGGAAATAAATTTCGTCGCGAATCGCGCGAGTTTCTCTATCCATCGTGAACTTCAGACGGCAAACCTGACGAGCGTAAAGCCGTCGCTGTTTTTCAGATACATCTGGATGCAGATCGCGTCAGTTTGATAACGTATCAACAGGTGTTAACGCGATTGTTTAATCCGCATTGAAGCACGCGAGGCTTTGCTGAACACTATTCCAATCTATCATGATCTTTTATGATCATACGAACGTTATCGGTTAGTGATTTAGAGTGAAGAAACTTGCAAGTTATACAAAATACATTTTTAGTGGTGACATGTTAATAAAAGTGCCAATAATTATTTTATATATGATATTTGCTTTTCTCGCCTCATACTTAATTGGGACTTGACATACTCTTATTGTCTAAATTTAAATACAATTGTAGAGTTTGTATTTAACGATACCGTTCATGCTCTGTATAATTTACTGAAAAAAACGCGCAACGCGTATTTTTTTGCCAGTTGCTCGGACACAGGCGAACTTGTTTTTGAAGGGTGAACATAGCCTGGCGATTTTGTAAAAATAATTAATGGCCGCCCGATTCGACGGACGCGCGGGACTCTACTCTGACCGAGCAGTCTAAACACGGACCTTGTTAAAGCACGCGTACTTGTAACTCGCGGTAACATATACCGCGAGCGAACCATTGTTCCGCGAGAGTGGGAGTGCTCTTTTTTTTTTCTTTGCGTAAGTGATATAAAACGCTCGGTTATCCGGAAAGCCGTCGCGAACGCGGCTAATTAGACGAAATTCCACGAGTTCCCACAAGAGAATAGCCGCCTGATGAAAAAGCACACTCTCGTCGACTACGTACGTTACAAGAACTGCAGTGATTAGGGCCAGAATTACGATACCGAGGGGAGTCTAGGACCTACCTACGGGAAACATCGAAGCTCCGTGGAAAGAGGACTGTGCAGACGCGTGCGTTTCGCACAGACGTCGTTTGCATAAAGGGAGACGGGATTTTTCTGCAAAAAGATGCCGCATGCGAAATATGGCCTATGCAAATATGTCGCAAGAGCTTCCTTCTTTCTGTTAATTTCTATGAATATTTTCAAATGTCACATTAACTCTGGCGCATTCTATCGATATTAAATTATCGTTTGGAGAGATTAACGAGCAATAATGTGATGAATCCGAAAATGTCACGTTGCACGTTCTTTTTTTTTTTTGCACGATTTGTTCGTTTATTATAAAGCTTTCAAGTACTTGGCTTGCGATACGAAATACGGTCTCATTTTAACTGCGGCATTAGACGTAGATTATTCAAGACTTTTTAACCCCGACGACTGCTTGTGTTAACAACGGCAATTATCGTGCCGGCTATTAGCTCATTACCATCTCTTATACTCTGCGTTTACTCGAGCGCATCGGAGACAGTGACGCTTATCCGCGTCGTAAAGGGCGGAAGCAGCGCGTTGCGCGCGTTAAGGCTCGGCTCGGTGTATCGATTTAAAAACATTTAAATTCCATAAATATCCAACGAAACGTTGAATAAGGCATGCGCGAAGCCAAAAGCCTCTCGCCTACCGGGAAGACGACGAGAGCAGAGATAACGTATGATAGAGTGCACTGCTGCATAAACCAAAAGCGGAGAAACTTTCGATAGTGGCGCGAGATAGTTGGAAGTAATCTTCGGGCAACGCGAGCAACATCGCAAGTGGCCCGTCGCTCTAGTCGCTTATTATTAAAGCGTCACGGATTAACCCTTTGAACTTGTTCTCTCTGCCACAATACCCCGATTGGAATTCTAAAGTAGTGAAATAATAAAGTTTCTTCGCGAGTCACCGCGACGTGGATGGAAAATTATTTGCGGACAGATTTAAATGGAAAGGAAAAATGTTCAATTAGTGTCCAAATATGATCCGTGTTTGCGGAGTCCGCAATTTCTGGTGGCCGTTAACTGAACATACTTTTTATGGACCAATCGATTTAAACGACAAGTGTCGCTGTGACTCGTCGAAATAAATTCGCGAGCAAGAATGGTCGGTTCGTATGCATTGTCAGGCGGTAGCAATAAACTGCCATCAACTATTCGAGAAGCTATCCGATGCACGTGGACGTCATCGAGCCGGTATTAGGGCAACTTGATTGGAAAAGTCTATAACTGTGCCACGGGCTCGTTATCACGAACGAGCCTGTCAACAGGTATAAACGAGAAATCGCGGAGCATCGGGACGGAAAAAGGGCAAAAGGGAGGATCGGAAGGAGAAAAACGAGAAGCGCGGAGAAACGATTCGTCGTGTAGTAGCGAGGGGTGGCGAGCCGAGCCCGAAACGGCCAGTAAATACGACTGACCCATGGTTCGACGATGGGTGCATCGAAAACGGATGGAAGGCGAGAGGGCGGAAGTGGTGGAACGGGGAGGGGTTGTCGGGCTGTGATCTAGAAACTGCAGGTAATAGATTCAGTCGCGGGACGAGAGGATCGAGGTCGGAATCGGATCTCTGGATGGAAATAGGAATCTAGTGCCGGAGGACGCAGTCGGTGTGAGCGCGGCGTGGAGAGAAGGGGTCACAGCCCGGGAATAAATCATTTCTGATTTTAATCAAACCGGGAAAACATTCGCCCAGTTCTACTCGACGGCCCGCACTCGTTTTGTCCAACGTTATTTCGCGAACAGCATGCGCTCGCCGTCATCATCCGCGCCTTGACCTTTTCTCTCTCGTTCGCATTCACGTACAAAAGCCATGAGGAAGGAAAACGAGCGAATAGTGAGAAATGGCGTCTTCTATTGAAAATTCAAGACGAGTTAATGAAAGGGAAAAGAAACTAGGCACACACAGAACATTGACATCAATTTGACATTTTCAATTAGCCGGCGTGCAAAAAAACTATACAAATAACAATGATTGGAAAATTTTGAAAACGCACTTTGATTGTAAAAAATGTGATAAATGACCAAAGGAAAGATACGCTTCACCCTTTAATCATAAGATTCAAGTGAATGTGTGTGTGACTTGTTAGAATATCGACAGAATATCATTAAACACCATTGGCGTTTTATTTGCTAAGGATCTTTCGCCATACACACGCCTTTCAAAAAGTTAAAGTGTATTTTTACATAACGGATACATACAAACGTACTATATTCGGTAATATTTCTTGCATAACATGCAATGCATACCGAAACTCGGTTTCATTATTTGTTTGCATATCTTTATTTAAAACTTTGCCAGCGTTATCTAACTTATGAATATTAATCGCATGTTGCGTTCTTATGAAAGTTGATTTGATTCCATGAATAAATTATTGTTATCCACTACGTCGCGCGTATTGTAAAATTTTTAATATAATAATATTTGTAGTAAAATTGGCTACACATCCACATGGCACAAATGAATAGTAGAAATAATATTATAAAGGTCATACTCTAATATAATAATGTATTTTTATAACATATATGTTTACATTTATTTATATATTACCTTTTCGAAGTATCGCCATCAATCAATCTGTTTACTCAACAGTTTTTGCAAAGTTCAACAAATCAAAAACTGCAGTTGTTATATTTTATTTAATTCCTACAATGGGAAATAAAACATTTGTAAACAAGTCTTGGCTAACGAGTCAGTTGAACCGAATATTATTTTCTGTACGATATACATCAGTATTGGCAATGTTAACTGGCGATATTACGAAAGAGTATTGGACGTAGAAAAATACGAATGAATTTCGGAAGCCGCGCCACCGGCCGGGTAATTGTTTCGACCGTGTCGAAGAAAGAGAAAAGAGCCGAAAAATAGGGGCAAGTAATAATACAGATAATAAGATGGCTCTTGTCTCAGAAACCTCGAATTGATTTAAAAATAATTTCAAGGAGCCCCGAGGCACGATAAGATGCAAAAACAACGGCGGCGGCCAAGGCGACCTTTCTCCGTCTTTTCTTTTCCGTCGTTCGCAAGCGCGTTTCAAGGCGAAACGGCGTCGCAAGAAAATCGTTTAAGCGCCGTGTTAAACGGACTGACCAGCTATTAGCATGGGTAATGGAACGACGCGATTGTTTTCCATTCGGTCGCACCTTGCCATTCGCGGAGGACCTCTTCCGCCGGCTTTGTTCCTCACCTGCCCTTTGATACATTGTCGGCCACAACACGCCGCTTTTCCCATGCCGGCCGCGTTGCACGTCAGAGCGGCCTTTGCGCCACGTTAATTTGTCCGGCAATTTTCTCGCCGTAAGGGACGGTGTTTTATCGTGGGAACGTTTCGATGCGTGCGTTTCGACACGTGAAATTATTAAGCTTTGTTAACGTATCGATGTAGCAAAGCAATCGAGAAAATTTGTGACGATCGGACGTTTCGTCGCGGGAAAGCACGTGAAAAGATGCGAAAAGTATGAACGAAGGAAGCAGTAGAGTGATTTCGATGATTAATGTTTGTCGAGAAATAGAAAAAAATGATAATGGCGCATCGACTTCATTGACGCGTCGATCGAGGACAATAAAGGGTGGCGTTGTTAGAAGCACTGACCAAATTATAACCGGAAACAAAACAGACGAACGCACAATGGGGCCCGCCGGCAAAGGCAATAAAATATGATAAACGTCACGAACAGTGCACTTGCCTCTTTGTTGGCCGGTCAGCGTTTATATACCACACGAATCGTTCCCTGCATCGTATTCCCGAACGAATTCTAATGGCCGTGTCCCTTGCAGTCGGTCGTTCGATTGCATTTCTTCCGCGAAAGTTTCTCCGTTTGCGCGAAAGAGCAGTTTACTAAAGGCACCCTTTATAACTCGGCCGACAATGGGATTATAAAAAGGCCGGAGGTGCAATAAGCAAGCCGAAGACGTTTTCTCATTGAAATTAAACGTGCAAATCGACGTGACTGATTGATTAAATTCACACAATTGAATTCACCGATAATAACGATTCGAAATTATCAACGTAAAGCATCTTTGTTTCAAATTACGGTGGTATAAGAACTGTGCTATTATACCATTCCAGCTATTCTCGCAACGTTTTTACACAGGACTGTGTAATTATAATTGTTTCATTTGAGCGATTAAAGCTCGATGTTGAAAAACCATTGGAAATTACTTCATCGCTGCTCAATTCAGCGATCAATAAATAAATTAGCCATTTTTATTGAATTTTCTTGCCAGAATTATCGACAATTTCGACGCGCAAACATCTAACCGGTGCGTTTGAAAATTCAACATTGCTCGTGCGGTAACGTGGCAATCACCGCACGTTGCATTGTAACGCGTGAAAGAACATTTCCACGAAGCCACATGGCCATGTAACTCTACTTGCATTATATTCACGTACCGCGGGTAGCATTCGATGACTGTAAACGAAACTACTCGACGAACGATTCGCGAACAACGCTTTGCGCGTTGAAGTGCGCTCTGCAACGCCAGGAACTTCGAAATCGTCGAACCCAAAAAATCGTTAGCGCGAGTTCGCGCTCGTTTCACGAATTTCGATATTCGGCGCGCATACTTTAGTCCGATCGAATTCACCTCTCGTTAATCGACGCGGCGTGCCCGAACGTGACGAATTCGGCATGCAATGTGAGATAACGAGTGATACGGAATAATAAAGCTTTTAGATAGCAGCAAATGAATAACGCGCTATAACGATAAAGCCAAATTTTTCAAATCAGCGCTTAGTTATTTTTTTACACGTTGATGTAATTTTTATATATTAGTTATGCTAATATAATGTATACAATTGATAGATAAATAAATATTTGTAGCAATACAATAAAATTCAAGTTATCTTCAAGTCAATTACAAATTATCGCATTTATTACTGCGAAAATGGATATAGAACGTTTACATATTTTAGTTTATAGTATTATCTAATGTATTACACCGCATAATGTAATATGTGAATTTGTGGGCCGACAATATGTATAAATCGATCACCTGGCATATCTCACTTCTCGGCGAAAATAGATAGACGGTATCGCGAGTGCGAACTAGTCCAAATATATCAATGAAAACTTTTTTTACGTTTTTATGTTTTTTTTTATGTGAGAAAAGAAAAGCGTGTTCGTTGTGCTATAGTCACTCGCGAATGTTCTTCCTAGCTGATTTTGATCTGACTTTGTGCATCGCTGGCTAAATCGTTGATCGATCGAGAACGAAGTTTCTATGCAGACGACGATGTGTGGCAGAGGCGGTGGTCTCCAGAGCTGGTGAGAGTGAGATATGCATAGGGAAAAGAAAGGTAGAAACCTTGCGATTGTACGGCACCGGAGCGAGCGAGAGCGGACACGAACTCACGGTAACTTAGTGCGTGTGAGCGCGATAGAGCGCGGTGCATTCACCGGCGACGGCGGGTGGATGCCAACGGGACGAAAGGGTGCAGTGGCGGGCAAGCTGGCAGGTAGGTTACGTATGAACGGAACTAACGTATGAGGTTGGAGCGCGGCCAGCCACTATTTTACACGAGCAACTGGGGCCGGTCCGGGAGCTACCCGGTGGTCAAGTAACCCCTGCTGACCAATGGACCATCCGGATAACCTATGCTACCTAACCCGTCCACTGGAAATATGCTTATGGTATATGCTCGGTCTCGAGGTTTCGACAACGAACGATAGTCGCTCCCCTCGCTCCGTTCGGCGATTTCAGCGAGCAGCTGTTTCTCTTCTGCAGATCTTCTCAGTTTCACCAAATGTTTGCTCTGTACCGGTTGATGTGGTTGATGAATCGGAGCGCCGTTTTGTTGGTCTGGTTAAAGCTTGCGAACATGATGTTTGATAAGGTTTCTATTGTTCGATTGCACTCTCGTCACGAACAAAATAAGATATAGGAAAGAATATTGCGATTCTTTTATGTTTAAGAATTATGAATTTCTTTAACGTCATTTCTTTTTCTGTCAATAAATTAAATATATTTTAGTATATACATATATTATTATATAGAGAATTTGGTACAGCTAATCTGGTTTCCTAACTATCGAGGAGCGTCACGGGTAAAATAAACGCGAGCTTCTAGAGTTTATTTTAGAAAAAGCAGGGCGCTAAATTTTGGCATTCTCTCGCGAGGCAACCTAATGACATGGCACATCGTTCGACTGATTACACAGCACAAAATTCCTCTCGTGCATCGACCTCTTGCCAAAAGAAGCATCATCCCGATCACCCCGCTCCGCCTCCACTCTGTATTCGTTCCGTGCGATTTATAGCTGCGATTTATCCCCGAGGAATTCTCTTCTTCGATCAACGGCGACATATCGACGACGATGCGGCCTGCTGCGGTTCGTTTCGAGATTGGAGGTCGTGGCGGGAGGTCAAAGGAATCACGGAGCGTACGGAACCGTGTGAGTGCAAGAAGGGTGGAGGAGAGAAGACGGTCATAATCGTCCGGTGGAGCGGGATGCGCGCTGTCATTTGACGACGCATGCATCATCGTTTATGCCACTTGACTCGGGTGATCGAACGTGACACGGCCGAGCGAAGTTCGTTCCCTCGCAACAGCTCTCCGGATCGCGCACGTACGCTTCTCGCGTGTATGTTCTTTCCTCACGCGAGGCGGACGTATGGCTCGCGCGCGTCCCACGAAGAGTTTTAATATCTGAGGTCGGGACTGAGGCGTAGCCAGGCCGAGCTTTCCGGGATGGGCGAGGGGTTCCGGCGAGACGGACGGAAACTATCGACAACGCTTGATGGTTCACGGTCTCGCGCGCGGTCCGTGGGAATGGGAACGGTGAAGGCGTCAACTCGTCCCTGCAGCGTTCGCTTCGCGCCCGCGTACTAAGACGGTTCATTGCGGATGCAGAAATGCGAGATTCCTTATAACTGCTCTTCGGGACGCCGTGAGATATTAAACCTCGGTATTCCTCTCGGCCCTCCGATTCTCCCTTTCCATCCCTCTCGTTCCGTCTCTAACCTGATACCGTCGTATTCCTCTTGTTTTCCTTCTGGATCTCCTCATTCCGCAGCCTCGTTCTCTCAATAAGAGGCGCTTCTCGCCGAGGCTTCCGTTTATTTGGGAATTCGCGGTGCTCCGATTTCGCGTACGCCCGACTGACGCCGCGATATACGTATGTTTGTTCCTCCTGCGAATCGTCTGATGTTTCGCGTTAATAGCTATTTTATTCCGTTCGATATTCTTCCGTCTTATTTCGATGCGCTTTCATCACGATAACGCAGCCTGAATTGCCCATTTTGTGGCAATTTTATTATCTCTTGAGACGCTTAAAATAATGTATAGCATTACTTCTTCGATGTAAGAAAACAGAAAGTATAATTCTAAAATATAATGGAAAAGACATTCCAGTATTGTAAAAAATGATTTAATAATAGCGTTCAATCTTTGTATTTTTCCATTTCCATGTACGAAAACTATTTGTCTTGGAACGAATGCAAGAGTATGTATAGACATAAAAAGAAATAGGAGAATCTTGATCGAGTCTCTCCAATGTAGTCGAACATCGATCAAATTCTCAATGTGAAATGTATACGATATATAACAAGTCCATTATTACGACACAAAGATGTTGCATTTGTTCAATATAATTGGTACTATCTGTGCACTATCTTTTCAATTATTATGTTATACGTCGGATTGATTTTTAGAACAGGCAAGCGATAAAAGTATTATAGCAACGCACTTTTGCAAGTAACATATGCCTGCCACAACGTACCTACGAAATCCCTCGTTATGCATGGACGTCGCGTAAATGTTGCGAAAGAGATTATCTGCCGTTTCCGATGTAGACGCCGGGATAAACTCGATCCCGAAGATTCAATTTTATTCCATCACATGGAGACTCGCTTATCGATTTACCAAGGAACGTACCGTAAAGCCTGTGCCGGATTTTCGACTGGAAGCCCGTCGCGTGTAAAATATCATGGGCCCTCTCACGAGCGCGAACATTATTTGTCAGACGTGCCGACGATAGGGGCTCGAATCTCGCGGGCGTTTCGTCACGAGCGTTGATCGCGTCGCACAATGGACGTGCGAATGGCATTATGATAATATTAGACGCTATGGGGGTAAGCGTACATCCAGGATGATGGATGGCCTTTAAGGTCGGATACGCGGGTAATACCTGGCCGGCATTGTCGCCAGGCTAATTTCTCTCGCGTCGACGTAAAAAAAAAGGAAAGGGAAAAAAATGTAATAAGGACCGAATCCGGTGGAGATAACCCCCGACGTGTCGATTGACGAGCCTGGCAGGCACAATAGCCACCGCGGCGCGCTCGCGTGTGCGTGTACACCCCCGCTTGCACGCGCACACGCGCGCGTCTTAATGTCCCTCGATATATCATAACCGCGGGGGCGCGTTCATGGTTGCCTGTCGACCTCACCTCACCGCGGGGAGGATTCCCAGCGACGCGGGATATACCTGACGAAGATGAATAACGTGTTTAGCGATACGTCGATACGCAAATACGAGCAGCGTGCGCGTCTCGTGCACATCTTCCACGTGATGCCTTTGAATTGGCGGGGACGGGCGTCCAACGATCCGTACCTCTCGCTGAGCATGATCGAGGACCAGCGTTTCTTGATTCGTAGCGGAACGTAATGAGACGTAAAGGGCGATTTGTATCCTGTAATCGTTCGCATAATACGATCCCACGTGATACTACAACCATTTTTTAACGCGGCGCGTCAAGAGTATATATTGCAATGTGCCTTTGCGAAATTACGCGCTAGAACTTTTAAGATTTGTATTTGAGAATCTTCGGTTGCCATGCCGACCGACAGACTTCGACGAGACGATCCATTTCATTGTATCCTCGTTGAAATCCGTGACGATCGAATTGCCTACTAAAATAGGGCCATAAAAAAGGAATTGTGTCCATTTTCTATAACTGACACGCATCTTGGAAGTTTATTGACACAATAATGTTCGCTTGTTTTTAATAGTTGGGTTCGCTCTGCTCAGAATTGCGGTCGCACCGGGCTATTCATGCGGACCGACATGGCGAAACCGCATCGGCAATAATTCGGAGCAATATTCGGGTTTACGTTCAGCTACGACCGACACGAGGAACGCCATTACATCGTCTGCGAGGTGACAATTACTCCGAAGCGTAATTAAACGTTTATTTTAAGGGGACTATCTGGGCTGTCGTTGACGTGTACGCGTTTATAATAGATGTGTTATAAACGCTTTGCACTAATAGATTTGAAAATAGAAAGCTCTGCTTTTAAAATTATAGAAAAGTATTTTTTACCCAAATCACAGTTCTTTTTATTATAAAATTGAACTTTTAGTTTTAAAAATAAAGGCAGTATTCTAACGAATTAAATTGCATAGATGAGATTATTTCTCAATTAAACCGAATTCGAATTTATTTTAGAGAATTTGATTTAAAAAATAAAGAGGTCATACGTAGAGATCGCGTTTAAATAAAATTCTATGGAAAAGTGATTGTTTAAGGTTTATCAAATGGATCTTTTTATCGCGAATATCACTTTTGTGAATATCAAGCGCAGGGGTGCTCCCCGTAAATTTAGGAATGCTTTTATCTACGCGAAATCTTTCGTTTATGTTTAAGCAGTCTTTTACGACGATGCACTATGATAGTGGCACCCGTCTAGGAAGGCCAGTTTACGCTCGAAGTATAACGCTTCGATAATAAAACTTCGTCGGAGAATCTCTATAGCGGAGAGGGAGGGTCTTGGCGGCTACGAGCAAGCATTTATTCCGCCACTCGAAGTCCGTCGTCGATATATCGGCGTCGCGCCATAGCGCGATATAAACGAAATTACGTCGAAACTGTTCCGGGATAGAGCCGTGTAAAACGGTATCGTGGCGATTTGGCGCATTACGCCCGACAACAAAATGCCGCCTACCGTCGCCGTCGGGGGCGACGTAAAATCGCGGGGACCGCGATACGCTTCGCCCTCGTATCCTCCACAAAGTAATGAGGCAGAAACTCTAGCGATGAATAGTTACGCCCCCCTCTGTTCGGGGATGCGAGACGAGCCGCTTTCTTGAATTATCACCGACTAACGCGATGCGTAAGAACGCAGAGGACGAGGCTCGCTTTTATCTTAACGGCGATGCTACGCCGGATATGTCCCATTAGATTCGGCTCATCAATCACCTCCTCGGATTGTTTTCAGCTTTTGTAGCGGTCCACCCCCGGCGCGCGGGCCACCGTCGTGAATAGATAAAACGTAAAGGGAAAAGTTTGCGCTCTAACGGGAGAAATCACCGTAACGACGTTATCCTCGTAAATATCCTTCTCTTAAAAACAACGATTTATAATAAAAGTGAGCAGCTGAATATTAATCTCTTCTTAACCAAGACGTCTACGATACACTATAAGTTTACAATATTATCGGTAGTGTTTGTTTTCTTTCTTTTTGCTTTTTTCTTAATTAAGCGAGAGATAGAGCAATTGATTATTGACGAAATAGTGAATCAAAGCGCTCTTGGATGATGGTTTTTGCTTTCTACTACACATCGACTACGAGTAACCTGTTTCTCTGGGTAACCCGTTAAGACAGTGCAGTGTCGTCGAGGAATATCAAAAGGAATTCACTTAATATTAAATGCGAAAATACGGATCTCGTCGTTTAAGTGGATGCCAGGCGTCTTATCGACGTTGGTTCAAAGACTGTTCAGTTTTGTTCCTTTGGTCGGTTACCTTTTCACGAAGGCAAAGCCCGCGACGTTTCCCCCTCCCCTCTCCCGCCCTCTGGCACCCCTATTTATACTCCCCGCCCTGCCGCCTTTCGATCCCAGTCTTGTGTCTCTCGTCAGCCTTCTAATTAGCAAAGACGTAGATTTCGTCGAGCTACCGAGAATTCCAAGAGGTTTCTTAAAGCGGCGGCACTACTGCGGTTGCTCGCAATATACAATGTTTCGCTAGGGAGAGACAGGTTCTTTCATACGCGCAACCCTCTTGATATTTAATCCCGAGCGCTCCTTCATTCGCGAGAGATTCTTGGAGCAGCGTCAGCACACCGGTATCTCCTTCGCGTGCCACTATCTCCTCCTCAACTAGTAGAAAAATCACAAAATAACGTAATTGGCGCGTTAATAAAATCCTTGGCAACCACGCCCACGAGCTTGGACTCTAAATATTCTTACAGCTTTCCTTTCTTTATCTCCCTCTCTTTTTTTCTATTGCTTCTTTTTTCCTTCACAAGAATAGAGACAGAGCAAGAGGGTAGCGAAAGGAGAACGGACGGCATAAGAGATCGTAGACCAGAGGGCGGACTCGACTTAACTTCGTTACTTACCGTCATTATGGCCCGATAAAAAGTGTACAACCCCGCGGGCACCATAATCCCTAGCTGTATTAATATTAGGAAATGAGAAAACGAGGTGGCTCTTTTAAATTTAATCTCTTAATAAGATCATTCGTCAACGAACCGCGAGCGATGAAGTGGCCGGGATTATTTTTAATCATCTCGCATCTCCGTCTATCCCCCGCGCCATCGTAGCGCCTTTATTAACGGCGGCTTAAGAACTCGGGGGGGGGGAGCGCATCTGTTTCTCTTCCGCAATTTACGCTCTCCTCTCGGTGTTTCGTGATATCGCACGAATGCCGTGCTACGATCTTACTTAGCTGTGCCGCGCGTCTTACACGTCCGCACGAATTGCTTTAAGATAGGCAGGCACGTGATGACACGCTCGCGCATTAACAGAAATTAAATATGACGTATATCATATTATTCTAGTCGTACATTAAATTATTAATGAAATGTGGTTAAACATAGCGTTCAATTACAGAACAATTATTTGCTAACAGACAATGCGCGGATAAAATTGATTTTAATGATTGATAAATCGGCTTATAATGCGGCATTATAATTTTGAAACAGGATACTTACAATTATTCCACAAATTAATGCAAAAGCGATGCGACCTGCTAATGGACATCTCTGTTATTATTACTGTCATTATTATCGTTGTTAACATTATTATTATCATCATTGCAGACGTTAATATTACATACCATCGAAATCGATTCTCTCGGGAAGTTAATTCGTCTCTTTCCCCTTTTTTCTCCGGTTCCACGCATTCGATACGTCCAGGTCGACAGACCTTTACGAGTATCCCGTCTGCGCCTATCTCGAGTGTGATTTCGTTTCGGTTAACAGGCAGGCAATAGCTTTGAAAGTCGCTTAAGACGAGCCGGTGGCATCCGGGCAAGCTCGGATGGCACCCGACTCGAGCTTCTGATTAAATAAAACGTGTCTGATATGGTGGATTTAATTTAGAAAGATTCGCGAGGGGACGGTGGATGGAAGACGAGTTGCGGGTGTAGGCGTCGGAAGAGGCACTTTGCTTTAGGTTTTGCGAGCTTTCTCCGAATAAATTGAAAATGATTGCCGAGACGGTCCTGGATCGAACACCCCGAATGAATGGTTGCCCCTCGGGGCGACGAATACCCAGGGACGAGCTTCGTTGCTTGGAGAATTCTCGAAATAGCGTTGTCAAGCCTGGCTAAATAAAGTGCTTTATTTGCCTTTTAATTTTGCACCGCGATCCACGCTTATCCCAATATGGTATTCGCCATTTATAATTTATTAACTGCTTTCCTGAATGAGAAATTTATTTTTGTTCAGAAGAAAGTTCTTTAATTAATCGTATTACGCGGGACTGCGGGATTATTTTTATGTTTCTTATTTAAATCGATTCTTATTATATTTAAAGCACGACACAAATACACATTGTCCTCTTTCTTTAATAAAAACTTCAAAAAAAGAAGCGGTACAAATGTAACGCTTTCTCAAAATAATATTTATGAAACGTATTACTCTAATAATAATTATATTACGTGTCTAATAATGTGGAAAATATTGCATATTAAGTTAACTCCAGCACAGCCACGTAACGCTACTGTATCGATGCAACTCGGAAACTCTTTAAACCGATACGAGGTAAAATAAATAATTAATCGTGAGAGCGGCGGGGTGATTGCCCGGCTCAGTGGTAGTAGAGCAACACGTTAAATTAACCAATATGCGAATAGTTGGCTCCAACGTACGTTGCCGGGGCGAGTTATGGCGCCGCCGGTGTAGAACCAGACGGGCCGCAGTGCGGTTTTCCGGATAATCAAGTGCGAAACAATCGGTGCTCCATCGAAATTCGCTGCGGACGCGAGCTATACTTGTCTGCGGAAAACGCGCTCCATCTATCGGGACCAGATTCTCTCTGCCTTGCGGCCGCACAGCTTAACGGCCATAGGATGCTTCAGATAGTTAGGCAAACTGTAAAACAATCCGGCGCTCCGTTACATCCGGCCGGCTTCCGAAACCTCTCTCGTCCTATGTTAACCTTTTTCGCACTTGCCTCTACCCATCGGAATAGTTTGTCCTCGCGCTGCATTTAATCTACCTCGTTTTAATCTACCACGCCCGTTGTCGTAATCATGCGCGCTAAAAATACAAATCTTTTCGAAAAAATTTCAATGGTCGCATATGTTAGATTCAAGATTCAACATGAGGTCATTAAACTCGCAGCAACATTGAGGTTGGAACTTAATAAGAATAATAAGCAGCTTAATAAGAACTTAATAAGAATAATAATTAAGTTAGATATTCTCTCGGAAAGAAAAATCGTCGTGGGTTTCAATTACCTTTCTGCCAGTAAATGGACTTTATGTAGAAAGTTTTACAGCAATATTAGTCTATGTAGGAATAAAATAAACCTTTTCTTTTTAAATTTTTATCTTGGGTTGCATATCTTTCTCCGTAATATGTCTGTTACGACAAGTGATTATGAAAAAACTCGCTTCTCAAGCATTTCCAACAAAATGAAGATGTTTAATAAGGAAGAGACGCGGTAGGTTAGAGGACTTCGATAATCGATTAAAAGTACCACACATCTGTAGAGAGCAGACAGCAGCAGTGGCAGTAAATTCTTTTCGCGCTTTTTTGCTGTCACGAGAAACAAATATGAAGAAAGAAAAAAAAAACAAGGAGACATCTATCCTACGTTAGACGCGGTTGAAGTGTCACTGAAGGACCAGGAAATATTAGTCGGGAAACTCATTTTTTTTCACCGTTTCAATTCGAAGCGTGAATTTTATACGCGGAAATATAACTTCTCCTGCGTATGCGAACTTGCCTAGCTGGCACCGTCTCGAAATCGTCGGTGAAACTTTTGCGGAGGCACCGCGAAGGAAACATGCCTTGCCTATCGATCGACAATGTCCCGAAACACGATCATCTGCGGTCTACTTGCTTGGCAGGCACGGATTAAGATCGCACACGGCTATTCCTGCCTCCCCTCCCCCTCCCCCCTTGATTCCCCGAGGGTGGGCCCACGTAATTAAGTCGTTTCGAAGTTTCGCTGTGAAATCGTTCTTTCGCACTTATCTCCGTTACTACGAGAAGGTCCCGCCGACAAATAACGACATACCCGGCCGGATTACTTATCGGGCTTTGATAAGTTCGCAACTAATTACTGGTCGGAAAGTTGGAGTTGCCGGTGAATTCGCGTCTATGTGTAGTATGGGAGTAGCTGCTTCGAGAGTTTTGATTATTTCTTTGGCTAACATCGCAAAGGGCGCTCGGCGAGCATGTACAACCTTTGCGAAGAAATACATCTACGTGACTAAAAGAAGACATGACATTCACCGTCGTTCCTTAACAACCGAGCTGGTCATTAAGTTGAGAAGGTAATCGTGTAGCAAGCCCATTACATTAGCTAAAGCTTTACGATTAAATCCAGCAGAAATCAAGCTTGTTCAATCCCGAAAGAAAAGTGCTGTGGCAACAGGGATGTAGTACTTGACTCTGACGTCGACTCTATTTTCAGTCGTTAGAAAATACACACGACGAACGAGCACTCTCTCTCTTTAACTTTCAACGTGACGTTACGGAGTAACAGGCAAGCAGGTCACTAATCGACATTGAAGCACGGGAATGGAGTAAATTGTGTCATCCGGCGGCGTTGTTTCCAACTGGCGGTCACGCGGATTAGGAACTCCGGAAATCTGCAAATGGCTCTAATTGGTTTTCCTCCGGAAACGAGAGAAACCTAATTTTGCTAATTCCCCGATAGTCGGCGAACTCGCGTATTCTCCTAGTTTTGCGATTGTTAAATATTCATACGCAACTTTTTACTTTTGCCCTGCTGCTAATTTCAAAGCAAAGTTTTGCCTTATCTCACAAAAAACAGTTTCAAATTATTAAACCTCGACTATTGTAACCATTCTCGATCCTATCTCCTAGCTACCACATTAAAATTTTATTAATAATTAAAAAGTAGCATTATAATTAAAAAAAGTAGCAGTGTTTAACCTTTATGCAGGCAAATAAAAAGCAACTTTTCCATGTATTAAGCGAAACTTAATGTTTTTACATTTGTGAAATTTAAGAACTTTGTTTACACCGTAGACGTTAAATTAAATTTCAAATGTTAAACTATTATACTTACTATAAGTTTTGTTTAATACACAAAAAAGCTGCTTCTGAAAAAGTTATAGGATCTAACGGACCTTGCTTACTCCGATAAGAGTTAATATTTTTGTTATCTAGAACACAATTCTTTCTCTGTTTTTCACAAGAAAATGGAGAAACTAGAAACGAAGAACTGGTAACGGAGTTTTTAGACGATAATGGAGTAATAAATTTCCACTACGTCGTGCGGCGTTACAGCGTCAAATAATATTATGTATTTTTTTGGCATTGTTTTGTTCCGCTACGTTCAACCGGGTAGAGTTTCCGCGGATAATTCGACAACGGAATTGAAATATCGTATTTCACATTTTGATGATTGGCATCACCGTGGTGACATAGCCTGATATGATAATGTTAATAACAGATTTTGGGATATTGATGTCAGCCCCTATTGCAAACAAGAGTATCAGTTTACGTATACGATATGAAAGTCGAGAGTCGGCATCGACTGAGTACGCGCGCGACATTTAACGAAAATTCTTGAATTCACAATTATATCAAACGTGAATTGAATCTCGTACCAGTGGTAGCTCTCCCTTTCTCCGCTTCCTCCCCCACCATTGGGCACCAGTCGTAATATTCTCGAATCAGCTGAGGTCGGCGGAAACGTTTTGAAGCCAAACGATATTATCCTGTTTGTTTTCCGTCTGTGTTTGCGCCACAACCCCCAAATTGGCGTTTCGATGTCGGCCTTTCAATCGTCAAAAATCCAATCGACGCAGAAGCGTAATAGGACTTGATACACGTACGTGCCCCTTCATTGCGTTATGTAAAAATTCAGCCTTATTTAATTTTGCAAATCTTTTTTTAAACAAATTCGCTGATCGCAAAGAGAAATGAGCTGAAAGTACAGATTTCAGGCGTCAATTTGATACTTTATAGCGAAGATAGCGCGGTAAGTTACGCTGATTGATTCGCCGTACCTGCTCGCGCTCCAACGCGTTCCATTTTCAAAATGCAATTTATTGCTATTACCTGATAGCGTTTACGCGAGCGATACGATGGCTTATCTGGATAATGAGGACCGTTCAAAAATGGCCACGTAGCTCGTTCATCTCGCGTTCTCTGTGCTGAGATACAGGACACTTGGCCAAGATCGGAGGTCTTATCGCCGCGATAAAACCGCGAAGGGCGACGGTACCAATTTGCAATATTTTCGTGTTAGCCGTGCGACAGGTCGTGATATTCAGCGTGAATCGTTTCCACGAGCATCCACGATGATGTGGATCTCGAGGCTATTTATAAAAGCTAACAGCAACGACAATATAATGAGATCGAGATACGAAATGTTTAAATGTGCCCAAAAGTAAGAAAAAAAAGTATACCAGGACTGCGCTAAACTAGATAGAAAAAAAAACACTGGGTAGAGAAAGCGCTATTTTTTTGTTAGATCGAAAAGTGACACGGATCTATGTAAATAAGTGAATCGCAAAAGGTATTTGACAGAAATGTGAATGGTATTTGAAAGAGACACGTTTCAGGTATTGACAACGTCGGAACGTGCACTTTCGCTTTCCGCGACGTTCTTTTCCAGCGCACGGCTATTCCGTTCTTTCTTTCCTGCTCCGCACTCGGCCAGAATTGATACGTTACTTCGGTGATTCCACGTCACGCCTGGGTAGGAAACTCAACGAGTCGAATCTGAGGGACCGATAAGCGCTCGAAACTTCGAGTGAGCTTCTGCACGAAGCGTTTCCGCAAAGCGATCCTTCTCTCGCCGATGCGTTTAACGAATGGCGTGCCACTGGCAACTGTTTGTATTGCCGCGCGACTTCACCCGCGTTTCAGAGCACACATCGTAGCCATTCTTCGGGTAGAAGTCGCGTGCTTCCTGCGTACGATCGTCCACCGTTGTTATACTGATGGGAGATGCGTCGAAATGAAACGTCAAAAGATGATTTGCTGCGGACGAGTTCGACTAAACGTAGATTTGTAACCCGGTGGCACTTCACCCGGTAAATCCCGGCAGAAGTTTCGCACAGGCGTGCCCGACCGTTTTGGCGAAGTGGCATGCACAAAAGAGTAGAATGTAGATCTTCGCTTGTACGTTGCGACAGCGAACAGTATACCTAAATAAACAGCATTTGTTCACGTTATTCTTATTTCTACGCTCTTCTCCGTTGCTGTTGGCACAAATTGGAATTTAAAAAAGTTTAACCTCTATGAATTTCACGAAAAATGTACAGTTGGTTTTGAGCGATAGCTACACACAGCGATATACGTTGCACGATGAAAAAACATAGCTTTCACGACTCTACGCGCCTATTCATACGTCTATCTATTATGAAAGCAGAATTTCGCGCTTTGCCTCGGCCGCGTTATTATCAAATATTTTAAGCCATTCCACTTTGCGTGACGCAATTTAACGTGTTTTACAGAAATATTTTCGAACAGAATCGGAAAGTGCGGACGCTTATCTGCGTGGCATTTAGTAACAAATCTATTCTACAGCAAGGCCGAATTGGTCGATAACGCTGAAATTGCAAAATAATATTTTAACAGAATCACGTCGGGCTGAACGTAAATTTACAGACTTTAATTAAAAGTTTCATTGAAAGCGGAAGGGGGCGATCCGACATGTATTGTGAGCAATAAATAATGAAGCTGCGCACACCTACTCGATCAAAATAAATTTTCACATCCAAGAAAATGCTCATTTTGTTGTGTTTTATAGCGCACGGCTCTATGCGTAACGCCTACAATGAAGTCACCAAATATTGCGAAACAAAGGCGCGATTAACTTTTGTGTCGCTGGAAATGACTTTTCTTTCGAAGCATTATAATGTCGCCAGGCGGCCTGCAATTTTTAACGAACGTAAAAGCCGTTTAACGTTTATGCACTTTCTTTTCCAGTAGCTATGTTCGACTGTTCCGCGTATAATTGTTAAGCGTAAACAGTAAAGATCTTTATTCTTGATGCTCCTCAATTCCATAAAATAAGAATTTTTTGATAATAAATCCTATTATCTACGAAATATAACGAGAAGACGCCCTATCTGAAGATTATAGGAGCTCGTCTAGATCAGCATATTACCAGAATCTGATTAGTGGCTTAGCCGAATTACGTGAAGTAAACTAAATTATCCCATCTCCTCCCCTTATACTTTCTTAATCGTCCCTGACTCTTCCGTAAGCAATATGCTAGTAACGCGCTTCTTATAAGATATTTTTACTTTGTATATTTTTATTTTTAACTTTTCGGCGAAGTGCATTATATTCTGTTCCATTACACGGTAATATGATAGTTTTCACGCTTATGAATAAAATAGAATTAAAATTCTATGTTATAAATATAAAAGCTAAAAAATTATTTTTAAATTTATAAGAATATTACGAAATATTAATTTAAAAAATTAAATTTTTATATAATAATTAAATAGATCATATAAATTTATTATAATTTTATTATTAAGCTGTATCTCTTTCTCTCTTTCCTCTCTTTCTCGCAATGACCATGCAATAATTTACAAACGTAATAACAAGTTATTGTTAAATTTTTTACATCTTATTTTTGTAATTTATTATAATTTTGATTTTTAAATGAATTTCTTAATTTATAATATTAAGACCATACAATTTTATTTCTATTAAAACGCAGAAATTTGAACGAAATAATAATAAAGAATAAGTTAATTTACTAAGTAAGTAAATATTTTTTTAATCAAAAATGAAATTAAAATTAATTCTTTGAACAAACGGTAACATGGTTGGGTTAATGTATTATTAATTTAAGTTAATGTATTTTTTAACAAAATTAATTTAAAGTCAATGACTTATAAAATTAATTTAATTATGTGAAAAGTTATATGAAGATAAAACTAACTCAATTAAAAGTTAAAATTAAAACAATTTAAATTAAAAATTAATTAGACAGCATTATTTAAATTAAAAATTTGTAAGTTTTAAAATTAAATTACACAAAACAATTATAACATAGATCATCAAACAATTTTTTAATATTTTATTTGTAAATCAAATTTACATGAAATAATAAAGAAATATTATTTTTTATGCAGAAATGTATTTTTTATGCAGAAATGTATTTTAGCTATACGAACATCTACACCTTTTTGCTCGTCTCACCTTTTCAATTAATTGTTAAATTGCATACGAGCTTACCAGAATAGTTGTATTTTTTCTATTATAATTTTTTTCTTTTACATAGCTAATTTTTAAGAAAAGAAGTTCATGAATTAAAGTTTGTGTTTCAAAAATAACTTATTAAAGTAAAAAATGAAATTACTTGAAATTAATTTAGTGAAGGTAAAAGTTACTAACTTTTTAACTTTATTATTTCATTTTTAACTTTTTAACTAGTTACTATTTAGCTCTGAACATTAGTACATAATATAAGAAAAACGGATAAGATTTCCCTAATGTCATCTAAATTTATAAAGTTCTAGCTTTTGTTGCTCAAACATTACATTTAATAACTTTTTTCAATGAATTAATCAATATAAAATTTATTAAAAAAACGATTAATTAATTTTGTATATGTACTTATAATTAGTTAATCCCAACATTATTTTTTCAAGACATTTCACGCATATGTCTTTCAGTTATAAAGTCGGAACAAAGGAAGGTATAGAAAATACAAACTGTTGTATTTAATCACAATATTTACGCGAATGATAAGTGTTTCTTTAACAGTTACCGACGCGACTTCCCACAAGGTCGATTATCGTATCCGGCGCTATCTTCGTTCATTAGCGCAATGCCCAGTACGAGATTCACATCGGCTCTGAGTCGCGTGGCGTCGCGCGTCGCGGCACGTATAATAAATAAGTAATTTAAAACTATATCTTAGATATCTACGAGCTACGACTTAAATGTTCGTGTTCGGGCAAATCGATAATTCGTCAAAATGTACATATTACGCGTGAGACGTGTTTATTCGAGCGAATGGCCGGCGCAACGACGACGGACAAACACACGGTCAATGTTTATGTTTTGATATTGTATTTCCGGGACGTCCTTCTTCCAAATCGAATTCGTATATTCGCGTATTTGCTTCCGCTCGTGTTATCGCGAGCGAAATACTAATCATCCTTAAACGCGAGTGAGCTATACAATCTGGGATAGAGGGTTAGGAAAGAGTGCGGGCGGTGCGCGAAAGTGCAGGCGGGTGTAGCGCGGCGCGTGACGCATGAAGTTGGCTGCGTTACGAATTCTCCCAGTGCGTGCCGGCGGACGTCGCGTTCAACGGAAAACTCGGTATGTGCACGCGCACGATCGTATTTCTTCTTGGCGTTACGACTCCTGCACATAGGATTGCGGAAACGTTTGCCGCGCGAGCGGGATGCGACGCGGTAGGGGTCATCATTCTTTCGCTCTGGAAAAGCTGATAAATTGATTAGCTACCGCGTCGACTTCCGCCGCGCAGCAAGCGTTGCCGCGTCTGCCGCGTTCCCTGTGCACTGGTGTGCACGAGCTATTATTTTTCCATCGCGAAATCTTTTTTCCGTATTCGGGACGTATTCGCGTCGCGAATCATCTGCATGATTAACGCATCGGGAATAATATTCGAAATGTCGTGTGATCGTCGTATTCCCAATGGATACGGTGCGTCGCAATCGTAGTCGCAATCACATTAACCTTATTTCCGCGAGTGAATGTTGTGCAAGTGCCATGGTGGAGAGACGGAGAGAGGAGAAGGAGGAGGCTGTTGGCGAGACATTGAACGATATGTCATGACAGTAGAGCAACCATGAGGTATCATTTGCTTATCATTTGTTACTTGCCAATGTAATTGTTTACCAATTGTTTACCAATTTATATGTTTATGTCTATCAATGTACCAGGCTAACTCTTTCGTGCCTTGTGCGAAGCATGCATATATTAAAAATGTATTGAACATTTACGGCTGCGTCATATATTCTATATGACATTTTTCGTTATTAAATAACATATCTTTTTTATTTAATTTTGAGAGGAGAATTTTTAGAATTTTTTTTAATTACTTAATATGAATTTATTATTTATAATAATTATCTATATAATAATTTAGTATTTTAATTAAGAGAATACGAAACATAAGAGAATATGAGAATATTATAGAAATATCATATATCATAAATTCATTATCTCGAAATGAATGGATTATGAATAGATTATTCAACCTTGGAATATACGTAATATTTTATATGTCGATTTATTGAACACTTTATACAAATTTTTAAATATATGCAAAATATTTAAAAGACAAAATAAAAAAAATACCTTAAAATATTTTAATAATTTCATTATTTGACTAAAATTTACAGTATCACACCCATTATAATAGATTTAATTTTTCTGTTAATTGAATAGAAAAATTGATGAAAATGAGAAAAAGAAGCAATAAAACGAATAACGAATAAAATATTGATAGTTTTATATGAATTTTTGGTAATGTTAATATTTCATGTGTGATGAAGGGTGAAATAAAATTTTTATTTAGAGAACATATTTTGTGTGAGCATATTTTTATATCAAATAAAGTTAAATTAGTATTTATAGAATAAAATAGTGAAAAATTGATTAAAATTTTATTGAAATATTTTTAAAATATTTATTTTCTTTATTTTTTTCTCTTTATAAATTTTTTTAATTAAAATTTGCTTTCCTATTTTGAATTCAAGGTTAAATATTACATAAGTTATTGTATGAACAGTATATTTAGACATTTTAATTTCTATTTGTTAATTAATTAATTATTTGGCTTAATTAAATTTATTTTTTATTTTTTATGTAATTTTAAGTATGTAACAGCAATTCATTATTATTGACAGTATTTAATTAACAAATTTATGAACTGTTTTATATACATTATTCATTGTTGTACAATAAATTTAAAATGCTTGATTGAGTATTTTATATTTGAATAGAATTATTAAAAAAAAGAAATATATATATATATTTTTATATATATATATATATATATATATATACACACTAAATGAATAAATTTTGTTCATCTCTTGAAAATAAATATTAGATTTAAACATTTTTTTCTAAAATAATATTAATAGCTTATAATTATCGGGAATTATTTTAATTTAGTTATTTTTATATTCAAATCTTTAATTGGAATTAATTTTTGGATTACGTTATTAAAATATCACATAATTGTGCAAGAAAACTACAATATGAAAATATATACATTTATACTTGTGTGTCATTTGTAATGCGCTGACTCGGAGCAACATTTATTTTTCTGAATATATATATATACACACACACACACACACACACACACACACACACACACACACACACAAAACCTTTCATGTGTTTTACTACGCGGTCATTTTTTTTACACATTGATTACGTTCAGCGGTCCAATACTTTTGCTACTGATTTACGTATTTCCGTCACGGGCGTCGTAGTTCGAGACAACTCGATTAAAGTTATGTCTGACATTGCTAAGGGAGAACGCTTGGGCTTTCGTAACTTTCGGACGCGTCGCTATGCCTTACTAAGTGTAATATATAATGGATTTTTGGCCGGAAATAGCGAGGTGTCCATAGATCATGAACCCTACTTCCGTCGCACCTAAACCCTACCAGAGACCCGCGGCCTGATTTATTTTCCCGACGGCGCAACCCCCATCCCATTGCAAGTCCATTATCTTCATGGTAGTTTCCTCGATTTGTTGCTCCTCGAATTTCCATTTTGCTGCGCCTTGCCGCCAAGTGCATCATTATAGCGGCCGAGTTCCATAGCCATTGAAAAATAATAAGCAGACTCGTCAGACAAATTTATAAATAATAGACATATAATTAGAATATTATTAATTTTGGTAGAGACTTTTTTACTTCTTTGCGGAAACTGTGCGATAAAATAGCTTCTTAAGAATGAAACACGGATCGCGCGGAAAAACTACCCAAAGAAATAAAAACATTTGGGAAACACTTGTGTGCAACAAAAATTTGATTTACAATTATCAATGTGATAAATATTTCAATTACTATATAATTATTATATAATATTGGAAATTATTTGATCATTTCGCTATAATGAATACTATTATAGAAATTCAATACTTTGCTGTACCATTTTTTGGAAATTTTTCAGATGAAAATATTTATTGTCCATCAATCATTATATTTTTTATTTATTGCTAACGCGGTTGATTCCACTTAACTTTAGCCAATGTAAACATAAATTTGAGAGGTGCACAAATTACAAAGTTGCCTCGCGTCGAAGGTACGAGAAACGATCGTGCAATCGACTTAAAGCAAGGTACCTCGACATCCGCGTATTTATTCAAATTGTACGGACATGTTCGATCTGTATGCCCCTCATTACCAGTCACTTGAAAACCATCGATTACGACGCGGTCCGCACGTTGTAGCGCGTCTGCAAGCGCCCATTACTTCTCTTTTCATTTTTTTAAAACTTTTCACCGCCGCGACCCTTTTCTCGCCAAAGTTGCACGAAATTCACCACGGCACGTAAAGTAGTTTTTTTAATGCGCTCGCACGAAATTCGCTCTTGCATGTGAGAAATGTTTGAACCTGACGTTGACCCTAGCATCAGTTTGAGATCGGATTAATAAGAGAGCACGAATACCTAATTACGTTAACCAAGCGCTTACGTCACGCATACCTTCGGACGCTCGGATGGTGCCGCAATTACTAACAAATAGTTGCTTTACAACGTCGTTGGTGTCGGCCGAAAACCGGTTTGCACGGGCCTGACAAAAAATCACCTAGCACTTAATCACGCGGAAAATACAGAAGATTTATGTGCGGATTCTCTCACGAATTGCATGAAGGACACGCACGTCCGAAATACGTCTTTCTGTAATCACGTATCGTTGAAAGAAAAATAAAAGACCATTCAGGCCGACATCTCTCTTCGAAATTCACGTGAAGCAGATATTTTTCGACACCGAAGCAGGA
This sequence comes from Solenopsis invicta, assembly GCF_016802725.1. NCBI lineage: Eukaryota > Metazoa > Arthropoda > Insecta > Hymenoptera > Formicidae > Solenopsis > Solenopsis invicta. Next base: position 21,657,504 of record NC_052666.1, on the reverse strand, counting down.
AATCGATAAGGACAGGAAACAACCAATTCTTTTACCAACAATACAGATTTTATATTCGGCACCTCAAGTGGCCTTCACAGTTCTTCGAAACGTTATTACGGAGGATAAATCGCAAAACGTTGCATCACAAAAAATAATAAGTCCGTAGCGATCCGTAACGATCTTGCTCTTGGGCTTCTTGAAAAGCGAAGAGCCGGTTTAGCGGAGTAGGAAAGAATGAGGATAAGGAAAAAAGAAACGCTACAGAGGAACGATTGAGATGCGAGACGACGAAAGACTCGTCAGTACTGAGAAGACCCATGGGATTCGAGATGGGGCTAAAGACAGTAGTAGCTTGAAATAGGCCACCAGGGATCTTTAACAATTCTCACTTACAAGCGGTGATTTCTGATTACACTTATTTCTCTGTTGTCCTCTTTGAATTTTTTTCCGTCTCGTAAAATCGGGTCGAGCATTGATTTCCATTGCGATTTATAATACAAATGTATTAATTATTTAACGTGTACTTGTTGCATAACAAAACTTTTAACAAAATTGTAGATTAATAAAAGATTTTATTTAAGTATAATACAAAATTGTAGTTTATTAAAAACTACAATTTATACAAAAACTACAGTTTATTAAAATTTTACTTAAATATAGTACAACACGAAACAGTTACCGCCGGCGAGAAAAAAAAAGGAAGAAAAAGAAGCGGTGGGTAAATGTTATGCGCGAGTAAGGGTGGCGCGAGTAAGGGTGGTTATTTCCGTGGCACGGCGGGACATTGTAATATGACGTGTCGCAGCATGAAATCCGAACAGAAATTTCAACGAGTGCGCAATAGAATCACGCGAAACCTATCTCACAAGGAGAACGGGAGCGAATCAAGCGCGGAGAGTGCAAGTGAGAGTAAGAGAAAGAACGCAAAGACGAGAGTGAAAGCCGTGGATCAGCAGCGGCGGGAAGAGGGGTTGAAGGGGTGAAGCGTAAAGAGCAAGCAATCCGACGCTCAGCGGGAGATAGAACTCGGCGAGAGGGTGTCGCTATTTTTCATTAACCGCCCGATAAAGCAAGGGCGACCCCCCTCGATGTTTTATTTCGTTCGACTCCTTCCGTATCTCTTTCTCTCTTCTTGCTGCGTGTTCTCGTCTCTTTCGCCCCGTTCTTTTTTTCTCGCTGTCGTGAATCCCTCTGCTCGTGTCTCCGTTCCTCTCTCGATTCGTCTCGTTCCGTTTCCCAGCACGAACCTCCTCCTCCTCCGTTGCGAGGAGGCGCACCCTTTGTCGGTTGGGTCCGGAACGGTTCTTTTTTTGCTATTTTATTCAACTTTTTCGCGAGAGGGAGGAATCCTTTTATTACCTGGACGCGCGACTCCAGTGTTTAGCGGACAATAAGCCGATGAAAGCTACGTTTGAGCTCGAGAGTCCTTTGAAAAGTCCTTTCTCACCAACCTCACCTTTTTTTCTCTCACTCACTCTTGCTTTCTCTCTTCCTCTGATTCTCGTTCTCTCGCATGTGCCCATTCTCATTCTCTTTCCTCCTCTGTCGTTGACCTGGTCCTCTTCCTCCGTTTCTCCCTTCGAGTAATGCCCGCTGTGAAAATTTCGCGTCGCTTTTTTTTTGTTTTCTACCTGCTTTGTGTCCTTATTTTTCACTCTAATTCCGCGGAGTGTTCTTATACTTTGTAAAGTATCCTAGTGCAGAAACACAAGAGTCTGTTTAACCATTCGAAGTGTAACCGTTCCGTGGAAAAAAAGAAACGAAATGCCGAATCTTTTCCAAGTTAAAAATGTAGATAATCTATAAGTAAGGATTTTGTATATTTATCGAGTGTATTTGTAACTTGCCAAGGTAACAGAATATCTAAATCGTATCTATGTCGTTACGTAAAAATATCGTTCTTGAAATGGATTTGGAAATCGTATCTTGTTATGTGCACTCGGTTGTACCGTCACTGCAAAACGTAAAGCGATAAAACTACTTTATATACATAAAACTGCAATCTGTTCTTGAACAAAAAAAATATATATATATACTTAAGGCAGTCAACGTTGTATTAAAAGGCCGCACAGGTTATATATTTTTCTGCATGTTGCCTTCTTTGCGATAGGAGGATAAAACCATAATGTACATTTTATCGAGGAGGACGACTTTACGCGCGAGAATCCCGGATGCGAAATATATATATATCGTCGAACATAGAGATATCGCGAAACGCGTTCTCCTTCCTGAGAAACGTTCAATCGTCGCGAAATTTGTTGGCGGCGCGAGATTACGTCGCTTGATTTATCGGCGAGGATTACCGCTCCTCGAGAGAGGTGGAAAAGCAAGGCGTTCAAACGCGTAACACCAAGGGAGAGTCTGGTGGGACTGGGGAGAGAAAGGTGCTGATGGCATCGCGCGTACACTCGGCGAGTGCTACGGATGGGGCATAAATAATAATCACGCGATATGTTCACGAAGAGCGGCGAGGGAGTTTGCGTCGCACGCCTTAATAGGAACTCTGTCGTGGTTCCCCCCGCTCGTAAAGCAAAGGACCGGGCGACGAGGACGCCGAAAACACCCGGAGATCCGGCAATGTACCGAACACTCGAAGTGGATGGTGGAAGCGTCGGCTGTCCCTCGAGGGTGGGACAGTCCTGTCGTTGGCGGGCAGAAACGTCTCTCATTATTCGCGAATGACAACGGGACGACGATGGCGTCGACGAATGTGACTTTGATAGCGTTGCGATGTAGGGTTCCGTCGTCGTAGCCACCACCGATTCGTTTGCACTGGTTGTTATATCGCGGCACTTTCGAGAGCCGAAGCTGTCAATCTGCGGAAGGTTTTATAGAAGCGCGGTTTATAGGACCGGGCACTCGTTCGGCGGAAATAATGACAGCGCTGGGGTGGGCAAATTAGATGGGAGAATTCGGAGAACGGCGAAAAGAGAGAAGGGGGAGGGGGAGGGAGAAAGAAAGAGCAAGAAGTCACTGGATTTCAGTGAGATAGATTTGAATTGCATCTAAAGGAAGATTAATGGTAGACACACAGTATTACTTTGTGGTAGATTATTAAATGACGAGGCGAAGAAGTCTTTTGACCAGAAAGAATATAATTCATAGATTCCATGGAAACATATCTCCGTGATAGTATAATGGCTTTTGAAAATCTAAGATTAATCTTCTTTATACTAAAAGTCTCCATTTAACCGTTTATTAAATTCGACTGAAAGAATCAGTTATGATCTAAATGATTTGGCTTTGTACTATTGCGCAAGAATCAAAGTTTTAATGCACGAGGGGCTCTTGTTGGTTGCATGGTTTCCCGAAAGAGAAGTAAGAATCGTGAACGATGAGGGTGGGAGGGCAAATAAATGAAGGCAGAGAGACTTAATGAGAGCCGCGAGCGCATTCATATTTATGTGAACGAACCAACGTAGCCCAGCGTAACCCAGCACTGAATCAGACCCGCGCCGACACCCCGTGCCTGCTCTCGCCGACCATCCCCGCAACCCCGGTGTCTAGAAACCGACTCTATTTGTTTTTATAATTCTACTTGAATAATTGCCAGTTCCCACCACATTCCCCGCTCCCGTTTCAACGTAGCCGCCGCGCGTGGTAACCGCTCTTGTGTAGTTTGCCTTTCTCGGCGGTCGAAAAAAAAGGAACTGGCTGAAACATCGCATTTCCTCCGCTGCTCCGTGCTTAGCATAGAATTGGTAGCAATCCCAAAAACGAGACGTTGTTTTCTTTCGAAGCACTAACAATAGCGTCATATTTTTTATTTTTTCAGAATGCCGAATATCAATTGAAGAGTATAAAAGTATGGCAATCTGTATTTTTATTTGTTCATTTGCTGTGTGATTTGTTCTTTTTTAATAAAAATTATATAATTCCGCGCGAGAAAGTCAATATTTCGCATTTTCTTTTTTATTAGTGAAAATAAATCGCTAAATAAACTGTCATTTATAAAAACAAAAGCCACCTGATGAATTTTAAATGAAATACTACATTATTGATTCGTTTCCGACATTCTATGTTGTAGTCGCCAAGAAACTCGCTAGCGTTGATTTCGGTTTGATGTCGGCAACGAAACGGCAAAGTTGTTTTCTTTCCCTTCGTATATAAACTGGCGCTGATTCAAGATGGCCAAGCGGCAATGCACCATGCCTGTCGCCTGAGATTCGCAAAGAGAGAATCGAGAGTTATTTACTTTGGCTCAATGTTGGGGACGATGGTTCGCTTTCGTTCGCCGAGAAGAAGTCAGCAGCTTTTTCTCTTTCGGCTACTTTCCCTCGTACTAGAATATGTTCTTTTATTCTCCACATAATTCTTCGTGTGATTTCCGTTTCGTTTTGTATTCTTGAAGGGAATTCTGGTTAGAGACTCCCGATCATGCACGTACAGAGAGTATTGATAAAAAAAAAATCGATGCAATAGGGGATGGAAACTCGGAAAGAGAAAGATAACGACGAAAGTCTCGGCAACGAGGAATCTTTTTAAAGAGATCAGACGTAAAGGCCGTACGTGCGTTGGGCAGTAACCGAGCGAAGCGGAAATTGGGCAGAACGTCATGGAGAAAATGCGAGACAATTTTTGAACGGCGTTTTCGGTAATGAGTTTCCACAACAACGGTAATTTCCGGTTTGCATTAATCTTGCAAAGCAATTTGCAACTACCGCAAAACGTCCACGTAAAAATTGTGTTCCTCGGACGAAATGACGGAATATCACTCATAGTAGTTGCGCAACATTCGAATAGTTACGTCAATCTCGCGACAATAGATCACCGTATCCGCGAAAAACGGTACGTCGTTCATCCTGAATTGTTTTACGGAATACTTTCGAGTAGGAATGTTGCCCGGTGGTTAGCGTTCGATAAATTCCCGGGCCCCGGGTACCACCGTGACCAAAGTGCTCGCGTTCCTGGTGGAAGATAATTTAGATTCCTGGGGTGTGATTTAACGGCTTTTTATCAGTCTTCTCTCTCGACACTGGTTACCGTTGATGGAAAACCACCACCTACGAGACAGTGCATTCCTACGTAGCACGATTAAAGTCTGTAGAGCGAAGCTAAATCGCATAATACATGTACTGCAAAATTGCTATAAGTTTCAAGATAGTGATAGATGAATTTCTGTTATATATATAAAACTTTTTTTAAAAATTCGGAATTTTATGCTAATTCGTGTATTGAATTATATTTAGGTGTATAAAAGTCTTTGTTGGTAAATGATTTCATTTTTCGCTTATTACAATAGAACAAAGAAAATCAACGCTCATTACATTCGGTCGCAATCATAATAAGATATTCTTAAGCATATATCCAATATGAATTCTTCGATTTAATATATAAAATTCGTATGAAGCAAAAAGTAGCAACAAATCTGAAATAACGTATTTATACAACATATCCTAACAGAAGAATTAATTAGCCATTATTCTCTTATGACGCGGCCATACTTTGCACGCCGCAACACTGTCGCGCCACAGAACGCGTTGCGTTTCACCATGAGTTATCGAATAATTATGACGATTGCCGGCGCAATACACGTAGGGCCAGGTGCGCTAAGATTAGTGGCGTCGGCTAACATTAGAACTCTGTACTTTGAGAAAGGAAGGCGCGAGAAGCGGAAAGGGGGGTGAGTTACCACTACGCTGACTTCCACTACGACGGCAACGTCTACCAATAAGGAGCGCAGAAACACGAAAGCAAGAGACCGACGAGGAAGGAAGAACGTGCTGCTCTCGGTGGAAGGGTGAAATAATTGTCGGGGCGCGTGACTCCCATGCCAAGCATCCCTTATACTTGGAGCCAGCCAGCCAAGAGTCTGGAACCACCGCAATGCACCCATAAACTTAATACTGCCGTTTGCCGGCGTTCGCCTCTCTTCGCCCTTCCCCCTCCCCCTCCTGCGTCTATCTCCCTGCCTAGCTCTACGGTTCTTCTTGGATTCTCTTGCATTCGCCTTCGCGTAACTCGATACGATATCGTAAATCCGCGTCTTGGGAGGGAACCACGTATCTACACCGCAATTGTCTCGTGATATTTCCAATTTTTACAGTAATCACAACCGCGCGGAATTCTTAGACGATAGTTCGATGGATTTTCTTCTAAAACACATATATAGCAAGAAACATTACCGTTACGCACATAAGAGTGGGAGAATTGAGATTATTATACTACTAGCGCGGAGAAATTTCTCTAATTTATATACAAGTGACGAAATATAGTTTCTTAAGTTGTCCGCCACATCTCTTTGCTTTTCTGACTTTCAATAAATATTCCATTGAAACGGCATTGATACTGAGTGACGTGTTCTCGGAAAAGCTTGGGACACGCCATTATGTTTTAAGGCATTCGTCAGTTGCATAGTTATTACTGCTTCAAAGTAGAACTGCTTCGACATTTACCATATTTCCGGACACGTCTTCGGAGCAGATGTTAGACGTTCATCTTCAAACGAATATTCAGCAAAGTTACGTCGCTCTGTCTTTTCTTAAAGACATGAATATGTATGCCGCGTGTATACAAAATGAATGAATAAATACGAACTTATAACTCTCAGCGCAAGATATCATGACTGTAACTTTAAAGCAAACTTCTCCCGCGCGCGCGCGTGCTAGAATACCAAATTACTTTATACCAGATCAGCTAAATGATCGCTAACTCTGTAATTGTATTTTAGACGATATTACACGAGGAATCTTTTAAATATCAAACTTATTTTAGGGAAATGTTACAGAAAAAAAGTTCGAGACAATAAAAACAGTATTATGTAATGATACTTAATCATTAGATAAAAGATTAACGATTATTCTTAATGAGTATGCTTCCGTATATCTTTGTAGCTTTCGTATGTTTTTAAAGAGCTCGAAGGGTTTGACAAATCTGTAGGGGAGAAAGAGAAATGTGCATCAGTTCCAAGTCATTCCGATATCAGAGGGGAAGAGCAGCATTCGCGAAAACACAGCTGTAATCTTCATCCCACAAGGGGAGAACTTTACCGTGGAAGATGGGGAGAAAAGTTTTCCGACCTCTAAGTGATGAAGAAAAATGCTGGTGTGGCTCGAGGGGCGATCGAGCCCATAATCGGTGTACATCGCGATGATTTGATAAATCCGTTGTGTGTGGCTTGAAATTGGGTTATCTGAAAATGGCTTTCAAAATTTGATTAAACGACAATCAAATTGACTGGAAATTGGAGGATTATTTTTTTCTGCTATGTCCGCGCGTAATTATCGTCAAGTTATTGAATTAAATCATCTATACGCGTTTATCAAACAATCGTATTGTTTATCAACAAGATTTTCATAACACAATATTCGGTTAAAAATGATTAATATTTAATTTTAAAAGATTTGTTTATAATATTGGGAACAAAAGTAAAAAACGTTAACAAATGAAACAAAAAGATTAAATTCTTCTCAATATTATATGTTAATTTTATCGAAAGAAATTTTATATTTTTATCGGAATGATAATTTAAAAAAAAATGTAATGTAAGTAAACTTTCAAATGCTAATCAAAGCTATTCTACAGAAAAAAATCAAAATAGCCTAGAGAGGCAAATAAAGAGGCATAGACGAACAGAGATGTATAGAGAAGACGACGCGCTCTACCGTCGAGAAAGGTATGAAGTTTCAATAAACCCCCGGGAGTAGAGATGTCGGAGTCAATTTCAAGGAGTAATTGTGGGTCACGAAACAGGTCAATGGAAGGCAGGAGTAAGGATGGCGAGTCGGGCAATGACACCGATGTAAAGATTGCCTCGAAGGCGGTTGCGATAAAAAGCAACACGAGACTGAAGAAATTGGTTAGAGAGGGGGATCTACTGAAGATGGAAGTAAATAAAAAAAAAAAGGGGAAAGAAAATGTCCGCTCGCAAGACGTGTTCTCTGGATATCTACCACGGTGTAATGGTGCGAGTCAAACCAGCGTGCTTCACTTTGTTTCGAGAGCGAGCGGCAAGGAAAAGAAATGAAGAGCAAATCGAACGAAATTTCGCTAAATGGAACAAGAGTCAGCTATCAACGCCGAATCACTCGCATTGCCGAAACACGTTTATTCAAAGTTTCTATATTTCTATATTTTCTCACAATTAAGCTACTAAATTGTGAAATTTCTAATTATGTCCGTATATGTATATTTTTATTCATAACATATGTTAGGATTGACATTTATATTTTTAAAATTTATTCCAATTGAATTAAAATTATATATTCAATTAAATTGAATGTGATTAAGATGTAGGAATATAAAGTTGCGTTTAACGGCAGATAACACAAATCACCGCAAATCCAACGGCCGTCACGCCATTAATTACATGAATCTCTGAATTCCGCAAATTGTAGACCCACCCTCGGTCCACTTTGTCATGATCAGTTTCCGTTTCTTGGCCCATCGACCTTCCAACTTTGGCAAATCCTCGTAAGTATCTGCTACTCCCTCGAGACTGGGCCAGGCTGGTAGAGTTAGAATAACGAACTCTACTAGCTCGGGGGCAGAGAGTGGAAGAGGCTAGAACGTCTCATGCTCAGTCGAAGAACCTTCGAAACTTGTCGCTTTTGGATGCGGTAGCCCGTAAGTACGTCGAAAGCTAGACTAGCTTGACCGACGGAAGAAGATTGCCCCAGGAGGAGGAAGCAGCAAGAGAAAATCAGAGAACTCGTCGCGGTCAGGGCAGAAAGAGAGAGTTTGCTGCACGCGATAAACTATAACTACTGCTGAACCTCTCGGCTAATTTACTGACTATTACCGCCTAATTATGGAGGAGGTAACGTCAGTCTCTCCTTCGTCATTTCGGTCAACCGCTACCGACTACTCTCTTGCACTTTATGCACAATCTTCGTTATCTATTTCGAAGAGGTCGCCGTGAATCGACCTGTAACTAGCATCTTGACGTTGATGCACGAAGTGGGTGTGTACGGAACGTCGTACGCTGGACCCGTCTATCGCGCGGCTATACTTACCGCATGACGTGCGCGATTTATACGTATAGTGGGTACGTAGGTGCATAATAGCGAGCCGTTTATCTACCGTTAATCCGCCGAAAATTTATTATCCGCTCGTGCATTATCGCTTAATAAAACAAAGGCGGCTTTATCGCCGCAGCCGCGACCTCTTATCTAGTCTCCTTCCTCGCTAAGCGCTCAGTTCTATCAAATTTTGTCATGTTTTACGAGCCATCCTAATCTCATTCGACGATCGATGCGTCTACAACGCGTTGTCTCAATCTTAACCGAGTGTCCCGTTTTCCATGTCGAGTATAAATTCCGATACGGCGCGCCGCGTGATAATGTGATTACAGTGTAGATCGTAGATTGCACCTTCGTGACGTCGCTACACAACCGTGCGTTCTTTCTTTTTTTTTAACCGTAGCTGTTAATCGGCATAATCCTTTATCCGCGTTACGTCAAACCTCACTCTTTATCGCGGCAACTTCCCGAGCCATACGTTAACTCGGCGGTCTCGGGTGACATGAAATTCTAGGTCGTCACGAAACGCATGTCTGCCTAGCCTCGACGGTACCTCTACACGGACGGATCGAAATAATCCGCATGTATTACGTGCACAAGAAAGTGCTCAGACGGCGATGATGCAGCGTTTGTTTCGTAGGTCAGGCACCAACTAATCAGAACGAATCACCTCGTAACCTGATTGTTGTTAGCAGCAAAATTGATGGTAGTTGGTAAATGAATATTCGCTTGTAACCATATCCCCATACGAAGTGTTTTATATTAAATAAATTTGTTATTCATTTTTTTATGCAACTTTCTTATTTATTACAATGTTAATATTATTTTTGGCAAACGATTCACGTCAATTATAATTGTATCAAATTTCTTAATCAATTAAGAAGAAATCGTAGTTGAAATCTTTAATGCAAAGTACACGTATATGAAAATGCGAGAGGCGAAATAACTTCTTGACTAATTTAAACAGCTGGTACACCTTCTGTCATTTCACTCTCTTTCTCCTCTTTTGATGAAACGCGTGGTGATCGCAAACGGCCGAAGGAAAAGGTGATTACAGCATTACCGCGATTTTATGGCATCCGAACGAGTAACAGACGGCGAGTACAGAGACATTATCGGTTTTTTGGTAGTCGGAGATCTTAGTTTTACTGGTCGTAAACAGCGAAACGGAAAAAAGTTATCGCCCTGCATCGACTTTCTCTCCTCTCCTTTTCCGGATTTCCACGCTTCCATTGCGCCGCTACCGCAGATCTTGCGCTGCTGTCTCGCCATAAATCTCGGCTGGAAAACTGCAGGAGAAACAAAGCGGGACCCGCCACCGCCGCGCTGCCGATGCATCGCCCGGTAATTGCGACCGGTCGAGTAATAAGACGAATTGGTTTATTGCCTTTTCGGTGCAATCACGACCAGCACGTCCGGTGCACACCGCGCCGCTTTCCACCTTGCCTAGCCATGGCCGGGCAATTCATTTGCGACAGAAATTAAAAGACTGCCGATCGATTGGCGTTAACAAACTACCGGGATGAATTCTCGAATTATCCCGGCGTGCGTGGATTGCGTAATTAAGCTGGTACCGGGTAGTAACGTTTAATCGACCGTACGCGCACCGTTGATAGGAACAGTCAATGCCGAGGCTACAATTTTCATTAACGTCCCGTCGGAATGATTTCGTCGACGATTCTCGTTTATTCGGCCGGATAAATATGTCACCAGATTTAAAATGCTCTGGGCCTTTGGAAATGCAGCCCGGCCGGCGTGGCGCGGCGCGGCGCCTTCATTCCCGTCGCATTTTTCCTTTTTCCGGCGCTCGTAAACGCGAACATAGACTCGCGTTGATAACGTCGCGATATTCAGGTGCTTTTTTTTTTTTATTTTGCGTTGCGTTCCACGCGGCGCGCAAATGAAACGGCATTATCTGAATATTATTTTCATTCTGGAAATAACTCCAGGAATTTATCCAGAAATAACATAACGAGAGCTGCATCTCGTCGTCGCTTTTCCGATCTCATGGCGATCAATCAGCACAGAAAACCGACACGAAATGTTTAAACGTTTATTTAATATCACGTCTTACATACGTGTCCTTCATGTTTTCTCAAAAGCTATTCTCCAACTTTATGACCCGGACGATGTCTAACGACATTGTAATCGGTTGTGAGAACACGTAATCGACGTTTTCGTGCAACCCGCGCAAATACGTCACGGAGATTTATCGCGAGATAAAACGCGTTGACCAAAACTTTGCACTAAAGACGCGACGACATTCGCCAACTCACGCCGACACTCTCATCGGGCGATTCGGCGGTGGTGGGCGCCACGCAAGATCGAAGAAACTTGTAAACTCCCGATACTATCCACCGAATTCTCGCGGGAGTGTACTGGAAAATTCGATCGTCGGTAATCGACCGCGGCGAATTCCGCGGGAATTCGCAACTTTCGGAACAACGCGTGCGAGAAGCGACGCAATCGCGATAGGGAATCAATTTCGTTTCAAGATATGATTTTTCCTCGCTCTAGCGACGTCTTGCTAGATAGCGAGTATTTACGCGAGATTTCTCAGCGTAGTCAACATCTCGGCGAGCGCCCGTGCATTCATTTCGGAATGCAATTCTCGGCCCTGCGTTCGTCATAAACGTGACAAAGCATCGCGCGGGTATCGCTCCTTGGGCAGAGCATTTGCGCCTTGCAATGCCATTTCGAACATGCAATTTTCTCGCGTGTCCAAAATGCAAGCCACGAAGATGCCCATCATCGTAAATCCCCGCTATTCCAAACCAGTCTTCCGTAATGCTTCGTAGTCCCTGCTCGCGTATTTGGTCCGCGCGGTAAATCAAGTTTTACATTCGGTTTATGGGTTCGCCAAAATCCTGTAAAGACGCGCAGCAATCGCGCGGGTTCAGTCTCGCAACTTCGAATTATATTACGTTTCAATGAGATTTTAGAACGAATAATGTATATCCGTGACGATTTGCTGAGAGTTAGCAGTGCTCTCTTAGGATCTGATTCACGTGTGAGATGGAAATTCAGTCTGGGATTCGATGGTCGGGCGGACATGTGAAAGGAAAGGAAAGCATTTCGATAGGGTGGAATCCGCGCGTTCCGGCAGCCGTACGCGCCTTGTAATTTTAAGTGCCGTCGCACCTTGCCAGAACTCATCCCACCATCCCCGTTACTCGCGCGACCATTTTGACAACGCGCAGGACAGAGTACGGGTCCCACTGCGACACCCTGACATTGCCAGATTGTGTGAATGGAATTCAAAATCGTCGTGCCGTAAACGTTTTTACAGAGAAATCGACGCGTTAACGATTTATTTCGTAGGTCGTACTACCGTCCAACTGTCCTCCAATCCTTCTCCCTCGCGCCGCTGCATCGTAAATACGGTCACGATCTACCATTTTCTTCTTCCTCGGCAGAACTCTACCCCAGTCAGTAATGATAACGACGTGGTCGAGACGAATCGATCGCCGATTCCGTCGGCGTCGTTTCTGCAGTCCGCACTTCGCCGTCCTCCATAGAATTCCCTGAGCACTATTACGTGTTTTTCCTCGTGGTATCTGTGACGACGTGAACCACGCTGTGGTGCATCGATCTCTGCGAAATCATGTTCGAATTTCAAATGCGTTTATCTCGCCACATGTTCTTTGGTCAATACATAATTTTAAATTTGACAGCAAATGAGTTGTGTTACTATCTATTTCGTTAAAAATACACGCAGAATAATATAATTCTAGTACTGAGAAAGGTGATTCTCAATCTTAGTTTTCTTATTTTAAGTAACAGTTATCTTTACAAAGAATATTTTTTTGATTAATTTTTAATTTTTCTGTATTGTACATACAAAACAGAAAAACACGTAAATTACCTGAATTAAATATTATTTATTTCACATAACACATACACATAAATATTTAATACATTCGCAAATCATAAGCATCAAATTTATTCAAAATACAATATTTTATAAATTCTGGTCAGTTGATATTTTAATTATGAATATCAAGTTAAAACAAAAATTAGACTTGCTTATTATTTTGACTTTTCTAAACTTTCATAATATGCTTCGAAAGAGTATACATTTTTTTTCTAAATACACAATGTAATGAGTATATTTTGAGACTATTATCAAGATAATATTCTTTATTAAAAATATCCGTTACTTATTAAAAGGGAAAAAGTAAATTGAGTAATTGTTTTTTTTAGGAGTAGAATCGATATTTTTTAGTGTTCAGTTACGCCGAACAATCTTGTGGTATAAACAGATATGTCACAGTTTTTTTAATAGAAAAATTTATCCGTATTACCCTCGTAAATAATTCTAGGCATATTCAGAATTAAAATACAGCGTGGTCGTTGAAATAGTTTGAGGTGAGATAAAAGTGAGGTACAGGTGACTTTATGATGCCTGGAAAACCTATTTCAGTGCGTGCAACGATAAAGCTGGTAACGATAAAGCTCACGTTATAACGTCGACTGTACCGACATTAAATCATTTTTAAACTGTCAAACGCTTGGCGATTGTTCGGCCATCGTTTGGACTCTTTAACACCGGCTTCCGGACCCGCGCGAAACAGAGGCGGACACGAGTGCGGGCGCCGTCGTTTGATATTCGATCAGCGTTCGATAAAACCGCACGTCCGCCAAAAACAATTCGCGCTCGCGTATACCAAGTAAATCAACTGTACTGGAACGCGCTAGATGCACCACGACGCAAAATCTGCATAACAGGTAGCTCCAACCTTCTTACCTTTTCTCCCTGGGATAACAGCTTCAACTACTTTTTCTCCTTGAGTCTCTCGATCGGTCGACATCTTTCTCGGTCTCGCTTCAGTAGAAATGCAACGCGTCACCTACCATTCTCGACGGGTGTTCTACCTTTGTATTACGTTTCTCTCTCCTTCTCTTTCTGTCTTTGCCTAGTTCTTTTTCTCTTTCTTTTCGCACATCATCTTGTGTACCACCCGCGTGCGCTACTCTCGACCAGCTTTTCGCTCTCACCTTTTGTCACAGCGAGAACAAAATACGTGTAAATTGGCACCTCCGCCGATAAATCTCGTAAGCTTGTTGATACACGCATATACAGACACAAAAGCAAGCACGTCACGTGTCTTCTCACCCACTCTTTCGCGCTTGCATTTCTTTGTTGTTCCTTTGGCACGCTTTTCTATATAGTCATATGTATATAAGTTATCTTGAATAGGAAAATTTATTCTCACTACTTTGAGCAGCTATACATCTCATTGTAGCAATTTTCAAGCGTTAGTTTTAAAAGAATTAAATAGATGAAATTGAAGTAAACTATAACCAGCAGATTTTTATTGAATTGTAACATGGGAGATTGATAAAAGCTAGAAACAGAAATGGTATATCGAACTTTTTTAAATTTAATTTAACATAATTATGTACTTTATTTTATGAAAAGAAAGCGAAGGAAAAAGTAAAAAAGAAGTTTGTCTTTTATATTTGATGTACATGTAGGTAATAACTAGAAAAGTTTCAAGTTTGATTTTGCTTCTTTTCGAGAGCATGACGGACAAACGTTGACGGAGAAAAGCTGAATATTTTCACACACCTACATTGGGATTTGCCTTCTCTTTCTTTCTTATTTTTCCGCCTTCTTAAGGTGATAATGAAGTCTCCTCGGATAAAAGAATGCTGCAATCTCGCAATTTTGCCTCAAGTTCGCTAATCCTTGTCCAATTGTTTTGAGTGGTTTCAATTATGCAAATGAGATAGCACGTCGCCGATTTATGCGCACGAATCCACTTTGATATCAAAGATACTGTATTTGGGATATACGGTCAAGATTATGTCTTTACTTTGGCGAGTACAAATCTCGCTTTCTCTCTCTCTCTCTCTCTCTCTCTCTCTCTCTATTACAATTATGAACGTCAGGCAACTCGGTTTAATCTCTTTAAGAAGAGTTTTTTTTGTGAGTAGTATTCTTGTATAATACGTCAAATAACTCAAATGAACTGAAATTATACATGTACAAAACACATAAAATTATCCTTTTAATACATTTTCTTATTATACATACAGTGGCTAGACAAAATAATGTGAAAAACATAGAGAAATAAATTCTTTATTTTATTAAGAAGAGACTGTGGTCCATTTATGTTTAATACAAATTTTATCTTTGTAATAAAATCATATATTGCTTATTTAATTACTAGTGCAACGTTATATTTTTTTTTTCTTTTAG
Source organism: Solenopsis invicta (assembly GCF_016802725.1). Classification (NCBI taxonomy): domain Eukaryota; kingdom Metazoa; phylum Arthropoda; class Insecta; order Hymenoptera; family Formicidae; genus Solenopsis; species Solenopsis invicta. Next base: position 21,642,357 of record NC_052666.1, on the reverse strand, counting down.
CACAATATATTTTAAGAGTTATTAAGGGATGCATAAGAGATATTAAAAGAGAAAATCTGTTTTCACTCTGCGTTACAAAACTGCTCATAATAATTCGATGATATTTAAGCCAGGCAGTTACTCTGGCCAGGAAAAATGTTGAAGTTTTGAACAGCAGAAAGGTAATTTTGGAAAACAGTGTGAGAGAAAATATTTTTCATCCAACGTTACTTAAATATATGTTATAATAAATTAAAACATATTCTGCTAAAAAAATAGTATAACATTCTATTGACTTCAAACATTGTATATTATTTTAACAAGGACAGAATCTGTCTGCATTAAAGACAAATAGTAAATTAATCTCTTACTAAAAAAGTGTATTATATTTCCTAGGCGATCACATTATTTTATCCATCTCCTGTAAGTATAACGAGCATCTAAAATTGATATGATTTTTAAAGTAAATGACACAATAAAATACTTTATACGTCTCGATAAGATGTTAGCATCCTTACTGTTTATTGCGATATATTCGTGAGTCATTCTGTGCTGCATATAAAAGGCTTGTAAACGTTTATAATATTGAGGTTAAACGACGCCGTTCAAAACATCCAAAAATGACGATAGAAAATAAAAATTGATATTTAATTTACGGCTGGTATCTCCACTGACGGCTAAATTAAACTTTTGACGAGCGCGGAGTACTCTCGAAAAAAGGATAGATTGCCGCGCGATATGAAAAATACGATGCTCATATCATTCCAATATTCGGCGACGCAACCGCAACGGTTATTTTGGAAAGTTGTCGGGAGAACATTCGAAAAGCTACCAGATATACATACATACGCACACTCTGGGAAAAAAATATTTATTTCTCGGAGATTGCGTGATATTGAAACGTAACAACAACGAAATTAATATTTGGACTGGTTTTCGGTGCTTTCTTTGTTAGCATGTATCATCATTTTTTTTTTCGGTGAAAAAGCCTCAACATATTGAAGCAATTACAGAAAAATTGTCTGTTCATACATTGTGCGATTGGTTTCCTCGATTGCTCAATTAATTTCTCAAGTTTAGACCAAAACAATTAACAATTTTACTCGAGACGCTCTAATTTTTTCAGCTTCCATTTTAAAATAATTCCGTTATATACTTGTTCACTACCGAGTTGTTATAAAAGTTGTGCCTGCAAAATATCACTACGAGTAATACCATTAAATAATAACGTTATTATAAAGTTCTGGAAAATCTAATTGAACTTAAGCGAGATGAAGTAAGTTTAAGTGTAACGGGATAAACATGGGAAACTTCTTTGCGGAACGGATATTTTTCAGTACTCCCATATAATTTTTCTCAGCTGCGGCCCGGATCTCTTTTCGAGAGAGAACAAATGGATTATCTTGGTGGTCCCGCGACCGAGTATCTCTGCCGTGTCAGCCGCAAGAAAGCCCGTCTCGGTAAAGCGATTACGAGCCGAAACTGCAATTCCGCAGCTCGTCGCCACGATGGTCGTAGATATCACGATGAGACCGTGGCTCGCTTTCACACGAGTTTACCACTTCCTCGAGCCGGCTGGAAGAGCCACTTACAGAAATGATGCCCGCTAAGTGGATAATGAGAAATCGTTAAACTGGTTTCGCGCTGCGCTAGAACGAAAGACGACGGGAAGACCGCGGGTCCCGCTGTCGCAAGCTGCACCTGATTCCGGCTTCATGACTTTCTCGAGGCAACTGACTGCTGTCAATACAGCTGCGCGAGTGACACGCTCCTGGGGCGGTCGATTGCATTACAGATATTTGACTTGGAAATTGAGCTTCGTTACTGAAGAGCGCGCGCATTCACCGCGTACGCCCTTGCGGAGTTTCTCCTCTAGCAATAAAGTTGATAGCGACTGTACACTTTGCGTATTACTTTGGGCCAATGGAAATTAGCAATTTTTTAATCAATTACTCTCTGCTTGGATAAAATATTACGTCGATTTATATGTTCAGCGAAGTAATATCAATTTTGATACATTATGATATACAGGTAATAAATGGTAAGGTGACATTTGTGATAGATAGACATTCCCATTGCATTCGAATTGAACAATATCTCAAAATGCGAACTTCTCGGATAGCTGGTTACGTTTTGTAGACTTTGCTCGTAGTTCTCCATTCCGTGAACACATTTAGTAGTAAAGAGGAAAGGGCGAGCGGAGGCGCCCGAGGCAACAAAATCTACGTAGAGACACCGCTCTTGATAAATGCGATAAACGTGCATAATGCAGTTTATGTATGATACCCAGTGTAAATATTTGCTTCCATAACCTCGAATATTTGCATACATTAATGCCTGCTTGCCGTGAATAACCGATAAAAAATATTTTGCCGGTGTGCATTTCAATTAGAATTTATTTATCTGTACCGTGGAATTATTGATTAATTGTTTTTTGTTTATGTATTAGATATAACACAGTTATTTTTGGTGCATGTACTTATACACCTTCACTTTTTTTAGTAGCTGATCACGACATGTGCCATTTTATGATATGACTCTGGCAAGTAAGATTTGCCGAAGCACTGAAAAATGGCAGCTCTCTACAGGATCTCAGGATATTTTTATTACAGGAGAAAGTTTTGTTTAAATTGATGAAATTGTTTCTTTGTTTTTTCAGTTGAAATGAAAAATGAAAATTTGAGAACAATAAAAATTTATTTGATTTCAAGGAATAACGTTATTAGCCTTTTTTAAAGTAATTAAATTATTTGTTTAATTTAAATAAATAACTTTTTACTTCATAGAAAGTGTTAACAGAAATGTAAGAAGTTATTTAGTTTTAAAAATATATATATTTTTTTTTATTCAAAGACAAGATTTTCGTTGCGCAACCAAATTGTTTCTTTAATTGTAATAAAAGGAGTCAAAAAATTTTTTTAAATCAAAAAAACTTTTTTTAAACATAAATTTGCATAAATTTCTTTGATTCAAACAAATATTTTTTGACTTGATGAAACTTTTCTCTGAGTATATTCTTTTTATTTTGGAGGTATGAGATGTTCTAATGAAATAGTCATCTCAAGTAAATTGAAGGTATAAAGTTTTCTTAGAGATCCCTGAAAACGCAATAAATTGTTAAAAACGCAACTATCATAAGCGATGGACGCGGTATTTGTCGCGTAAATCTAATTAATAAAAAATAAAAAATTGATTCTAATTAAACAAAGAATTAAATGAAGCATTAGAAATCTAACATTTATAACAACACATTGATAGAACTAAAAGATATATATACACACATATATAACTAAAAATTGTATATATATAAAAATAATTAATAAACTATAGTGACTATTTTAATTTTCTTTGAATATTAATACATCCGAATATACAATATTTATATAGAAAACGTATTATAGAACGTATATAGAAGAAAATACTTTTTCTCACTACACGTGACATAACAAGGTAATCATAAAGATGGACAAGCATTCAATCAACGATTGCAATTTTTTGCTAACGTCGGACTAAAAAAATGCATTAAAAGACATCAAAATGTTTCCTTGTCGAACATTATATTTTTGCGCCTGTGTTACCCACAACAAAGAGAATCGCACCTACTCACGAAGTATTGCACAAGAAATAAATCGTATGTCAATGAGTTGAAGAGGCGGGAGGGCACTTCAAAGGACCCTCGGCGATTACAGGTCTACCAGAAATAAGAACAGAAAGACTCATCTTTCGTTTCTTCTGTCGATGATGATACGTAACGTGGTATAGCATCGCCTCGTGTTTAGACGTTCGTCGCACGATACGCGCAACACTACACACGCTTCTCAGCCGAGGGTGCTGCGCCGAAAACAATCGGGACACACGTTTTTCTGCTTGTCCCGGCGTCGTAGTACCGCCGCCTACCCTTACCCTCACGCAATATCGTGTTCTATACACACTCGCCTCCTCTTCCGCCTTCTCCATCTGCGTCCTCTCGTTGCGACGTCGTCGTCGTCTCGTTTCGCACGGTCCCGCACTCTTTTACACCCTCCAGATATTCTGTCTTCCCTCCTCACGCATGCACATACGGTTCTCTTCAAACCCTCTCACGTCCACACGAACTTAAGCTTTTGCCCCCAAGCTTCGTACAGGGATGTACGTTCTCCGTATGTACTTCTCGCACATAAGTATGCGTTGATGATTGTTTTCAATGAATACGCGTCGTACGAGTTGGTTTGTTCGACGACAACGGCAATGTTAGTAGCGGGGGTGACGGCGTCGGCGGCGATGATGACTGCAACTCGGAGCAGTTCACTGACCTCGTAACAACCGCGTGAATTAATGCGTCTTGCCTTTTTTCAAGCAGAAATTGACGAGGAAGGAAATACTCGTTGGTGCAAAAATTGATTTATCCAATTGTGTACATATTTCTCATTACTACACTGTTATTGCATTGATAATATATGAACGTGATTCAATGTACGGCTTTCGATCGTAAAATTCTAAGAAAGCAGATATTGAACGTCATACGTGACGGACGTCGTCGACGACGGTATTAACATTTTGTGGTTCGGTGAAATAACACGATGAAAGTCCTTTCCTTTATTCATTTGAATACTTTTAATTGCACCGCGCCGCCTTTCATCATGTTGCGGGCGCATTCTAGAATTTCATTTCTCCGTGACATGAAAGGCTCTTTTATACTATGGAAAAACATTAAAATACCGCATTTCTATGCAACATTTTGCCGTGACAGAGAAAATAATTCCTGTTAGCTTCCCTGTATACGTGCACGCAAGCTCGCAAAGCAGATTGCACCGGTGCCGCGCGTGTTAACGCTGTAACACTGCATGGTATTGTTAAATGGAATTCGTCCGATCGCACTCCTGCCATCTCCGCCCCTGTAATTCCGGCCACCCTTGCACGTTGAAAATGTATTATAAATACGAGTACATAATCATACACTTTGAATAATCTGCTTATCCGCGATGCCCGCGTAACCAAGAATATTACAACACCCGTGACGCATCCGTGAGTTACATATACGCGGCATTATTTTCAGCGCGTTAACGACGGTACTTAAAAATTAATGTAGCCAGCATACCGCGCGCGTCCACTAATCGATCGGAGCTCACTCTTGGAATTGGAACTTGGAATTTCGCGCAGCGAGTCGCACCATTACGGCGTCAACAATATCGGTTGCGGCCGCGGGGTCTTCTCCCGCTCCCGAGATTTGTTTTCCCGTCGAAATTATGCGGAACTAGTTTCTGAGGGTAGTTTCCAATTTGCGTCGCCTCGGATGAGATCGAATCTCGATTAATTTTGTACTACCGGGGACGCACACCGTGCAACATGGGCAAACTGGATAGGAACGGTGACATCGGTAGAGTGCAGCGCCGACGAGCTATTCCAGAGCGATTTAATAGGAAAGAAATGCGAAAATCGGGACTCCAAAGCGTTGATTGGCCGAAACGCATTTACTCCCTCACACTCCACCGCCCTTCTCGTCTCCACTTGCTCGTGTGCAACCCGGCTCTCTCTCTCTCTCTCTCTCTCGCCGTGTCGAAACTCCATTAACCGCCAAAAATAGATCGCACTCGGCGACGAGAGATAACACCGACCGGTATTCGATAGCCCCGGACTATCGCGTGTCCGATTGCGCGAAGATACCAAAGTCTGCGTCAGGGAATATCTGCCATCAGTAAATAATAGAACGAAAAATCGTCTGCCGATGAAAAACTGTGTGCACGCATATTGTATATACGTATATATTTTTGCCAAACGATACGATGCTCCTCGTCGAGGCTTGAATGGAATGATAATTTCAAAAGTGAACGGAGAGTATTTTGGTTGCACGATACAGCCGCGTGAAAACTGCGAATCGTATTTTTAACGTGATATACATACGTACTAATAAATGCTTACACTTACTTGCGTTTTTTTTTATAATTGTTAAAATAGAAAGATTAAAGATATGAAAAATAGGTTAACATGAATATGATGAAAACTGTGCACGTGGTATGACAAAGAAACTGGTAAAAATTTGCAGGACTTTTATATAACTGCAATCGTATTGCTGAAATATACGCAATTATTATTTTATGATTGCTCGTAATTATGTTCAATAAAAATTACTACATACAAGCAATATTAAAACAAAGAGCATAACGATATTTATTTTGTAATTGCCATACTAGCTGCAAGTATATTTCGATACGATCAATTTTACGTTCGGTTTTTCCTCTTTAAGGAATCCAGAACGATCTAGCAGAAATAATGCTCGAAATTGTCATTCTTTGCCGTCTCCACGGTAGCGCACAAACGGGAGAGCATAATGTCGCGCGACTCTAGTTCGTTAAAATTAATGCGTCGTTAGCCGAGCCAAAAACCCGGACGCCGCGCCGCGGCGTTTGTTAATAAGGCCGATGATATTTTCCGGTGCGTCGAAACTCCCGTCGATTGTTAATTAAAAATAACGATTTCTACCCCTCTTCAATCTCCAGTGAGCAGACGCGCGACTAACAATGCGGCCGCGGAAGCGCATCACACGTTCGAGAACGATACTGTCGGCAAAGTTACAACACGTAATCTCCACGTCGATCCACGTGGTAGCGCGAGATAGGCGATATCAATTCGCCACGTGAGGATAGATGGCAAGAAACGGCGAGGGTGCCGCGAGGGTGCGCAATTCCGCTCATTAAAACTCCAGTAATTAACAGGGTGCTCTCTACATGCTCTCTCTCTCTTTCTGAAGAAGGGAAGAGAGCATGTAGGGAGCCTGAAGTAAAGCAGGAGATTCACATAGCAGGAGACAAAATGAAGGTTTTAGTAGAGAATGAAAAACGTTAAAAACAGAAATGACGTGGCAAATAAAATATGCGAAATCGTGCAAATAGTCTGGCACGTGTAATAATAATTCAAAAGAAAAGAGAAGAATCTATCTTTCGTATTCGTTAGAAATAGTTACTTATAAATAATTAGCTGTTTATATATTTTAAAAGAGATTTATTATAAAACATAAATTTAAACTCGTTTTTTATAATAATCAATAATTGAATCGTTAGTAATTTTAAAGAAGAAGACTTCTAGATTTCAGCTACAACATAGTTATATATTTTCAAAGTGTGTTTTGCACTTATCGATCGGTGACAATTGCGTAACGCAACGGTTAATGATCTGCTATAATTGAAAGACACGCCAAGTCAATGATGAAGTAATAATTAACACGGTGATGAAGCAGTAAATCGTCGAACGACGAACGAAGGACCCTCCGATTTCGAAGTTGTAGGGTTTTCTACGTCAGTTTTCAACCATCGTACCCGTCGCGCCTTATAATTTGACGGACCGAAGGGGGTTGCTCACCCGGCAAGAAGCGATTCAACGTCAAGCGCAGAATTTACCCTCCGACTGTTATTAATCGTCGCGCCCTCCTCTCTCTCTCTCTCTCTCTCTCTCTCTCTCTCTCTCTTTTTCTCGTTTGCTCGCTCGCTGTCTCTCGCCAAACAATAAATTCAGAGCTGGTCCCGTCGGTTGGTTTACGCGGGAGCTAACCGGTATGCACTGACTGAAGCACAAACTGGACGAGATTGCGCAATAAGTGCGGTTTCTGCGCGTTGCTACGCCGGTTTTTCACTACGGCGCTAACGCTGCAGGCCGTTATCAAACGCTCTTTAACGATGCAACCCTTTATTACAGTGCGCGCATAGTCATCGTGTTGGCGGTAGGGGGAGAAGGGGGGAGCAATAAGCGAGCCCAGTTAACCGGGGTATCTATTAATCGCGGTGGAGGCTTTTCTTTAATTAGCGATCGGTCCCGTAGATAGATGGCACGGGATGCGCATTGAATCGCATCTCTGGTATTAGGCAGGCTTCCTAGACGAAGGCGGCGAGTCGCGGAAGCAGGAAAGGTGCGCCAAAGAGGAGGAGGATAGATAAAGAATCGCGCGTATCTACCGGCCGGACGACGTAAAGTTAAAACCGTTTTACTGTGTCGGTGGCGAAACCATCAATTTTGACTCGCGTAATTAGCGTGTAACTGGGGGAAGCACACGGTTTGCGGTACGAATAAGTAAAGAGGTTCTGCGGCACTCCAGTGTCTGGTTACCTCCCTCACGCCACAATTTCTCGGTTGAAGCTTTTTTCCTCCGGTGTCGGCTTACCTGTTTCTGTTCTCTTTTTCACGTTCCTCGCTTTGATTATTTCACTCGTATTCACGGTGATCCGCGTAAGCAGTTTTATCACTAAATTGGAAAAATTATTCAGTTGCCGCGCTCGAAGGTTTTTATTGGCGTTTTAAAGTGCGACTTGGTCTCTTTGATAAATCCGCACAATTTCCGTATGTAGGAAGCTTTGTTATGAAATTTAATAATGTGTAAACTGAAAAGATATACTTTTTTCAGAATTTTCAAAATTCTAATGTATGTTCGCGAAATGAGCATTAGACTCGTCCATCTCTGCGCGATTATAACATTTTAACTGAAAGATTTCTTTATATATTTCTATTACATATTTTCGTACGCGGGCAAAGAAAAAATCCGCGAACAATACGAATCGTGTATCTCGTGCCAACAATGGTTAGTATAAATATTTTTCAGGAAACAAACCGATGAGCGTTTCATCGTATTTCAAATTTTTGCTATTCGCTCACATAGTTTTTATCGAAAAAAAAAATCTCAGGTTGTTGGAACGTGCCTCGTTAGTCGCTCGTTCGGCGCATCACTGCGCGCAATTTATTTAAAAACAGAAGAAAAATTGAAACGCCTCCGCGTGTTTCAATTTTTTTTCCGACGCAGCATGCTTTATAATGAATATACCTCGCCGCATATCCTTCTGTACTCTCTACATCATTTCCGAAAATAGTTTCGCTCGGTACATTACACGGAAAACAACGGGTACACGTGCGACGCGATACAAACTGGCGAGATTGTACGGTTGTTACAGCGTTAAGTGCGGTTAACCGAACCGATTTTTCCGGTTGCCCCGGCTATTTGTATTAGCTTAGCTAACCAACCATTTCTCTTCTGTTTTCAGGTAAGTGTTACGACTCCAACCGTCGGTCTTCCCAAACCGTCTACCCTCTGTACGAGACGCCTTACCCCTGTGTGCCGCTGCGAGAACCCTTCTCCACCTTCCGGGCCCATACCCTCTTCATTCTTGCCCGTTCTACTCCACCTCCTTTTTCCGGCGTGTATATCTTCCTCTCGGCTTCACCCGGCTGGCCTTACCACCCTCTAGCCTAGCTGCGCTGCTGTTTCTCTCCAGCGCTCTTGAAAGTCTGGCCACAGACGACTGGTAAGTTTACCTTTCAATTAATCGGCCGCCATGGCGAGCATCGGCTAACTGCCAACTATCCGGCCATTATCCACTAGAAGAGTAATTGGGATTAGAAGTTGCGCGCCTTACCAGCTCGCTCCTGTGTAAGCGTGCGGTAGGAAGGACAGAAGTGCGTAGTACGCAATTTTCGGCAAGCACGGCTTTCGAGGGCATTTTCTATCACATGGTGGATGGTAATTGCCTTCGTTGCTGCACCTTAATTTTTACAGCATACGAGAATAACGAACATACGCGTACGTAGCCAAGTTAACGGTGTTAACGAACTTAATGAGGATGCGGTTACGGAATTAAAGGGCCGGCATTACCGATTTTTACACTAAGTTCATTAATGGGCACACGTCACTGTCTATTAGCATAAAAAACAGCGATCACAAAGTTTTCATTGTTCTTACGTTGTCCTATAAAATTTCATGTAGCTTGCTTTGTTTTGCTTATAACGTGTAAAAAGCAATTCATGACGGAATAATAAGAATGTTTAATGCGTTATATAATATTAATAGAAAAATGCATGACATTTTGTTTACGAAGGAAATGTTTTAAATCTCTGCATTCCCCCTTTTCTTATGCAACAGAAAGCATGCCAACAGATTTACAAACAGCGTCAACTATTAAAAATAGAACGAAAAATAGAGCGCTCAAACTGAGAAAAACTTTTGTTCTGATACGATTATCCCTATTATTCGATAGAGATTATATGAAAAACTTTTCTTTTTAAAGTATTTGCAAAAATACTCTACATTTATCAAGAGAGCTTTGCAATATGTTACATATATACGGATTTATATATAGAGATGTGTACGTGTGTGTGCGCGCGCGCGTTTACATATGCATATATTACAAAGTTCTTTCGACGCAGTGTATTTCAACAAATACTTTAAGAAAAAACGAGTTTCACAGGTTCTATCTGAAGAATAATCATAGTGCAAAAGTTTTTTTTTCAGTTCGAGCATTTCATTCTATTTTTAATATTGTTTGCAAATCTATTGCCGTGCTTTCTGTTGCGTAAGGTAAGAGGAATTACGGATATTTAAAACATTTCCTTCGTGAACCAAACTAACGTCGCATATTTCTATTTTTAGAACTCGCTTTTTAAGCTCATTACTTACATGCGCTGCATTCAACAATGTTCATTATAATTCCAGCAACCGCGCGCAATTTCACGTACACTTTCGCACTATCGCGTAAATCCCATTCCGTTTTTCAGCCGCGTCTAACAAGGTTACCCTATCCGCTTCACGTTAAAGGCAAAGTTCCATCGTTACATCCGAATTTAACCGATCTTGGGGCGAACGGAATTTTTCATTTCGCCTAAAGTATTGCGTGCGCACGAGCGGCGTGTAATCAAAAGCGAGTTTAACTCGCTCTTTCATTGGGCCGCGGATATGTCCAAACACTGATTAAGCTTTTTCACTTCTGTTGAGGGGCCTCTTGCGCAGAATCGAGCGTCGATTACGCGATCGATTGGCGCTTGAAAAATAACGGTTAACTGCAGCGCGATTTCGGTTATCTGTTTCTCCAGCGTAACCGACTCCTGATTAATATAATGAGGTGTGCACGGTAGTGAAAATAATAATGAGCGGTATATTTGTCCGCCTGACCGTAATCCCCCGCGCGTTTTGTCCCCCTGGCCCGGTATTACGTTTTCGTTTTGGTCCATCAAGATAAAACGAATCCTACGTTTATATAAAGCACAACCAACGGCACACTAGGCACACTACCATTACAATGCTATCATTGAAAATGACAATTTCATTAGTAATCAAGCTCCACGCGACGGTATTGTTCAAATACAAATAATTATTAGCTTCGTGAACTATACTCCCGCGTCGCATTGCTCTCTCTCTCTCTCTCTCTCTCTCTCGCAGCTTTTTTCTTCCTCTGTATATCTCATCCGTTTTACCTGCTTCCGCTGTATACATTTATATGCATGCGTGCGCGCTCGTTTGACCTACTTTATCGTGGTTGACGACCGTGCTCCAGGTAAAAGACCCAAACTGTAGTTTATTAATTAGCCTCGGCCAATTGAACGTAATTATGTTCCTACGAAATCAGCGAAATCACGTCGAATTCATCATGCAAAAATTATTTACGCTATATTTGAAATATCCAAATATTGCTCGATTAAATTATTCGTGATATACCATTAATTCTCAAATACTCTCTACTATTCCTAGATACATTACTATACTTTATTACATTATACTCTCTACTATTTCTAGATACATGATATTTGAAATCTTTAGATTTTATTGATTTTATCAATTAACATTGATTAGGATGAACATTATTAAATGAAACCAAAAATGATACGTATCTAAAATAACTTAAGTAATTTATCGATACAGTCTTTCGATAGTATCTACAAGAAATTAAGAGCTAACGTGCAAACAAGCAGTTTTAAAGCCCTTGATTGTACGTAATTATCGACATTTGGCAGATGTTTGATGCTGCACTTAAGTAGTCGTTAAGAATTCATTTGGGCTTCGAAGACAGTCGTCCCGACGAATCGATTTGTGCGAGTAACGAAGTGCGGACGAAAAGCGTACGAGATTATCATTTTTAATTACACCTCATTATTGGGGCAATACCCCGCCCCCTTTCGAAATTGTTTCTGATCCCCCTTTAGTTTAGATTCTTGTGCCGCCCCTTCAACTCCGTTATACGTCTCAAGAGCCCTAACTACGATATCAGAATTGCGTTTATACGAGTCTGAAGGGCGGGCATCAGGAGCAGTTTATTAAAACTATATTTTCCATCCGTAATAAAATTTTGCGATAATTAAGACCGGTCAATTACCGGTGGTAATTACTAGGTAGGTAAGCCTCTTCCTTCTGCCTTCTTCACCGTGTACAACCCGTTGTGGTTGGTTACGAGTAATCAATACTGAGAAAAACGATATCGGCGAAAACGGTTGAGCAGCGATACGAGAGATTCCGCGGAAGCTGCACTTAGAAGCTAATAAGATAATCGGAGATAACTAAACTAAAGTCGTCGCTAAAGGATAAAGATCCGCTCTGTCGTCAAAGTGGCGGTAGTTCTGCCGCGATAATTTGTTTTATCATTTTGCTGCAATGGGAGTTTTTGTTTTATTAGAACAAATGACGCATATAAAAGTATTAAATATATTATCTTCATACTCGTATTATATGCGAAATAGTATTTTACATATCACATCAACATATTATCCATTTTTATTTTTAAATTACTACTCCGTGATACTACTATCAACGATGATATTTAAAATTTATTCCGATAGTATAATAAATTAAATTAAAGAAAAATCTTTGCTTGCATGCCAATTATTTTTATCTTGATCTATTTTAATTCATCAATTTTATTCGAGTATATTTTATTTGCTTTAAATTCATGTTTTATTCTTTTATACATTTATTTTTAATTAACTTTTTTTTTAATCTTTTATTTTGACTCGGAAGAATTGTGCACGCTAGATAAAAACTCTAGAGAGAAAGGGGTAACTCCTGCGTTGAGAGAAGTCTACTCCATTATTATCATAATTTTATTCAGAAGTGAAAAATCAGACGCGTGTCCCTGGAAACCGAGGTTGGCCGTCCAACACAATAGGGATCGGCCCTCCATTGTGCATTCACCCCTTCACTCCCCTATCGCCGCTCCGATGCCCACCTATTATCTACACACACGTACACACAGACATTCAAGTACTGACAAATTATTTTATCAGAACCTCCACCGACGAGAGTAAGTGTCGACGGATCGATCTTTTCAATCTTCGTTGCTTATGTAATGCTCCCATGAATGTTGATACATTCTTTTCATTCTCCATGACCCATTCGATACGAAAATAGTTTACTTACGAAAATATCATTATAAATATATACAACGTTATCTAGACGTTGTATCTCAATTTATGTACGTTGAAGAATTATCACTCCAACATTGCAGTCAATGAAAAGTAAGACACGACCGAGAAGAGAATGTATTTGACTGAAAATCGCGGGATTTCTCGACAATTCAAAATAAATACAGAGATATCGAAGATATTGTCGGTCAATAAGATGCAGTGATAGCAGCGGCGTTGACGGCCCGATTTAAAATGGCCAATAAGAGCTCCGGTACGGAGCGAGTGAGAGTCAGTAAGGTAAACGGATATAACGGGTCCCGGGGCAAATTTCATGACTAAAATGCAAATATGATCGAAGGAGACGCCCAGACGGCCTCTGAGGGAAAAAGCTGAAGAAAAAGGTGGGTTTATTCGAGGCTCCACGCCAGCTTTCCTTGCTCCCTCGCCTCTTTCCCTCTTCCTCGTAGACGCGTACACACCATCCCGCCTTCCTTTTCTATTTTCTCTTCCTCTCTCATCTGCGCCGCTATCCTTTCCTAGTCCTCACAGATCCTACCTTAGCCTGCCTGCCCGGGGCATTTACCGCCACTTGATTTGAACCCGATTTACCTCTCCACTTCTAAGACCCTCCGGATATTTGCTTGGCTTGCTCACTCAAATTTCCTTGCCGATGCGTGAACGTCATGGTGCCCTTTTTGAGCACTAGTCTTTTCGAGCTGCGAAATCTTCGTATTTCCTACAAATGTTTCCTGTCTGCCAATTTTGATCGAAAATAAATTTTCTTTTAAAATCTCTTTTCTAAATTGATCAATGCGATTGATCAATGCGTAAAATAATTAAACATAAAACATACGTTAAAAATGTTTTTAAAAATGTGGTAAATTGAAATTGTTTGTATACTTGTATGTATCTTATTTAAAAAAATGTATATTAATTTGTATGTTGATACATTAAAATAATAGTTTATGTAGTTTTTAGTTTAGGCAGGGAGTAATCGGTAGGAAATCCGTTGTAAATAAACACATTGGTTGATAAACAAGGTTGCTACGGAGAAGCTTATAATGTTCATACAGGCTTGTTCCTGCAACTGGTGGCAAGCTATTAAAGCGGCATGACGTGAAAACGTATTTCACGATACAGACGAAAAGTTGACCGACCGCGTAAAAGTGGTTTTCACGAGTAATGAGTTCGGAAAAGTTGTAAATTTCACCCCAGGTACAAACATTATGAAATGGTCTCCTGAGGAAGTTTAAACTATTAACCGACGTGTACAGTGACGTTCAACTAATTTATAGTTTATACGTTTAATAAACTACGACGTTATGCGTCATCTGTTTAATATCACCGAAACTTGTCGCGTCTATTAATGGTAGGACGAAACGAATACGCTCATAACGTAAAAGTTCTGTTACACATATAAAAAATTATTGGCGTTTATCAAGGAAGACAAAATAAAAACACTCTGATGCTATTTTTAAAAAATATATTTAAAATTTACTAACTATAGATATCTCTCTCTTTCTCTCTATTGTTTGATATTGAATTATATTTGAAACTACACTTTGATTTTTATCTGTTTTACACTCGCTTTTGTCTCGTATTTACCGTAGCGTACACTTTTTACATCGAAAAATACTTTCCGATAATCTATTTTTACGAAAATTATTTTAATAGTTTGAATATGTGTTCTCTATATTTATATTATAAAACAATTTTTTCACATAGAAATGATAATAGTTCGGATTTTTATTGTTTTCCCCATATGCATATCATATCTGTAAGAAACATATTCGCATTGGTTGCGAGGAATTCACCAGCTAATCCTATATTTCGCCGAAAGTGCCAACGGAGGGGATCAGATTCTGAGCACCTCGCATGCCTCTCTCATCCCCGAACTATCACGCTGATATATCGGACAAACATGCCCGTAGAAAATCCTCACCGGAGATCCATCCTCGTGTTGCCCTCCTCGCCCTCTGTCAAGCGCCTATCGCGGCGAGACGGACAGGTGGGTGGACGTTGGTATAACCAGGCGCGAAGGGAGTATCTTGAGGCTTAACGTATCCGCGTAATCCCTTCATCCCTTTTCCCATTGCAACCCTCGGACGTTTCCTAGGCGGCTACCATCCAGGAGCAGTTTCGGGATTGCTGGTCGATTAAAGAGTCGTGAACTCGATTCAGTAGTACGTTTCATTTTACCAGTCGTTAATAAATTTCTTATTATTTTTCTTTTGTTTTTATCACTTGTTCTATACCTATGAGCTTTTTGTCAAAAAATGCTGGGGAAAATATTTGAAATAAAAAATAATGATAGAAATATTTATTTAAAGGAAGATATCTATAAAAAATACTATTTGAAACAAGTATTTGCATAGTAAATCTAAAAAAAGCAAATATTTTTTTATAAGTATATCCTTTAAATAAATATTTATACTATTGAATTTATTTCCATTTTTTTCTTTAACTGCTTTTTGGGTTTGGGATTTTGGACGCCAAAGCGCTAGGAACGTTTTTTCATTAAAAATGTTTTATTTTTTCATTATTTGCCCTTGCTTCTAATTATGTTTTAATTTAATAGATATTAAAAATGTTACTTAATTTCTTGCTCATTAACGAGAGAGCTAGATTGGGACATTTAAAGATTACAAGTTTTCGAGTGCAAATTTTAAACGCGATTCTGATGATATAGTACAAAGAATGTTCATCACGCAATCAGTATGATAGTTTAAGAATGAAAGAAAACACGAGGTGTTCGATTATGAGTTTTTCTAAGAAAAAACTGGTATAACCGTAGTACGATTTCGTAGCACTAATGAATTCGCGCGTGCGATATACTGCAGATGTATACCAAACTGTCGCCAGTGCAGACGTCAGTAGATGTCCATTATTCCATTACGGATGACACAGCGATAGCGTGCGTATATGCGCGTCCAAAAACAGTCGACACCGTGGCGAGGCAGTGCGTTTAATACACGATATACCAGATCTAGAGCGAGAGGGTGCGCAACGCATGTAATGGTACGGGCATTGTGGGCCTGATCAATGCACAGATTGATTAATGCCGACCCGTAGCACGCACTCAGGCACAGGTCACTGTATGTCGCATTAACGTATGTGTATGCGTGCATATGTGTGGCGGAAGATACACGTGCACACCGTGGTGTATTCACGGATTCCGGCTATGCTTGCCCGTCCAGTGCCTCGCGCTGTATGCGATTTGGTGAATCGGCGTCGCCGCCGTTTACAAACCCATATTGTCGTTCCATGTTACGAATCTGCACCGACGCCGATCGTTGCCGATGGCCGGATTCCGAAATGACCGCGACTTGGCCCGTGGAGACTACTACATATTGCTCCGCATGCAATTACTTATTTGTATAGTTCGCGATGTTGGTATTTAAGCAGGGACTGCATTTCATGTAATTACATGTATATAACCAATGATCATTAGCGTTTAGCGTTCACCTGACAACGAGTCATAATGATACTTTGATATTATTAATTTAATTATCATTTAATTGATCGTTTAAATGCAAATCTACTAATGTGATATTACGATTATGCAATATTATGCAATATTGCGATGTCTTTATGGTATTGTAAAGGGCAGGCGACTATTTTCATAACGGTAATCCTTTCCAATCTGATACCACCAGTTGATTCCGCATATTCATTTCCTTGCGCAAGCATTGAAGAGAATTCTCTTAACGGTTTTAGGGGCATTTCTCTCGAGCGAATTCTATTATCGCTGTATTTCATTACACTGTAAATTTACTTTAATTAAATGAAGATTACCTTCGTCTCTTGGGGCAATCCGCGCTTAAGGTGAGGTCTTTCGTTTTGTTGGGAAAAAGTTACAAAGGTAGAGAAACAACGACTCAGTTATCTTAATAGACCACGTTACGGCTCTGTTTACGAGAGAATGTTGTCGTCATGCGAAAGGCAAAAGTTATTTTGTCGCTGATATTTTGTTTTATCGCTTCAGTTTTATATCCGACACGAATGTCTGGACGTAAAGCGGAAGTGTTGACCAGAAACGGTAACATTTTCAAAATGGAGTTGCACGTTTTCTTAAAAATCGACCTGAAATTCGTATTAAGCCTGAAAACGTAAATGACATAAAATGAGATTCTTGAAAACCGTTTTGCATAATTTATATCTGTAATATTTGCAAGTCTGTTTGCTGTTTGTATTTTCTCGCGTATTTTTGCTGTTATTAATGCATGAGACATAAAGCTACGCGCACGCGACACTGCATTGTTGGCAACAAAAATAGTTATAAATCGTGACTTGAATCGGACCCCATTGATTCACTGAACGCGCATTTCACGGTGATGCATTCCTGAATTTATTAACGGCATTAGTCTTGCGCGTGTGTCAAGCGCATCAACTGTGGACCATTTGTTATGTCTAATTTGCTGAATAATTCATGGGAGAATTGAGAGTGTAGTTGACAGGGGCGAGTGTTAAAGGAGCACTATGAGTTCTGCATCATGTAAGGTCTTTTATAATGTAGCAGTACTGAAAACCTTGCGGCATTCGCCACGGGTGGTACATATCCCTCGTTCGAATTCAACATGCGTACTAGCCACAGAACAGCGTATCCTTGAAATAGTTATCGATTAATTCGAATATCATTGCACTCGCTTGCAACATATGCGCATTTCTCTTTGAATCGATAATATAGATCCTTTGTTTTATACGTATCGATATTGAACATAATGCAAAAATATAAACAGTGAGTTGATTAAACTATTAGCCTGTAATTCGAGTTCGATTTTATAATTAAAATTTGCTTTGGTGTTTGTTCTCGATACCTGCTAAACATTGTTAACTTCATCAGCGAAATGTAACGTGTCTCATGTGTCTCTTATAATATTCATTAAGCAATGAATAATCTTCCGCATAAATTTTTGCCAATCTATTAATTTGCAAAAGAGAAAATCTAAAAAAGGGTTTTTGTTATTATTTTTCTTCCTTCTATTAGCTTTTTTCGTTCGTAAAATAAATTTATTATTAGAATTGAATATTGAAATTAATAGCTCGGAAAATAATTTGAATCGTATCAAGTTTTGTAATTAGAGATATAATATGTAAAATACTTGACGTGAATTTGTTGAGGTAATTTTGCATTAGTTGGTGTTATATCCTAAGATAGGATCAGATTGCCCCACGAGAGAAACTTTGCGCCACAGGGAAACGACGTTACCAGAATATAGCGTCACGAAGGCCGGATCAAGGGACGTACTTGGGTATCCTGCAGTGTACCGAATTAATGTCATTATTTAAGCTGCATGCGTAGCGGCATGACTTCCGAGGGACACAGGCGGCATTATCATCCTCGTCATTATTTCGACTGTGATTATCATTATGGTGCGATCATGATTTCCTTTTTGTTTATCGCCGTTGCCGTCTCGTTACTTTTGCGTTGCCCACACCGATCATTCCCGCGGCCGTTCTTTTCGCTTTTTCACCGCCCGTTTCCCCTCGCTCTCGGATTACACGGAGCTCGTTTCGCGCTGAGATTGAGCTCCCCGAGGCGAGCTCGTTCGTTTGTCCTTAATAAGGCGTAAGACTGTGCGTCGGGCGGGGAGCACACTCGACCACCGAAACTCATCGGCCATCGCCAGGGTGGTGGGATAATGATCCATTGTCGTCTCTGTTAGACACGTCTTGACTGCTGCAAAAGAGACGCATCGACGATGAACGCGTTTATCTTTGCTTGAAAAGCAAGAATGTCCTATGCGTTGGGTGTCGATCCGCTAATAAAGTTTTCGCGAATAATTCAGCACGAATAGAAGAAGATTGCGATTAAAGTAGCGAGCAACAGGAATGAGAGATTAGTTGAAAATACATTTGAAAAGAGCTTTCTACTCTGGTCGATGGTGACTGATAGCAATTTGAAACTGTTTACCGCGATTCAATTTCATGTAATCGGATTGGATAAGAGGGCCGTCGTCACGTTACATCGCGGCGACGTTTCAATATCGATGCGGAATTACATTCAGAGAAAACGTCCGTCCCGACAGTAATACTTCGCAAGCAAGAGTTATTGGAGATCGTTTCAAGGAGGTATTACGGCATCGGCGCGCATCCCGATACTGTCTCGGCAAAGCCTTCGCATAATGCTCGCAATCTTTCTCGCGGTACTGTAGTGTCGAACTACGTACTTTTACTTTTCCCGGTGTTTGGTATCGTAATTTATGCATTGAATTTCAAACCGAGCAGCGCCTCCATGATGAAATTCAGCCGACACTTCGGCAGGTCGTTAGAATCGATAGCTAACAAGCTTTGGCAAAATGTTTTATCTGCGTCTCGTATTGTAGGAATTTGCAGCAATCTAGCACGGTGCTGGTCCGTCCAACTTTTCGCGAAACGATCGACCATTCCTTTCACGACCTCTCCGGAACTTTCAACGGCAACCAAGTCGTTGAAAGAGGTGCGCCGTTTAATAATGGCGCTCGAAATTGAGGAAGACGGGACAGTTGATTCTTTTCAGGCTTTCTTGTTGTTCCTTTTACACTGACCAACTTCGTGTTTAGACGTAGTAAAGCTGCGAAACTCTGTAAACAACTTTGCGACTACTTCGTTTTCGATGACAATCTCCCGCAAACGATGATTAAAACTGTAAAACCATGATGAAAAATGATGTTCATGCCTTTCGAGATCGGCTGACACACTTTCTGATACGTCACTATTCACTTGTCTTTAACATACTGAAAAATAAGGAAAGGAATTGGAAGAAGGAAGGGAACTATTTTGTATTTATTCTTTCGTTCGATAGTAACCCTTGTTCTATTTTCACTTCTGCCGATCTTATCCTTTTCGCGATGTTCTTTTCCTGCATGACGATAAGGTAAAACGTCCGGAACAGGAGTCTCGATCGTCCTCGACCTCCCGAGGGATGTCTAAAGAATCGTGAAGTTTCGAGCTGAATAAAAAATGGAGGGTGACGTGCTCTCGGGCTAACTCTCGCTCAAATATGCACCCCACGATTCTTCACGGGTCGTCACTACCGCGGGATCTCTTATAATTTTCAAACGAAGGATTAATCGACTGGCAGAAACATTAACTCTCTGAAACCGTCATGCCACACAGTCCTAGCATTAATAATGTATTACTTATCTCTTCCGTCGCGCTTTAAAGGTATAATAAGATAAAATACTCTTACGATCATGTCAGTCTCATGAGAGAAACGATTTTAATCAATTGAGAATAAAAATGAAAAATTGAATGTACTCTTGATAATTACAACCATAAATATTATTATCAAAATTTTATATCAAAAATAATATTCTTAATTTATTTGAGACGTGAAAAAGTTATTTTACAGTTAAGAAATAAATGCATTAATGTAAATATATGCCGTTATTTATTCAAATATTGGAAAATATTGATAATCAATAATTCAATTTTGAACTTGTTCACAATTTTGAGCAAATAATTAAACATATTTTAATTATAATTAGCAATCATAAGAGCAACTTAATTGATCTTTAGTTATAATTACTAATAATTGTTATAATTACTAATAATTAATTATTTTTAAATATAATTTTGCATTATGCGAATTTCATCTCCACATCAGCGTAATCTGATCGTTATATAAAATAATCAAATAATACGCTTAATATATAATTGAATGTAATTCGTATGCCTACAGGCATCCTAAATGAAATAGATAACGCAGATTTATATACACTACGCAGTTGCGTATTGTGTGTTCCCTCGTGTAAATCAATGAAGCACGCTCTGTATGCAGTGAAACGAATGAAAAGGCTGAAGCATATCGATTTTACGTATCTGTATCCATTTAATTTGCAACCCTCCTACGAAGAAGGTCAGATGCGAACGAACGAGCGGGGTGTAAGCATAAGGGGTTGAAATTTGAATTGCAGATGAGTAGTTCGGCCCTATTTCTATTTCGCCGCAGTCTACTTCACTCAAATCAGTTTCACGACGAAATTAGAGCCAGCATTAACTCGCCGATTCGACGCACGGATAAATAACAGAAATAATCAATTCAATTTACGTATTTATTGCGAGCAGGTAGTAGCGTTAATGGTATATTCATAGGGTAATGTTTCGTCAATACTAATGATAAATGGGCAATGAACCCTCTAGGATTATAATGGAGTAATAACTCTTTAACCACAGAACGCAGCCGTTGGTTTACATTGTAACACAAACACAAACTTTTCGTGTATCTCTGGGGAATCGTCGGTGTAGCGTACTCGATAACATCGCGCGATTTTGTTTAGATCACGACCTGAACAGTGTATGTACATGCAAACACGACGTGTATGTACAGACGCAATGTGTTCTATTAAATTCCACTCTGGTTCAAATGTACGATCAAATGTATGATTTATTGCGAGATAATGCTATAATCTACTAACAATTCTGTTTTCCTGAAAATCTGTATCGTAACATTCGAGCAAGTCTGCTATCGGAGTATCGCAGCTTTAACTCCGGCAATTTTTATGTGTAACTTGCGCGAAAATTGTGGTAATTTATTTTATTCTCGACTATTACAGTGAGAAAACGAAAACTACAAACACTTTCGATTTCGTGTGCGTACGAACGAAATGACCGATGGAAAAAGTGAGACGGAAGGAAAGGGAAGAAGCGGGAGAGAAAGAAAGCTCGATAAAATAAAATGATGGGAACAGGTGCCGCGCTCTATGCAAATTTCCACGGCGCACCGATAGAGACATTTCGTCGGCGAGATCCGAGAATTCTGTGAAATCGTTTTCATAAAACTGTCCCGGATTAAGGCTCCCGATCACGTGTGCATTTGCACGTAACGACAACTCTGCTACGAGAACTCGATGAACTCCCTAAACGACGTCAACACGAGTCCCTTCAAAATATCTTTAAATGACCTGTAGATATATGTTTCGTTACACCATTTAACATAAATTTTATGCACATCACGAGTTTGCAATAAATAATTCTTGGAAAAGATTATTGTTAACGTCAAAACCCATTATGATGTGATACGTAATTCCATTATTTTTAATTATTATTTATTACTTATATTCGTAAAATCGTGATAATTATTTGACAGTTATTTAGTTATATTACCGTGAAATACGACTAACATATGCCTGTCAAGTATTTCATTACTTAACTTGAATGCACGCAAAATTAAATACGTCAGAGAAATAATCGTTTAACCTCAATCTCTCTTTTTTTTTTTTTTTTTTACGGGACTTGTCCACGAGATATACGTACAGTCTATCTCATTCGATGATCGTGCTAAACCAAATTGGAAACAGCAAAGCAACATAACTGGTCGCCACGCTGCATATATCTACGTCCTTCCGCTACGTAGCGGAATCCATCAAGGTAGTGAATGGTACCTCGTAAAATGCCCTTTTTTACGCGCAACTAAAGGGCACGGTATGTGCATAGGTGCGCGTTCGCTACTACATGTCAAGGAAAAAAATAATAAAAATAAGAGCGATAACGCGGCGGGTATGGATCGAAGCGCCGACGACGAATAAATGCGCGCATGTGCGACTTTGGACTTTCTGAAACTTATGTTCTGTTGCGGCGCATTCGTTGCGAACACAAGATATACTTCGTCTTTTACTTTTTCATGTTTATGATTCACTGTCGCGCGAGTCCCTATAAGACTTTTCATACCTCTCTAAAATGATATTCTTGAAAGATCACAGGTACGGTGGCTTTATTACGAAATTGTATTTGTCTTACAATAAAAAAACGAAAAAAGAGGGAAAAACGAAAGAATGTTTTTATGCGTACACGCACATAAGATATTTTTTGTAGCTCGATCATTTAGAGATTATCGACATTTTTTGTTAATGGAACGGTCTATCCTTATTAATTTAGTAAGTAATATGTTAAATTTGAAGTGATCTTTAGATGATTTCAAATATAAAACAATCATATATAAAGATTTTTTAAAATTATCTTAAAGTCAATGTATTTTATATAATTACATTTTTTTTAACTACATTATTGCGTTAATGAAAATATGTCAATCCATCCATACAGAAATGATGATCTCGAAATATCGTAAAATAATAAACATGAATAAACAAGCTGCCTATATATAAAATATTTGCCATTTTGAAATGCGATTTTTCTTTTTGGTATTTTTTTGCACCATTAAAAACAACAGACATATTTTAAATAATCGAGTTGCAGGAAACAACTTGTATACAAAATGATTATTTTTGATATATTTTGACGCTCTAATTAATTTAAATTTTGTAAAGATGAAAGCACAAGGTATTAGGATCGGTATAACAATAAGAAATAGATACAAAGGGAGTAGAAAAAAAAAACGCATAAAATCGAAGACGAGTTTGCATTTCTAGTATAGAATAGTGCTGATAAAGACTCGACACGTAACCAAACTCAGGGGATGTTTTTCTTATCCATCGAAAGTCACGACGCAGCGAGGACGGAAAGAGCTGATGCGGCTTGGCAACTGCGGCAAGACGGAGAAAAGTAAAGCGTGGCACTCTAGATATCGAGTAAATTTAAATTTTAAATAGCGATGTTTACCAGGGTTGCCAATTCAACCAGATACCGGATTAGCCTTTTCTTAAGCTAGTGCCACTACATTTCCTCCTTTAAAATGCTGCGAATAGTAATACCTGAGTACTCGCGTATGACTAAAATTATTTTTTTTTAAATATTATAACGTTACTTTATTTGTTTGTGATCTTTCATCAACGGGGAGAAACTCACGTTTCGCAAAGCGATAGACTAATACGAGCGAACTACCGAAGAAAAGCATCAATCTAAATTCGCTCCTTTCTTTGTCGTAATGGGAATCCGCAGCATCACGTAATCGGCATCAATAGGCAGAGCAAGCACGATCTGACCACGGATTAGAAAACTGACGAAGACAGAGACAAATATCGCATCCTTTCCGCTTTGGATATAGAGATTCGGCGCACGTACTCACCACAACAAATTGTCGATGCGTTCGTTGTATTATTGTAGCTGCGCAAGTGATGGAATCGTAGGAAGGATAGCCAGAATCTTTTGTAGTTTCATTGGTGTGCAGATATTTCGTATGTGTGCGACGCAGAGAGTATCATTGTGAGTAGATTGGCTATCTATACAGCTGTTTAGATGCGCGCA
The DNA here is from genome assembly GCF_016802725.1 of Solenopsis invicta. Taxonomy (NCBI): domain Eukaryota; kingdom Metazoa; phylum Arthropoda; class Insecta; order Hymenoptera; family Formicidae; genus Solenopsis; species Solenopsis invicta. The sequence continues at coordinate 21,618,129 of NC_052666.1, read as the reverse complement.
CGTGCGTAGATCTGTGTGTGTGTGTGTGTGTGTGTATGTACATAGGTGAAAGGGATGGGATAAGCTACAAACAGAATCTAGGCGTTCTCAAATCAAGCAGATAGCGCGCAACATGCCCTCCAGGCTTGTTAAAGAGGCAGAGCTTTGGCAGTAGTAGAAAAAGGCAGATATATAGAGAGAGAGATAGAGGAATTGGCTACTGGAACGCTCGTTACTACAACGCGATTGCCTGCTCTGCGTCATTTAGCTAATCATTGAATTTCAGTTCCCCTTTCTCCGTCCCTTTGTCATCCACCCTTCTGCTTTTGCTGATCGAACGGGCGGTGCAAGCGTTCGTACATACATCGATTGTGTTTGATTAGTCTGAATATCTATCCGTCAGGTGGAATTAAATCAATGCATCTCGCTCTGATACCGATCATTCGTACAAAAGAGAAGAGAGCGTTAATTGCATATTGAAGAGAAAATGCAATTTAAACAAAAATCCCTATAAAATATGTAATACCAGGCATTGTCTTAATAATGCGAAAGTGGAAAGGATAGATCGTTGTAGAAGCGCTCTTGGACTTTAAAGAAGTGAGCAATGCACGGAATAAATTTCCGCGCGCTGCCTATTAGCATACACGAAGCAAGGATTATGAGTTGAACTTTCCACTCGATCTACCTTTCAGACGGCTGATTGGTCTACTAGGCGCACTCATTTCGACCCTTCATTACCGCGAAAATACGCGATCGATATTCGATGGTCATCGATATGTAGGTTACCATCGCTACGGAGTCATCGATTTTGTCCCTCGTTTATCCGTATGTTCATTCTAGCGTAGGACGAAGCATTGGTTCTGATATCCAACGCAATTAACCGATTCCCATTGTCCCGCGAATAACGTATATCCAGCGACCTATTCATATCTTCGAAATTGTGCACGATTCATTCGATGAGCCAGCTTCGTAGTACATGTAGTATAAATAAATAAAAATAAAAGATAAAAGATCGATTATTGAATCTACATATAGCGATACAACAAATATTTTTTTCACGCGTTTTTTATATTCGTTGAATATTTGCTGAACTGAAATATTATAATTTTAGATAAAGATCATCGCGCTCTGTTTGTCAAATATGTTTACTGCCAAAAATATACTATAAACAGGTAGAGATATATTATTCGTTTACGGAATGTGTGTGTATCGATGCTTTACCTATTCAGGTTTTTCTTTGGTGCGTTTACGTTGCAGACACCGTGGATCGAGGTAGTAGCACGAATATACTCTAAGCCCTGCGTGATACCTTTGCTTGAATCATCAGGAAAACCGTGACCGAGTATTGAGCCGAGTCTTTCGTTCGGTTCGGTACGCGGGATCTCGAGTCTCTCGCTTGATAACAGAGCGCGTCCCAATTTCAAAGGGATCAAGAGATTTGAGTCCCTTCAGTTCTTAGATCCTCGAGAATCCTCGGAGGAGTGTACGTGCGGGGCATTCGCTCGCTCCTTCCGCGCGGCACGATGCATATGACACGCCTGTCGCAGGTACACAGCCACATTCAACTTTGGATTCCTCTCCGTTTGCACTTTGAGCTATTTCAAGATAGAACTAAGCAGAACAGTATCAATAATATGCGCGTTATCTTTTAACTTTATCTGTTAAAAATTCAGACTAGTATTTCAACAGAATTTTTTTTCAAGAAGATCAATCGCACGCCGCGCGATATTTTCTCAGCGATTTTATTCGGAGCTTTCATTCCTCTCGCGTGCTTTGTTTTCTCAGTTTTCATTTTTAATTAAACATATCTCCTAGTTATATTTGATATAAAAATTTATTACCATCAATCGTCTACAAATTATGTATTGAAATCATATTCTATCATTTATTGACGTTCTTTCAAAATATATTGGCCCAGCAAAAGCACACTAAATTATTGATACGATCTCAAATACTGCTTTTTAGATCAGATTATTTTTCGCAATACTTGCCTCTTTTATGGGTTCAATATAAAACGCTTCTACGCTTAATTTCCTCCGAATGAGTTCACGCTTATATTTTGCGATGATTTCATATTTTCAGAAGAACAATGAAGCTTGCACGCTTCGAAGTTGAATTGCTTTATCGCAACGGACGAGGTCAAAAGCCTTTTTTATGATTGCTCCTGCATGTGCGATAAAAAACGCGCTTCAATATTTGAAATAGGTTCATTCGCCCTCCCGTATAAGGGCCATTGTAACCTGGGCCAAAACTCGTTTGTTGTCCCTTAGTTGCCGGCATGCCTTTTGCCCACCTGCAAGCACCATTATTAATATTTTTAATTAAAGTCTCACAAAGAGAAAATACGCACGGCATCGACGTGTCTGTGAAAAAGAAAGAGAGGAAACGATTTACTCGCGTCGCTATTCTGTAACCTTTATGCTTACTTGACAAACCACGTTGTATCCCTCCATTCTTTTCGTGATATTGTAATATATTATTGTTAAGAGTGCAACTATCTTAAATTTTTAAATTTTTTAAATGAAATGATTACATGACAATTATACGAATGCACAAAAGTACAATCAAGTGTGCCAACAATGCAGCAAGCATTCTTTTTTCGTATAATATTGCTTGATTTATTTGACAGAAGTGTTGCGTATAACGTTGTGCGAAATCTCTTACGATATCCACGATTGTGATATTTGTTATATTATATAAAGAAAGTATTAGGATTGCGAAATATTTATTTAACCGCGTTTCGATTCAGAACTTTCGATTTCGTAGGGAGATGCGCGCATCCACTCCACGTCGAAACTCCTCGAGCGTACGAACACCATTACCCGATGTTAATGGAATGTAGTTCCGTATTAGCGGCCCCGATTTTGGATCTTCCATATAGGATCCGAAACAGCTATTCTGCCAGAGGAACGGTCGAGCGCAATAGAGAGGACGAGTGAGGGAGAGAGCGGGAGAGATCTGCGAATGATACTGTAACGCGGCTAGGATTATAACGTAGCCTGTAGATTATAATGAGGTGCGTGGTAGTCTCATGGCTGGCCACGAGAGATAGCGGCCTGCTGCCCACTTAATTGGCCCCGACCACCCTTCGCGCGTTCCCGCCTATCACGCCCTCGTTCTCTCTCATTCTCATCCCGCGTCTAAATTTGAGTTCCGCGAGAGAGAGAGAGAGAGAGAGAGAGAGAGCGCCCGAATTCAAATCTCCTCCCTGCTCGTTTCTTTCAATGAATTTTGTACATTCGCGCGTGCGCGCAAATTATTATATTCAAACGAAATGAAACTAATGGCATACTCTGCATGCAAATGACATTGCGTGCTGATTATAACAGAGTCTTGATACAAGATTGAATAATAAAAAATGTAATATAAAAGTGACAATGCACTTTGACAATATACTTAAAAATTTCCGAAGAAAAAAACAAATATTATAATGTAGACAGGACGTTTATGCTATGAGATTATTCACGTAACAAAATTGTATCTTCTCTAAAAGAAAATTTTAATAAATAGATATTTAAACAGAGACATTGATAACAGAGAGATGAAAAAGCTAGGGAACGAATGATGGAGATTGTGATCTCTGTTTATAGCAAAACACAAGAATACCATGCACTATTCACTGTTCTTGCAATGGCCGTCTTAAAAATGAAAGATAAAGATGAATAAAGCGAGAGTTTAAATTGAGGAATAAAGGTAAAATCGTCGCTGGACAAAGCTTCTCATCTTACGCTTGACGTAAGAAATATTCTCTTTGCTCACCCTCATATTTTTAACTCTTATTTTTCATGTCTTTCAAAGTGCTAATAATTCTTCCCTTTCTTCACTTGTTTTTTCGCGTATATTATATTTCCCGTATATACTTTATAAGTTATGCATTATGGACATTGTTCTTTAAAGCTGACAAACACGGAAGTACATTTTTATGTTGTATGAGAAAAAAATGAATTACTATTAATAGTTTGATATTATGGCTATACGAACTTATTTAATTCTTTTTATTATATTCAACGTGTATCACTGCAATCCAGTTATTACTGCAGCACCTCTAATTAATAATAAAAGTTCAAATGCACGCAAGCCAGATGACGAACGAAGAACACCAATCACGTTGTTTCCGCCTGAATCGCGAAATTATTCGAGCGTTGACGGAAGATTCCCCGGGAGCGATCGCGCCTCGCGAAACTTTCATCCACGAGACGCGGTTCGAAAGGCAGACGGATCCCTTGATCTGTAGGGTATCAAGGAGAGACGGGGAAAGGCTTGATGAAAACGAAGATAGAAACTGAAGGACGGCGGGAAGCGTACGCTAGTACGAGCGTTTCCGCTTCGTCGCCTCGCAGAATCAGCGACCGGGCTGGATGTTTATTCGCCGGTAGCTTTTCCGATCGCGGAATTTCCCCCTGATCGTGAGAGACGGTGAAAAACTCGAGTCGAAGGCTTATCGTTGTCGTTTTCTTCCCCGCCCGCTGCTCGTCATTCAGGAAGAGGTAAATCCACTTTGGAATTAAATCTATTCCTCGCCACGCAGTTTGTACGCTCGCGATCCATCCTTCCCGCACCTCTACCTTATACTTCTATCTCCTTTTTCTCACGCGCTGAACATTGCGAAAGAAGCTCGGGCTCTTTGCTCGAGCAAGCTTTAACGGTTATCGAGTTTCCTTAAACGGAAAAACGCCGACGTGGACCACGCCCGGAACGAATTGCTCGCCAGGATCGTCCGCGAACTACACTTACACGAATATTGGCTGGCATTGCATCGCGATAAATACGAGTTAGATTAAACACACGCTTTTACACATTTCTTTATTTAATAGTGTTAATTAGAGCAAATCGAGAGCTAAGAGAATTCATTTTTTTATTAATATTTACTCTGGCTTGTAACGGACAAGATTTAAATATTTAATTTTTTTTATACGCAGAAAGAATTTTTTTCTTATAATTTGATCTCACTGTGATTGTCGTAAGACAACACAGCTTTTACTATAGTTTCAGTAAAATGTAATCAAACTATTTCAAATTATATAATAATTTCGTTAAATTTTACTGAAATTTTATTAAAATTTACTTTAATAAAATGTATAGTAAAATTCTTTGAAGATATTATACGTTGTCCATGATTTTGAGAAAAAATTCTAAATGAAAATTCTCTCCGTAACTTTTTAATAAGATATCACGTTCAAATTTAATCATCTCCGGTTGTCATTTTGATTAAAGAAAAAGAAAAAAATGTATTATTTTAAACTCACATTTACTGAGTAATCAATGAATATACATTATACGATTATAATATATTAGAACAGCAATACGTACATTAACATAATATTTGATTATTAATAATCTTTTTATGTAATGGACATATCGTAAATTGCATTGTATAAAATGGGATACATGAAATTTCTTAAATTGAAATATAAACACAATACTTTGCAAGAACCTCGTAAAAACATGTTCAAACATTTATTGTGTGGTTGACAAGTTTTCGTGACTATAAACTCTCATTCGCGTGTGGGAAATTTACGATCTAATCGTTAGCGTGAAGTGCGCTATAATAACGACACCCATGCCATAGACGATACATCTCTCCCGGTCAAATTGGACGATAGAAATAATTTTTTGTAACAGTTGAGTGGGATGTGAGTTATAAAACGTTATGTATGATAGTATTGTGTATAAAACTCAAAGATCAATATTTACGACGTCGTCCGGTTGATGTCAACGTCAAGAATGGCGACAACCAATGGTGACGACGACGGTAACGTTTCTCAATGAGCCAGCTTGCCTCTCTTCGGCGTGAGGGATGATTGTATCTTCGGTTGAACACGATTCGGGTCCCGTCTGGCTGTACATACACGCAGACGCGCGACAGAGTAACAACCCCAATTAATCCTTCGAATTCGAGTTACGAGCCATCGAAATGAGCGTTATATAATCCGAGTATTCCTGCTGGGGCATTCTGCCGTCCTCTCGCTGCTAACGCACGCGCGCGCGTACACACACACACACACACACACACACACATTATTCGAGCACGATCGTAAAATTCGCAGTAGCTTCCTCTAAGAATACCAGAGGAGGGGATGACATAATGGAATTTTAAAAAAAGTGCGCCACGACGAGCAGACGGACGGTGGAACGCTCCGCAAACCGTTTGCTCGTAAAATTTACTACTAGGACATAAAGTACACTGGAGGCAATTATTTGTCAAATAATTTATTTGCCGGGTAAAAACGGTAAGCCGTGCGAGCCGATGTGTAATGCGGCAATTCGGTGGTAAACGAGCGAAATGTAAGGCAAAAAAGTCGTTCCGGAGGGTGGCGCAATCGGGAGGTAAGAGAGGGATGAAATTTTGGCCGCGGTTCAAAGCGCGTTCACTCGAGGAGGCAGCCTCGCTCTTGGAAACGCTTTCCTAACAGAGAGGTACAAGAGGTATGTAATGCACCTCCTGCGGTTGCGAGATCAAGTATCCAAATGATTCAGTTTATCTCGGATGAGTTTCTTTAAAGTGCACTTTGCTGAACGCTCTTTTCCGCCGGCGGATCGCTAAAACATTAGCTTTTTAAAGTCACTTTCACATATTTGCGGAACGCTTTAAAGTTATATTCGGTTATCTTATTCTAAATTAAGTGACACGTTTTACGTAAACACTAGTTCGGATATTATTCAATGAATGAAATGACGATTAACAACGAAATTCTAATTAGGGAAGGGAATAGTTTTGCTCGACGTAATAAATTAATGCGTATGCAGTATCGGATGATCTATCGCTCAAAAACAGGAAGACGTCCGAGATTTGGCTCGAGAATCTCTATTACATACTTTGAATTCAAACGTCTCGAAATGCATTCATGACTGCCGCATGCAAAACATCCAGCGTTCGAGTTCGGCCAGCCAGGCCGACATAGGCGGCAAGTTTAAAGTAGGTGCAGGGGATAGAAGTACAAGGAGGCGAAAGGGGACGGGGGTGATAGGGGTTGCATTTAGCGCTTAATTCGGGCCACGATGGTTGGTTTCCCGATGTGATTCAGTGGAGCTGCGCCGCCCCTACCCGACGCCTAATGAAGACACATGCTTCCAGCGGTGCAAGCCAAATGATACCGAGGCCATGCATACGTTCCGCATGTCGTCGCGTTCGGTTCCGTTTCATTGTACACGCTAATGGCGTGCCAGGTATTACACGAACGCAGCTTCGCTCGGTGAAAATTTCGAAAGTTGCGCGTCGCCGCGACTCACGGCTACTGCGATAAGAAATGACTTTTATAACTTTTATATTTTCGGAGGAAAGGGAAGGGTTGAGAGAACGATGTCCAGAACGATGTTGAAGAATCTGCGCAAACTATTATCCCGGGAGATTAATTCCGGAAATTAAGATCCCGTTATCTTAAACGCCCTGTTAGTCGTAAAAAGCTGCTCGCGATAAGCATGGAATCGCACGAGTTATGAAGGGTTAGTCGTCTTTTTCGACCCCTTTGTTCTCCCTTAATTTCCTCGCGAGATTCTCGAATAAGACCATCGAAGGGTACGAACGACAAACAGACAGATACACGATTGGTGGAGTGGTTTAATTTACAGCTCAGAGATCCGAGGTTCTACGGGGAATTACCACCGGGGAATTTCACACTCTCAGGATCGACGAATCAGAGACAGGGACATTAGATAAACGTTTTGGGGCCAACCGCGTCTAGATTCCACGAGTCTCGGTCTCTTCGGGCATTTTCAAGGTTCGCGTCCCTTAGGATGGAATTTGCGTAGGGTTTGCAAGCGATGAAGCGCGATTAATGTCCCAATAGCTAAACGGAATCTTAGCCATGTTCATGCCAAATTATTTCGAACATGGAAATGTTAAAAACAGAAAATTAACAATAATAATGCGATAATGTCTATGTATTTTTTAAATATACCTTTCCTAAATAAATTTTGCCAATGAAAAGAATAATGAAAAAGTGAAATAAAATTATTTTTAGAATATTTTTACATTTTTAGTTAGAGACAGAAAAATCAGTACGTCGCGAGAAAATTAGAAAAGTATCCTTTCCTCTCGGCAAAATGGAAACTCCACGTTAATCCTCGCAGTATGCATTTTTCCATAAAAGTCTCATCAACGTGACTGAGCTTCGTTTATTTGTCCGGCCGCCACTGGAATCTCCGAGGGACAAAGGTTGAGGTTGCCTTCAAGAAGGGTGCGACAAAGGGTGCGATAGCAAGGGAGTCAGGGCGAAAAGGACGGTACGCGGAGATATCGGTGGACCGACGACGTGAAGTTGCGGCGGTAGTCGCGCAAAGAGTTAATCCAATGCAAAGAGCAGTTTCAATTTGGTGCAAGTGGTACTCTAGGGACACGCTTGTGTAACGGCTCTGCGGTTACATCGCAATCCTCCCCCGCCAGCCCGACGCCAACGGCCTTGGCGCACAGACGATATATCGAGTACGGTCCGTTCGAACGATGACCCCCGTGAGATTTCTCAGGAAATTGCGATATTCGGCAACTTCCGGCTACATCGTCGTCATTGTCGATTTTGTCAATCTTTATAACGATGGCAGCAGTGCATTCTAAATTGTATCAAAATACACGCAGCTGGCAATGTCTCGTGATAAAAAAGCGCGGCGAAATATCACGAAGAGCATACTCTGGTGCGAGATGCAACCTTGTGTATCCTTGGCTCAATATTTCTTTGTCCTTCATTTTATGGAAATTTATAAGCACCATGAGAGTTCATTATGCTGGTATTGCCAGACGCTTTGGAGCGATCAATCGTAATCGCACTCGACTTCTTATCAATAATTTGATCAAGACGAAATTGGCCTAGATATAAAGCGAGATGAACGTTACACTTTGCGACGCCGCGACGTATCGCATTCTAGAGAATTACTTGAACGAAATTTAATAGAATAGAATTTATTACCTCAGCTTACAAAGCCAAGAAGTGACTCTGTTTACAAAATTACTTAACCACACACATCTATTCATCTATCAACTTTATTTAATGACTAAGCTAATAACTATCCATTATCTTATCTCTGTTTACAATCATGTATCATCTTACCTTACTTTACTTACATTTTCGAACATAGTTTTTAACATCAATACCTCTGAGCTGTATTATATTATTTTTTATCACAATTGTTACAATATTGTCGTATACTACTTACCCCTATGCTTTCATCTTTATTCCCCATCAGCGATATAATAAACAACAGTTTAGCGTAACGTAAATTATTATAGCACATAAAATATACAAAAGATCCTCTCAGGTGATATATCTCAATTATCCGTTATCTTGTTCCTATATAACGTTTTATGTAATAACCGATATAAGAAAGAGTTACATCAACTTTATTATATTTATGTTAACACTATCCGTATTAATTGAAAATATTGCAAATACGATTAAACTAGTTTACTTTTTCCTTCCGCTTTTATATTCTCATAATCTCTTTATAAGTATGACATATGATAATTCTAAATTTTCTAACGTCTCTTTGTCCACTATATATTATAATAGATTCTTTTAATTGAGATAATCTCATTTATATCTTTATCAATGATTTTTTTTCCCGTAAATATATAAAAGCATTGAATTGTAAAAAGGAAACAAGCATTTTTCCCTCAGAATATATACTCGAGGAATGGTGCAAATAAAAACCCGCACTTATTCGCGCATGAACATACGCATGAAAGATGAATCGAGAACTTGTCGAATACCGGCGAACGCAGGAAGAGAGGCATCGACCGTAGTCGAGCTTCCCCACTGCGAGTTATTTCATTTCACTCTCTCGCCTTTCGCGGAGTGGAAGCCCTCGACCTCTCATCCATCAAACCCCGTCTCCATGCATCTGCTTCTAACTTCATACATCACAATTACGCCGCGCGCTGCCCCCTTTCGCCCGGTTATTTGCATCGAGACCTCGCACTTTTCCATTCTTCGAAATCGACGTGCACAGATTACATCCTCGCCGAGAACGTCCATCGATTGATCGCGCTTTTAATACGCGCCACTTGCGATTCTGCATTTCTGCGAGTAAATTAATGGACGCGATCTACGATGCATAGGCACAGAGAGTGCTTTCTAGCACGGAACGATGGTGCAGTTATCGATTAAACTAGACGGACAAATAAATTGATTTTTCAGACATACATTATCGCGCCGGAAGAAACGTAAATTTTAACGCGAGTTTTATGATTTACGGAAATATAACGCTGCGATACCCGGAAGCGTTCATCATGTGAGTCACGTGCGTGACGCTTTCGTGCCCTCCTGCATCCAAACATACATCTCTCTCATCCGAAATCCGTGGACCGCTAGCATACTCGGATTGCCAAGATTTCTGCGTTGAAATACGATTCTCCTGGGTGAAGGAGGGCGAAGGAGGAAAAGGCGTGGACGCCTCTGGAAGATCTTACAACGAACTTTAAACTTATTTTTATTTATCCTCCGCGGCTATAAAATGGTTGCAAAGAGATTCTCGTCGACGACCAGCAAAAAGGGAGTGAGGGGGAGAGGGGGGAGAACCAGAAAAAAAACAGACGCGGACAGCGAAGAAAAACGCGGGGTGCGAAAAGAGTAGGAGAGGCAAGTAGTAAGGCGAAGGGTCCCCGAGAGCACGTTTGTTTTCCGAAGGACCGTTCTCTTCGCGCCGCGAGCACTAAGTAAAACTCGCTTAATTCGTTCCAATGTCCGCGTTCGTCTGCACCTCCCCGTGTGAACCGAAGTTAAAACTTAATCAAATCTCGCCACTACCTAACCGAATTACTCGAGGACTCGTTAGAGACTTTACCTCGCGCCCGGCGCGACGTGCGTTCCGGGAGTGTGCACTTTTGTAATCGCAAAATTTCCGCAACCACGCCGCCGCCGTAACGACGTGATCCATCTTGCACCGTGAAGAAATATCTTTATTTTGATACATCAAGCGCCCGAATACCATCTACAGATGAAAAGTTCACGAACCACACTCGTTGTCAGTATTCGTGGAGTTTCTTCGTAGGAGATTAAATATTTCACTTTTTTTTTTACATTTTTCAATTGGAAATGATGACCTTTATTAATAGAAACATTGTTTTTCACACATATTATGAAACTAATAATAAACTAACAGTCGCATGCGAAAATGTCGTTTTCGGTAAAGTGTGAAAAAAATTATAATATATAATACTTAATAGAGATATAACGTAGAGATAAATACCAAAGGAAATTGAAATGCTGAGGTGATTCTGGACGGGTTAGAATCATGGAGGAAAGAGTTAAGAGACGGGGATGAATAAATTTAGGAACGTTATCGCGCGGCAGTTATGCTGCCGAGGGACTTCTTTCGCGAAGGGGAAGAAAAGGAATACATATATGCCTGCGTTACATGCGAGCCATGGCGAAAGGGTGCGGATTATCGCGGTTAAAAGTTGATGTATCGCACGTCGCGTGCTAGATGGATATATCGCGAACCGCTAGGCATTATCCAGCGGTTAGGTGCATGTAATTCCGAGTTAATTATTAATAACTCACGAAATTACGCCCATGCCGTGTAGCTGGAAAGGGCAACGCGAGAAACAGGAAGGGTCTGAAAATTGAGGGAACAACTTGTATAAATGTGCGAAAAGCGCCATTCTTACTTCATCGATTCTACTCTACAAAAGTGGAATAACCTAAATATCGATAAAGAAATATTAACACGATGCATAATAACTTAAAAGTAATTGCTATTCTTGCATTTATTTGTACACTAGCTCGATTAATAGGAGTGCTATATGCTGTAATCACGAGTAATTAGAGTTGTCAATAATTGTAATCGATAGCTGGCATTTCGTGACATTACACAGGACAACTGGTCACTATTTACGAAAATAATCTCGCGATCGTGCGTTGAATGTCGCGAATTTACGCGACGAATTACGTGACATAAAAATTTGAGCGATATTTTTCGAAGAAGCGGATTGATATGGCAACCGCAGCGTCAGCGTTCTACCATGTAATCGAAAATTTCCAGGCAGGCGAAACTCTTTGCGCATTCCTGACCGCGCTCGTTTCGGCGCTTCAGCATGATTTACTTGGTTAAGTCGAAATCTAGCGGCAGCACTCCCCTGACAACGGCCCCAAGGACTAGGTATCCTAACAGCTCACGGGATCCGCTTTTTCTTCTGCTCTCACGCTTTCCTTGCTCGGAATGGTTATCTCCTATACCTTCCTTTTACGCTTACGCTCTTAATTTCCGCCTGTCTCTATTTCTTTTCAACTATTCCATACTTCTCTCGTCCCCTTATCCTGCCTGTACAAGATCGTCACTGTTTTTCAGATTCACGCGAACTTGCTGATATCCGTCTCTTCCTTGTTTTGTATTGCTCGTTTTCTCTTCTACTTATCTTGATATTTTTTAGCTCTTCTCTCTCTCTCTCTCTCTCTCTTTCTCTTATTATTTCTCTGTATTATTTGTTCCGTTTTTAGAAAGCTTGCCCTGGAACGTTAATAAAGGCGCATAGAACGCACTTTCTTATCTGTTTGTTTGTCGGTCTCTCTCCCTACCTCACCTTCTTTCTCCTCTTTTGCCTGTGCATTTACACCTATTCGATTAGTTTTACTTGGTTACTTACTCAGTTGGTTCTATTAAGACTTGCCTTTGTATATTCGTCGCTTACTGGTTTCCACGACTAGTAGCGGTTTTGTGTTTCTTTTTAAAGGAACACAAAACCGACAGAGACCAAGCGCGGTACTAGCTCGATTAATTGAAATTGCATTAATTCCTTTTCTTTACAGACTACTTGCCCGCTTATTCAATAAGATTGCCTCTTAGTATATATGACTAACTACCAACGTAAAAATCCATGTTCTAAATATAATTTGAGAATTGGATAAATATTTTAGCGCGTTAAGAAACTCGAGATAAAATTACGATTTTGATTGAATTACGATTTGATATGATTACAAAATACGTGTTATTAATTTAAATTTGTAAAAATTTGAAACATAAATGTTAAAATTATTAGGTCGCAATATTTACTGTATTAACAATATATTGATATAATCATAATTTTGTTTGCAACACAAGTGCATTGAAATAATATAATGATAAAATATAAATCTTTGTTATACATATATATAGTATATATGTAATATTTACATAATATATTTATATGTCACATGTATAATATATAACAATTATCAATTAAAATATATAAAATAACATATTTTAATAATATATTAAAATTGAAATATCACAATTGTGACAATATCTACGATTAATATCTTACAATACATTTTATCAGTAAGTAATTTAACTTTAGCTTTAACTTATTATAAATTGTAAACATTTATAAAGACAATCAAGACAATCAAGAAAATTATACGTTCCTACTTTAAATAATAACTTTTAATTTTTATGCAAACTTTGACACTTGTGTATTTTATATATTTTAAATATTTATTAATACGCACGTGCGCCTGTCTGACGGAACCGTGTGCGGTCAACAATCCGAATGGGGAAATATTAACCGACGTGCATATCCGCCTTAACTAATCAGAGTCTTTCTCGCTGCGCAAGATGACTGCAACGACTTTTAGGGATATCTTCTTGCATCGCACTTTGTTACAAACTCTCGTAACTTATTTGCAGGGCTGGGTAATTAAAAAATTAAAACAACATGAGTGAAATGTGCAATGAATCCGCTGCAGCAGACTCATCCGCATTGAAGAAAAATAATCCCAATACAAGCATATTTAATGTTAAACGGGTGCAATTTTATTCTTTAAATAAAGTAAAATTTGTTTTTAATTAAAAATATCTTTTTGCTTTGTTTTAAGAATAATTTATTTTTAATTGAAGATTATTTATTCTTGGCGCTATTTTAAACATTAAATATTCTTAGATTAGTTTATGCGTTTCTTTTAGAATTCATCTTTTTTTGTTTGCAATATTCAATGCTTTTGCACAGAAACATTTTTGAGAAACATTCGCTTTTTTCACATAACTTTTGTGATTTTTTAATCGTTATTTGTATTGGAAAAAAAAATTGTAATCAGATACTTCTTGAATCTTTCATATTTTATAAATATTTTATAAAGTGAGCTACATTATTTTATGAATACTGTTGCTCACTTTATGTATACTTCAAAAACACAAAATTTATTTCGTTGTCAATTTATTCGAATATAAATGAAAAAAGTATTATTCATGTGACGAAAGGAGAATGGTGCATTAACAATAGAACACGAGAAGAAAATTTCTCATTAATTATGGTGACCTCGTTATTTATTGTCACTGCGTATTGTCGCGGCTTTGAATAATGACTACATTTACCATTTATATCTTCCAAAATGTCAAAACTAAATATTCTTACGGTTTATCGTATTAACTTTGATGCAATCTTTATATAATTACGTAATATGAACCATATATTTAACAACGAACGATAATTAGAAATCATCGGACTTGAAATAATTCTATATATTATGTACCAAAATTTCCAATTCGCTTCTTACCGATCCACAAAATCGACAATATTAATAATTCCATGCACAACTGGGAATTGCATATTATATTGCATTTTAATTATAAACCAATAGAATATTAATAGCCTTAATGCTATTAATAGTATCAATGAAATGCGCACAATCGATACCGCACTTATAATGTAATATTTTGTAAGCTTTTTAGCGCGTTTGAAAGATTTGGTTGAGATTAAGTTGTGCCGCGAGATTAAATTTTTGTGTGCTTTTAATTTTTGTTGTTGTTAGTGTCTGACTTTATCCGCTTTATATGGATTTTAAAGAATATCCCGGCATCTCAATTTTCGTATTTCCTTCTGTAGTTTTCCCGTACGGAAAAACATTACCAGTGAACCATCCGGGACTAAAGGCACGAGAGCTCTGTAAACTTTTTAAATCAACAACTTTTTCCTGTTCCTCGCGATCTTCTCTTTTGTAGAGATGTACAACCGAATAATCTCAAGTAATTTACTCTACGATCGAATATTTATTGTTAGTGAGTGTATTTATCGCTTCACATTTTGCCTGCATTTAAAGTTCTTGTACGTAGTTATGATAATTACATTAGAAAATATCTTTATATATAATTTGTAATATACAAATTTAATTGTTCTTAAGAATGTCAAATTCTTGTGACATTTTTTGATAGCTTTTTTTGTGAATGTACTTTATTACGAGTAATTTCAGTGAGAGAGACAAATACTTGATTTTATTATTACATTAATAACAGAGCAAATGAAATAATCTTCTTAACATAATTATTCGTGTATTGGTACGTTTTAATCTTTTGTATACGCAGATTTAATTTTAATTATGATATAATTAATTAAGTAATTACAAAATTGATAATCTCTGAATGAATACGTTGTTAATTTAATTTGATTGCTGTCACACGTTTGGCATAACACAATTCTATCGTAACATATCCTCAAATAAAATCAAGCAATTTCTATGTACTATAATAATTTTACAATTTAATTTTTCTATATAATAATCTACTATGATTACAAAATATACAGATATTTTGTTTTGAAAAAAAATATTGGCTAATCACCATAGAAGAATCGAATTATATTAAATTTTGTTTTTTTGTTTATAAATAAGCAAACAATATGCAAGCTAGAACATTTTTCTTCTAACGTTGGCACAGCGATATACCAACTTTTATGTCACGCGTACTATAGACACGTATCCGGGTGGGTGTGTACATAATGCGTACTAGCCAGTCAGGTCGTTGAGTGACAGCCGAGCTAATGGACCATCTCTCTTCTCTTCTCTCATCACCGACAGCCGGACGCCATTGTTGACTTCGCATCATCCACTATGACGGCTTCCACGTCGCAGTGTACCTTTGTAGAGATCCTTCGTTTTTCTTGCAAGAATCGTCATCTCTGGAAGTTCCTTTTATTAACTCGTCCGTAGACAAACATAGATTAATATTTTGAGAATGAACATTTTTCAAGGGAAACAATAGGCCGCAAATGCTACATTTCCAGATAATAAGTTACACAGATGTTGTGATTCAGACTGTGATGTATTCAAATGTGTATTTTGTAGTACATTTCTCTGATATTATGTATTCATAGTATACATTTTCAGTTTATCATAATCATCGATGGTCTATTGAATTACGCGTAATTAACGTTAAACTTGTACATTCCGCCCATTGCTACGAAACTGACACGGGCGATAGTTGTAACATTCACTTTTGACAGACGTTACATTGTATATGGCAATAATTTGTTAATCACACTCTGTCCAATTAATGTCAAATTAAATGGTGTGAAATACGAACCGCATTTCCGTTTGATGCAGATACACCACATGCGATGTCATTACCGATCACGTCTGATGAGTCGGTTATATATTGATTAATAAATAAACACCTGATATAATATATGTATAACTCTCTTATCTAATCTGACCACCAAAATCGTGTTAAAAATATTTCTCAATGGAAGGAATTAATTTCTAAAACGTAATTTAAATTATATTAAAAGTTTAGACTGCATATCTTCATACCTTGCAATGTCATTTTTTGTATGAAGGATTTCTTTGTAGATATGCTGTCTGCACATAGCAGGGTGTTAGACAGGGTTTAAAAAAAGAAGATCGTCATAGTTACGCTGTCTGGAAGAAATGCGTGAATATAATGAGAGAACGAAAGAGGAGGCGAGCATGTGGGCTCTCGAAGGGCATTGGGGACAGGGGATATGGAGAACATTGAATGAGGGAGAAAGAATGAGGGAGGAGAGAGGCATACGTGAGCGAGGGTAATGTACTGTTCTCACCTCCGACAGGCCCTCGGGGCTACCTCGGCTATCCTTTGGTAGTGTACGCATCGGTATACGCGATTGTACGCTCTGTACGCATGTAGACGCCTAACTTTGTATATATGTGCAGACAGGCATATACGCAAGGTCGGTACGACGTAGACTCGGTGCATGAGAAACGCGTTTGTTACTCATATCTGTTGGTCATCGGGCGACTCGTATCATATTCCGGCGCAAAGGCGCGAAAGAGCAAGTTAACTTTCTCTCTTTCTCGCGATACGTCTGCCCATTGTTCGACCGCTATCTCCTCTCTGCTTTCTATTTCTATCTCTAACGATCTTTATTCACGCGGCGAGGAATAGGATTAGTTCTAAAATCGTCGCCCTTTATGTTAATGTTTGAATTGGGATTAAAATAGAAAATGAGGACGTGGAATGGAAGAGAGACGGACGGGGGAGAATAATCTAAACTTACAGAAAATACACACCCAAAGTATTTTATTTAGATTATTATAATTTATTTGTCAGTTTAGTTTGATGAAAACAATTTTTTAAAATCTCCAAGAATTATTTGCGAAAATTACACATAAATTATCTTATGCGTAACTTGAATAACTATCATTGATAAACTATTTTTATTTTAATAAAAATTCGTAGCTGAAAATTCTAGCCGTGCTGTATCATTATTCACGCATTGAATAAACTAATAAAAAGAAAGACGAGGAAGTAACCGACGACGCGCGATTGATTCATCGACACTCGCGATTGTCCCATCCACATGCATACGCACTCGCCTATGCACGTTCGTGAATTATGGCGGCCGCTACATTGCGTCCACCGACAGAAAGGGAAGTACACGAGAGAATCGAAGAGAATGACGCCGAGTCGAATCGCGAGCCGCTGCGAGAGGGATGAAGAAGAGAGAAACTGCGACAAGGGCTGCTGACAGGCAGTGACGGGTACCACTTTATCCGCGACACGATTCTGCGCTTACCACAGCCCACGAGTTTACCATCACCGTCGTCAATGCCGCCCACGACCGATCTGATCTGATCTCATCCTAGTCACCCTGATCCACCATCCACTTTCTATCCTCCAGCCTTCTTTCGTTTACTATCTTACTTGATCTCGTCGCCCTCTGTATCTCCCGCGCGAGGTTTTCCTCACCTCCGCTTCTCTCGTACTTGTTTTCCTCCGGTATCCACAACAGAACGCAGCACCTCGATAGTGTACGTACCGAAAACACCTTTCCCCAGCGAGGGAAACTTAAACGGCGAGGCTCGGCGAATCTCAAAATTTCTATTTATTCTTATGTCCGCGCGGATTGAGAAAACACACTTTATCTTAAGTTCGTTCACGTACCTTTATTTTATGTAAATGCGTTGCTTGTGCAACGTTCCCTTTTCGTTTTGCTAAGAAACAGAAGTTAGTTTATCCACATCTCTGCTGATGTCGAACTGAATAGGTATGAGTTTTCGGCGGAAGGTTTCGCGATGACGGAGAGACGTTTGTATTTGGAAATCTTGCACCAGCGAGGGAAAGTCGACGCTACTCTTGCAAATCGAGCTCTCTTATTTCGGTCATCCTGTCGAACGGTTCTCGATCCTTCCCTCACGCGCGCACCTGTCTGTCATTTGGTACGAGAGTGCTTCCGATTTCGACGCCCTAAGGGAAATAATCCGTCGTTTCGCCCCCTAGATCACGTAGAAGACCGCGTATCCTTCGCGGAGTATTACGGATTTCTGTATTCCGACATGTATGTATGTCGTGTACATAGTACGTATATGTATCGAATGTACATGTGTAAGTCTGACTCCCCCACAATGCAAAGCAGGCACCGTGAGTGGAAGTCGTACGGCTCATCAGCGTCAACGTGCAAGTGCCTTGTTGTCTGAAATTGCGGCAACGAAATGCACGAAACTTTATCGATCGGCACAATCTTGTGCAAGTTGAGCTTGTCTTCGACGGTTTCGCATTCTCGGCGGAGATTACGGGGTGAGCTGTAAGTGACAGACGTATATTGCAAAACCTCGTAAAGCAGTACTAAAGTGTATCTCGTAAAATAGTGCGATAGATGACAATGAAAGAAGTCATTCTGTTAGAGAAAATAGAGAAAATTAATTTAAAATTAAAAAATAACATAGCTCACCAATTATCTTATATGCTGTGTTTATAAACACGGTTTTAAGTTTCAATTCGTAAGTTCAATAAACCGTTCAATAAAGGGGAATAGAAAAGCGTTTATGTAATGAATATAAATAGGATAATGCACCTAGCGAGAGTAAATAATAGGGTAATGCACTTAATGTTCGGAACATGAATGATAGTAGTGTAAAGCTACGTGGCTTTAGCTAGTAACAATATGGCAACACGAGCCATCAATTGTCGGTAATACCGTCGATGGGACGATAATAGCATATGATGGCATGCATCATTTGCTGGTTATCATCGTGAATCGCATTCTGAGTGAAAAGAATCAAACTCAACGAGAGACTATAGATTTGAAACGAAGAAGAAAAACATTATGGATACGGGGGAACACGTGTACGCTAATATATTCCCATTTTCCTCGCTATTTAGAATAAAACTATTAAGTGGGAACGTAGTCAATATAAAATGTAGAATGCAAATGTATATTGATGTTTTGCATAGTGACTTCGGATTTACATACATCGCAGCGGCACCTGGCATGCCATATTTCGGATCTCAACTCGCGTAAAATATTATCATGGTACCATCTGCCACTTGCCACAGATATACAGGGAAAATATTTCGTTTATCCGTTTCGTGCGTACGGCGCATGCATATGCACGCGAAAGCAATCTATTTGAGTAAAGTCGAGGATAATACATGAAAGTAATCTCCAACTGCGCTTTACTTCGCTTTTACTTATTTTATTTTTTTATATCGGTTTCACTCCGATTGTAACATCGCGTTCAAGAATGCACATCTGTTAAGTCTCTCGTTTTTCGTAAACAAATTTTGCTCTATCAACGACTAAGATCGTTATTATTGCGCACAATTATAATTTTATCTGACGCGTGTTGAAAGAAAACCAGAATTGTTTTAATACAACAAGAGGCTTTTGATTTTCATGAATACAGTAGGAAATAACGTGACCATCGTTTAAATGATAGAGTGTGCCGAGCTCGAGGGTCTCCGCATTGAGCACTTGTCTTGTGGGGCAAGTGCCTTTCGGGTACACTTCAACTTCCAATGAGCGTCGATAGGCATCCTAACGATCATTTGACTGTGACTATAATTTCGGGTTTCTCTAATTAATACAGATAACCTCGGTGAATCCTGCCGTACATACCTTGGGTCCCGACTGTGTGAAAGAATTGGCCGTCCCGCCGTGTGCAGCTCGACGAATTAACTCGTTGTCCCTTCGCAACAGCAGGTTCCACGACTCGGCTCGGCTCAATGTGGTTGCATCCAAGCACAGCTCCTCTTTCTGCAAGGAAAAAAGAATCCATCGCCGAGGATCTCCAAATTACCAGCATTTATAAACCGGACTGAGCGCCCTTAGCTTCGCTAACGCCAACTTTAGAATAACGGTCTGCAGGAGTCATCGCTTTTAATTGCCA
This sequence comes from Solenopsis invicta, assembly GCF_016802725.1. Classification (NCBI taxonomy): domain Eukaryota; kingdom Metazoa; phylum Arthropoda; class Insecta; order Hymenoptera; family Formicidae; genus Solenopsis; species Solenopsis invicta. The sequence goes on along the minus strand of NC_052666.1, from coordinate 21,597,826 downwards.
TCCTCGCTTGCTCGTATTATTCCATTCAGTACCGAATTACGAATTATCGTATTCACCGCACGTTATTGGACGTTATTACTTTCGATTCAACGATTATAATTCGGGCACGGTGGGTCTCGAGCGAATGAATTACAAAATAATTTATACATTTCTCTTAGTTTAATTATAGTACATATCGTGGAAATTATGTACTACAATTAAATAGCTAATCCACAAAAAGTACCTAGTTCTGGATAAAATTGTTGGCGAAGCAATAAGAGAGAGAGAGAGAGAGAGAGAGAGAGAGAGAGAGAGAGGATCAGAGAACATAGAAATATGATAGCATTAAAGCTGAATTTAATAAATTCTTTTATTTTTTTTTTTTCTCTCCTCATAATTCATAAAAATACAGAATTCTAGTGAATAAAACGCGATTAGTTCTTTAAAATAACAGACGGACAAAAGTGTTCTCACTTCTGATGAGAAACGGGCATCAAAAGAATCATTAGCGTTTCGCTTGAAATTCACGGTAGAATATGCCATTTCTGTCCATCACTCTGTATTGACATAACATTTCTGCTTGCCTATTCGCTCGTATCAACTTCCAACTTATGGAATGGTGTTCGACTTCCTTCGTGTAAACAATAATCTTACCGTGTAAACGCGAAAACGTAGGCCGTCCAAGCCATCGTACTCTGCGTGTTTCCTCGAGCAAGAAATAGCGCGGAATCGCGTTCTCGCGCTTTCATGAATTTTCTATACGCGCACCGGATGGATTAAAAATAACTGTAAAAGCGTTTTTGCACGAAGATAGCTTGGCGAATCCTTCCTTGTTGAAAACAAATTTTGCGCCGCTGGCTTTATCCTCCTATTGCTCAAGAGCACAATATTAAAAGCTATCTGGGATAATGTCTGTTCAGCATCTTTACATGGCGCAAAGGAACAACAAAGGATCAAAATTTGTTTATTGTGTTGATAATATTACCGATACTCTCACATTATGTCACATAGCCGCGTTTTTGAAAGGGATGTAATAAATAATAAAATAAAAATTACTTATGTGATCCTTCATTAAGATAAGTGAACAGATATTAATATAAATATCAAAAAACAAATTGCGTACATAAAGTGTGTCGTCTCTGTAAGCTATTTATCGTTTTTCTACAGTTTACTTTTTGCACATTACTTTTATTTAATAGTTAAGAAAATACTTTCGAGCGGAAATCTACTCAACGGCCGACATTGATTAAAAAGAACAAACCAGGCTAAGAATATCTCGGCTTGCACTTCTCTCGGGACTTGAAACTGGAAAGTAGTTAAAGATTAGGGATAAACAGTATATATTAATGTACGTAGGAAGTTTGCTCGATACCTGTCGCAAAAGTTACGAAGTTACAAGCCCGCCCTACCCGCACTGGGCGAAGTTTGTTGCTCGAGCAAAGAGGTTCGCAATCATTTATTAAAAGGTAGATCAGAGAAAACGAGCTGAAATTTTAAAGCTTTAAGAACGTTAACTGAAGAGACGGTGCGAACCGGAAAAAACCACTGCTAATGAGCAATAATGATGGAAAGAGAAAATGATACACAAACTCTTAATTTAAAATTTTGAGATGTAGGTTAGTTGAATTTGTAAGTTCAATGGAAGTAAGAGAACTTTCTTGAATAACATCGGTCTTTCATCAGGCTCAAGCCGTTTAAGAATTCCCATGCGATAAAGGATAAAAAAGCATTAACTTACGCTATATTAAGGTAAAATCTCTCCAATCATATGATATATATAATTGTTTTTATATAATTAGCATGACAATATTCAATAAAGTATTGTTCTGACTTTTACAAATAGTTTTTGCACAATTAAAGATGTTAATAATTCTTTTTATAATTGCGTTAATTTTATAAAGCATCGTTTACATACTGCTCGAACTCAATATACTAATCTCTATTAAATTATTCTAATTAAGTCAGCATTATATTTTGTCTCGTTGTAATTGACGCAAATTATTCCAGATTGCTTCAATAAATATTATGATTAGAATGCTATTTCAAAGATGTTTAAAGGAATCAAAGAGAAATTTACAAAATTTAATAAGTTTAATTTAATAATTTTGCAATGTACTTTTTCTATAAAAAAGTATATGTAAATTGAATAATTAATTATCGCTTATTAATATTGCATTTCTGATAAAAAAAAGTATAGCGACAACTTCCTTCTGTGCTGCTTCAACCTAATTGCGGTTTCCTTCGTTCGCGAATAGAGAGCATTGAATCCTAAGGCGATCAGACGTCGGGCATGTGTATCGACGAGGATTATCTCGAACGCAAAGCGAATCGTAGGTACCGTATAACCGCGCGCCGCGCCGGTGTACACCTCTGCGCTCGGAATTTCCCGGATAATTTGGTCGGTGCGGCCCGCCAGCCTGTGATTTGCGAGCTCCCGATGGATAAAGACGACTCTCGTTGCGGATAGGAGAGCACGGGAGGGAAAGAGAGCTGCACTAGGACAAATGCTGCGAGACGAGGAGACAAGTAGGACGTCGCGATAAGGGAAAGATAGATAGAGAGAGAGAGAGAGAGAGAGAAGGCACGCGGGGGACTCGACAATTTGCCATCGAGTTTGCGAGCGACTTCCTGGCAGCCCGAAGGTCTGTCTCCTAGACGAAGGAGAACAGAAACTACCTGGGTTAATCTATGTGAGAACCTAAGCAGCTGCCTCTGGTGGTAGGAAGCCTGTCCTTCCCTTATTTCCTTATGGCCGATACGAAGAGAAACAACGGGCTTTCTCCGCTACGTTTCTTGCCCTTAGCTCAATTACAGTTTATGCAGAATGCCCAGGTGTTTGTATATTATTACTACGAGTAATTTAGCATAAAATCAATAGCGTTGCCTCCCAGCATTTCTTCGAGGGAGGAACGCGAAAATTCGCTAGTAATTTATACATAACGCTTATGCCTTTCTCTGGGGTAGAGAGATCTCCCGTAAAAATAGAATTCACCCCGCAGACATTGTAATTTCCGCGGCAGTACTCCGCGCATATCGCTGTTTCGCGAGGAACCTCTTCTGTCTAATAGGTGTAATTTTGCGCGCGTGGATTCTTCTTTTTCTCCTTCGAAGACGATATCGAGGCCTCGTTTTGGTAAACGCTCTCGCTAACCATACCATGTTTTTGCTTGTTTCAGGTAAGTGCAATTAGCTAAAGCCGTTCATCTGCGAGGCGCATATGGGAAGTACGCGTGAGTATGTCACTTTGGTGAAATTTCAAAACGACTGCTACCACGTCGATGTGATGGACGCCCTTGTCCTGACAGCCGACGGGACGAAGATGAAAGACGCGGTAGCTGACGCGAAGCGAACACCGAAAGAGAGTGGCGCGAGACTAGCGTCCAAATTGGACGCCGGAATGACGAATCGTCGTGACGCTCGTATGCGAAATTCAATTAGGTAGGGTTCACCGGTTAGTCCGCGGTTGCCTTCGAGTCTCTCCGCGAGAACGAATGCGTCGATTGTGATCCACGATTTCTGTTGTCGTTAACCAACGATCTATGACGGATAGATACTTATACTGTTCATCAACTTCTAAATCCAATTTTTGGATATATAATCGGTAAAGAGTTGAGTGACACATTTAAAAGATATAATGGGCAAACATTATTGAATTATTTAGAATGTTAAAATATTAAAGCAGCCTTCTATATCTACACATTTCTTACATGCAAAGATTTAATGAATATTGACACAGTATTAATGAGGCTATTAATTCAGATTCAAATTTTTCTAAATTCGAAGAAAGAAGATAAAATACTATTTTAGTATCTATCACAACCAATAATTTACAAAAGAAGATAAAAATCAGAATTTAAGTTAAGTGTGCGATATTATGAGTGACAGTAATAGAACGTATTTTACTTTTTAATGAGAATAATATTTAGATCTCTAATTGTATTTTTTGAAAGAAACGTTTCTATTATTATTTTCGAGAAAAATTTGTCTTTTTAGAAGATTTTACTTTTTTATTACAGTCTTTTTTAACTATCAATTTTCGCTGAATTAAATTTGTACGTGAACTTTTTAATATTTCCACCAAATTGCTACCAGAATGTTTTTCTGTTCTCTGTGACATTTACGAAAATATTCACGTAATTGCATCAAAGTGCAATATCTCTTACGTTGCTACATTGTATATATTCCTATCTTTCTATCTTCACAAACTATTCGCGATGATATTGTATTTAATATCGAATATTTTAATAACCCATCCAGATTTTTTATTTAAATTTTCTAATATTTTTATAGTAAACGATACTATCTAGAAATATCAATTGTAAGAAAATATTATTATTCATAATTTATGTAATCATCAAGACAGATACCCTATAACCTTTGATAGTAGCCGGGGACTTACTGAATTGTTTGCTGAGCTTGATAGGGCACAAGCGAATCATGAAGTAACTTCTAAGCTGAAAGTTTACTGGTTACACCAATTCCCTCTTCCCCACCCTTCTTGTGTCTCTTCACGGATTCTCGCGTTCAAGACCTGAGGTTACCCGTTGTGTAACTTTCTATGTGCAATTGTGGACACTCTTAGTCTACACGTGCTTGCAAAAAAGCACGTATTTACTCGCAAGACAACACTTTTTCGTAATAATAGAGCATTGATCAGTTGACTATTATTTGTGATTAAAGTTTCCGCGATATATATTCTTGCATTCGCACATAGCTTTATCATCGCAAGTAGTATAATATAATGTCTATAATATATATTTATACATATATATCTGGTCACCTAGCAACGTATGTAAGAGTAGTACGTTTTCATGTGGCTAAACAGAATCAGGATATACTGACGGATAACACAATTGGGAACTCAAGCGCGTACAGTCAAACGAGTTGTAGGGCCCTGAGCTAATTATTATAATTCCCACAACAATGATCGTACATTAAAAACTAATATCGTTGATGAGAGCTGGAAATTAATCATCGCTTACTCAGACATATACAGTGACCCACTGAGTCCCTGAGACACGGTCTAGGAATAAACTTCTCGAACAACTATGGATCTCCTAACTACCTTACAACCCGAGAGAATAACGCGAATGCCCGGTGCATCGACGCTCATGTAGATAAGTTTTTAATCACTTCGTCGACACATTTTTATATAAAAAATTACAACCTTGTTTGTTCGTTACAAATTGTCAAGTTTTGAGGCAAGAAAATTATTTCATGCATTAAATATGCATAAAAATGCTTATATTAACAAATTTACCTTTTAAATTCCATATAGACATAATTCATTTATTTCTTTAAAATTGGCTAGAAATTATTCGTAGCATATTATTTGAAGTATAAAATATAGAAATTTAGATAATTACATATTATTCATTACAAATAGAAATTATTCTTACTAAATTATGTGATGGATATAATTCGTGACTCAATAATAAATTGGAAATGAAATATCTCTCGGCTGTTAAAACGTTCTTTGCCTATGTCAATTGTAATTAGCAACTTTCGCGAGATTAAAATTCCTTCCTGAATCAGTGAAGCGCCGTAAAATCGCCTGTAAATGCTGATTTCATCGGCAATCGCGCTGTGTCGCACCGTAATGACCGCGATAACCGATTATGGCTCTGAATTATGAAGGAAGTTTTAAACTGTCCCGCCTTCATTGGCAAACGCAATTAATTAGCGAGGAGCCGCCCGCCTATGAATTATTTGACTCTCTTGTAGCTATAGCTACATGCGTTTACGAAAGGGAACGTCATTCGGGCCATCGAAACATTGGAATTTGCGAGAAACGAATGTCTCGTTGAAATATGTGTGCGTGTGCGTATGCGTGCGTGCGTGCGTGCGTGCGTGCGTGCGTGTGTGTGTGTGTGTGTGTGTGTGTGTGTGCTTGTAAGCGAGAATCCGTTTTGTTTAATGCGTCTGTCTCTCCCCTTTGCTTCCTAATGCGTTTAGTTGACGAAAAACGTAACAAATTGCTGGTGCCGTAAACGCCGTTGACTCACAAGTAAGAAAGCTCCGTTTCTGGCATTGACAGCTGGATAATGTTACAAGCCTCTTATGGCGAGGCATTACGTCGCTTGACGGTAGTCGTGTCTGTATCCCCGTACACCACTACTTGAATTGGTAATTTCAGTACGCGTCATTACGCACAGAGATACTATTAGGGTGTTCCGTCTGCGATAAAGTCAGGAGTATTTTTAACGCTGAGAAAATGCAAAGAAGTCTACAGTAGCGACAATTGCAAAACATCATGTTCGTATTATTAATCTGTTAGCCGGCTGCGTTTTTTCATTAAACCAGTCACTATTTTCAACTCTCATTGCAATTTCTAACGTACGAGCCGTGCCCCCCGTCGCGATATGAACGCATTATTTCCAGAATGTTATTACAGCAAACTGAAATGTAATACACAGCGCGCTGCCGATTTCCGAAATCGTTCACAATTATATCAAGAACTTTATTCCGTGTGCAACTTTTGCGACAACGTGATTTCCCTTGCGATATAGTCGCATTCGACTCGTGAGCGCGCAAGGCGTCCGCAGGGCGAGACTTGATGCGGTACTTTAAAAGTACGTGGCACTCCAGCTACACCAACTACACAGTGCGCTGCGATTCGCTATCGTTTCGTCTAAAGTGTCTCGCGATATCGATGAGAGAACGTGGCGCGCGCCGCGTGGAACATTGCACTGCGGTCTCGGAGAAGAAATTGCACTCCGTGAAATCCAATAGGTTTCGGTATCGAATCGGTACTCGCGACCGTTTCGGAGAGCTTTATCTCCTCGACCTGGCCGCGCAGCTAAACGAGGCTAAACATAATCCGCTACGGGGACGTATTCAGGAGTAGGCGGCGAACAGCGTGCGCGCTCTTGCTGTCCGGATTCCACCATCGCCGTCCGTACCGTATGGCGCGATTTTTTTGCCCGGAGACTCAAAGGCAAAAGCTATTAACATCGTGACTTTTCTTCCGTTCAACGGCCAGAACTCATTACCACGTCGTATAAGAGTTCCGACAGTTTTCGAGGTAAAGTTGGATTAGAGGTTGGCAGCTCGTTAGCCAACCTTATCGATCGTTTCTCCTGGATACCATTGTGCACGGCGTATTAATTAAAAAATGAAAATCCGGAGCCCGTCCAACACACGAGTTCTGTAATCCCCAAGTTCCGTATCCTCTCTCGCACCCACTCACCCACCTTTTTCTTCCCGCCCCTCTCTTTCTCTCTCTCTCTCTCTCTCTCTCTCTCTTCTCTCTCTCTCTCTTTCATCCGGAAACCTGTGAAGTTAAATTACACTAGATCGCTTATCGATTTTCAATTTATTCTCGAGTATCAATAATTCAATGAACTCTGGAATACTACTTAAACGAAACTAGCGAAGTCTCAATGGACTAGCTATGGTTTATCTTTTCATACCTTTTTCGCATTCAAGAGTGTATAAATTATGACTCGCTGCGGAAAATGTGGTGGACGTCGTGAGATCGATCGATAGAATATTCTGAATGATTGTCTAGAGTCGGATACGCGCGCTAGAAACAACTAGGAGCACATAGCTGGCGATCAACCGTCGACAACCGTGAGAAGCGACACATATGGGATCTTACCAAATCATTATTGCTATGGCTCTAATCAAGTGCGAACAAGGGAGACTCGCACTGCGTTCGAATTACTGGCAAATGTGTGTTACAGACAGGTGAGGGTGTTGAGGTGACATCTCGCAATCACTCTGGTCCGCCAATTTATCGAAAGAAAGACTAATGGTTGCCGGAGGGTGACGCTTGGTGAAGTCTTTGGCAGGATGGAGAAAAAAAGGGAAAGAGAGAGAAAGAGGAGACGGGACGAGGAAGGGCAATGACAGATACCAGCGTCGGAACTGATCGATCTGGAACGAAATAAAATATGCTCGCGAGAGCACGGGCGTAATTACGAAGCACCGAAGAAAAATACAGCGCGCCATTACCGGAGGGTTAAGTGAACCTGCCTCGATCGACTTGTACGGAAAGGAGAAAAAGAGAAGGACGATAGGAGAAGAGGGTCAGCAGTGGAATACAGGGAGAAAGCGAGATAAGGAGAGAACGAGAGTGAGATAGACGGACGGAGTAAAGGCGGCAGGGCAACGAGGGGCAGTGCGAGGTGAAGCCGGAGGAGAAGTATTACTCAGATAACTGAGACGTGGAACGAATGAACGAAGGGAACTTCGGAACGGGTAGGAACGAGTCGTAGGAGGTCGGACGAGGCGACGCGGAGACCAAGGGTGGAAAGTACGGTTTGCGTGTTCAGGCGCAAGTTCGCCTTGGCTTCCGGTTGCTCGCATGCTACAAGTCCACTTGTATTAGGCCCGCCATACGAATACGCCGCACGCCCGCCCGTGGTTCGGACGTAGTCAGTCAACGGCACATGGACGCACATGAAACACATACATTTACGTTCGAACGCACGAAAGTCGTTTCGGCCAGAACTCACCCCCGACGCGGAAGCTAATCGCCGGTTGAATTAATTCCAGAACTGAGAATGGCTTCTGCCGACACGCCGGCGCTTTTACTATCTGGAAATGGAAAGATATCGGACTATTGAGTGCGACTAATGGCTGCCGGAAATGCTAGACAGAGCGCGTGCATGCAAACGCGATTTCGATTGCGGCTTAGCGCGAGTATGTGGATAAAAGGTTCGAGGTCGTGCGTTTTGCTAAATTCATGTGACCCGGCCGACCCTGGAGCTCGGAGGTGAACTCTGATGCGGTTAGGGAAACTACCATAGACTAGATACAATCGGTCGTTACCAACTTTCGCGAGAAGGCATATAAAAGCCATTACACGCAGGTTAGATAATTTCTATTATTACGAGAGTCGTGCTGAAGATAATAGAAAGTTGCTTTGAGATATGCTGAATAATAACTCTATCTTAAGCCCTTTAAATGATCTATAATTCGTGTCAGATTTTATAGAATTTTATATTGATCTTAATTTTAATGCATTTTAATAGTTTGTTTTCATTTTTTTTTTACATTTGTATATTTTATATGTCATTCTTTTAAAGTGTTTTGTTTACGTTTCAGCATATAAAATTAAAAATAGAATATTTTATTCTACATTCAGGTACAAATTAGTTATCGTTTAAAATTTGTTTTCGAAATTAAGGAAGATATACATATTTTAATTTTTCCATGAAAAAGAAAATATACACATGACTCAACGTTTCTTTCGTAATGAATACGTTTCAAACGCTATTCAAAAACATGCGTGCTTTGTTCCGTTCCTTAATTTTCACGTACAGCATTTCATTCGTGCGACGGAGCCAGCCTCGCGTTTCAATTAAAAACCCCTTGTGATACCAATCTCCAACCGAACGGCAGTCAGAAATCAATGAAAAATTTTCAGGATTAATTTCGAGGAAAATGGTGAAAACACCGTGTCCGCAACGCGCGCCGAATCAAAGTACTTTTTTGTGATTCCGTATGGGGGTAGTTAAGTTAAATAATGAATGAGGATTGGCTAGCTGAGCCAGTCTGCTGGGGGTTCGGCTCGGTATACCGAGTTGCTTTGATGTCTGGCGGCAGCCGCCGATTATGGAATCAATTATTGCGCGGTGTTCCCTCTTTCGTCCTCTCCAGCCTTTTCGATTCACTCTCGCATTCGCGGCTTCGTGCTTTCGCCCGCTCTCTGCTCTCTTTATCTTCCCTTTATTCCGTTTTCTCTCCTTCGTTCTCCTATCTCTATCCCGCTTCGTGACGGATGCGAAGGGAAAGATTTATTCCGTATAGGAAGAAATTACACGGACAGAATCACGAAGGACCGATTCCGCGGAAGGTCAGCGAAGTCCGGGCCCAGGTCCACCCATGTACATAAAGATACCGCTATTATCATCCCATAATTTACCTCAATTACCCCCGACTACGAGCAGTACCGCGGAAATAGAACTTTAACTGTCGGTACGTGCTTATTTCTTGCAGTTATAACACTCGGAATTAATTTTAATGAGACAACAAACCGCACGATTTTGATAGACACTTTGCGAATAATCGTATCATCGCTAATATCGTGAAAAATATCGTTCCGATATTTGCAAATCTCAAAATAGTTTGTCTGTCTTTTTTACAAAATATTTATCTTCACATATCCAACTGTCGCGTTTAAATTATCGTACGTTTCATGTAAAATATGTCAAAATTCGTGAAATTTATAAATTTATAAAGCTAGGAGTATTAAGAAGTATCGGCATAAGTTATAAAAATTTGCTATTTATTGTACTTTATCACAATATCACAAGTCAAATACAAAAAATTACATAAGGGAACGTAAATGAACAAATCGTACCTTTTCTAGAAATATTTCTTTGTTATACATATACTGTTTCTCCCTGATAACTATAATGCAATTTATAGAATTAATCGACGTCACAGATATGCATTAAACTATACGTTGCAATAAAAGGCTCGGCCACAGTTACGTGTTGTCTGTTGGTTGTGTGCGCTTTTTTTTTGTCAAAAAAAAAAGGATTACCTAAATTTTCGATTAAGAAACTAAATTTAAAAAACTTTAATTAATAATTAAAAATAATTTAAGAAATGATACTGTTTACTAAGATTGAGTCTCATTTCTTTTTGCTCTCTTTGATGGAAATGACGTAACGCTGCGCTACACTCATTGGCGGTGAATAGCCGGTAGGATAAGCGGCGTCCTCGAACAGGAGCAGATACTCTTCCGTGGCGGTACTCGGTAGACGTTGCACGACCGCCTTGTAAAAACAAGTAGTTTGCGGATACAGGGCCATTACCGTAGATCCTTTTGGGAACAAGGCGTGTGGATCAGTCTCGGGATTGGCTCTCATCAATGGCAACGGTACCACTAGCCTGCGCGACACCGTGTGACGGTCTTTTTGCTCTTCGTCGATATCGTCCACCTCGTATTTGTTTGTCGCGGGATTAAATTGCACGACCTCCGCGAGTATCCAATTCTCTCCCTCTTCGTTGCCCTTCACCAAAGCAGCTACCATATCACCCATCTTCGCGATGTACGTAGGCTCGGCGGCTATCGCGCCGCACAATGGTGGTGGTTTGGCGCCCGGTGTTTTTCCCACGTAGAGGGGCAGGATCTGTGCAATGTCCAGCAGCATCTTCATCAGTGCGCCGCGCCTGATGGTCTCCTTGTTGCCGGCTTGACGCGCCTGTATGCGTCGTTCATTTCGTATCGTGCGTATCTCGTTAATTTTGGTAAGAGCCTTGCGCAGGATCTCCTCTTCCTGCTGAGTGTCGGTCACCGCGGCGTTATACAAATTTTTTAACTTCTGCTGATAGTAAGGAGTGACTTTGTCGTCCGGCGTGACTTTCTCATGGGTCTTCATGATGTTGTTTAGGTTGTGTTCCGAACGGACTCGTTGATTCTCAATCTCATGCAAAAGGTTGTAAATGTTCCTAAGGCGTTCGTGTATCTGATTCGCCGCCGCATCCGCCGTGAACGGCATTATGAAGAGAGATTTGGGAATTACAGGAGATCATGTACTAACTGCCGTCAATAGTAACTAATGGAATATGCTATTGATCTCTTTCCTGTAATAAAAAAATATAAAACGCTTGTTTAGAAACATTTTCTTCACACGTTTCTTTACTATCAATTTAGATTAAAGTATCAATGTAGAAAATATCACTAAGCATCTTTTATATTACTAGCATTTACAAAACTAAACAATATAAAACCAATCTATTTTATTTAATTAGTATAATGGAAAATATAATTAATTATATTCATTTAATTAATATAAAAACATTGTTTTTAATCAGATTTAATTATTTTTATCAGTCAATCTTGAACTTGCGTTTTTTTGAGAGATCACATGCTTTATTCTAAGTTTTTATTCTATTCATACAGCAAAACGTCACTATCTGTATGTAATTAGCAATTCAATATTTCTCTAAAAACTTTCTGTGTCGCTTTATTGGCAGTAATACAGGACGTGCAATTCAATTCGCGCCATTCATTTCAAACTCATTCAGTAAATTTTACGCGTACTACGTCCGCCAACAGCGCCCATGCTAAAATGGCCGAGAGTCGGCGCAGAGCACGACTGGATCGATACACTTACCCGGTCGAGAACCGACTCATATCCGACTGAACGAATGCTCGACGAGTCGCCAGAGTACGAGGTTGCGATCAAACGTTTCAGGACACCGGTAGTTTCACGCAGAGCTTCCTAGCACCAAGCTGCGAGAGGCACAAACGCTTACGAGATGTTACACGTTCGATCGTTCACGCGCATCTGTGCCACACTACTTCTCCCACTACCTCTTCGACCGCAGCTGGTTGCCAGAGTTTTCCATCAAGGCGATGCTGCCACCTCGTGGCGAGCTATGAAAACAGAGTACTAGGTGTTAGTGCTGATCGTCGCAAAGCTGGAGTCACTGGTACCCATCGTCTATATTAAAAATGTACGCGTCGTATCTTAAAATATTACCAAAAATATAAAACTTTCATAGAATATTCTAGTATTACGTTTGAATATTTGTATAAAATTTAAACACAATTTACTTATTGGTTTAAAAGTTATTTAAGTTCTTGTTTACTCTTGATTTTTTCTTATGCTAAATCGCGTTTTGTAGTACTTATTTGCAGATTTGATAGAAAAGTAGCAGTACAATTAAATTGAAATTTTTACATATAATAAAACTTTAATAAATATTTGTGCAAAAATTAATTTAGATTCACTCACTCATTTAAAAACTAATTATTTAAAACTGCAATATGATATAGTAATTTTTGCTACAAAAATCATTATATAAATAAAATTTTTCATTATTTTCTTCTTTCTAACTAATCTCAGGTCAAAATTTCGAGTATTCGTGACCAAAATTGTTTGTTATTGATTAAAAAAAAAGAATAAATCTAAAGAAGCAGTTTTTAAATTTTAATAACTTTTAGTTTGTATTGTACAGTTAAAATCCTTAAAATTACTTGATAAATTTATTAATTGTCACAATTTATAGAATATTCTTTACACGTCGAATTTTTACACAACAAGTAATATCAATATTACATGTTGATTATATTATTTGATACAGAAGTTTGTCGTTCTTTCATCAAGCTCTGTATTAAAATTAAAAAATTAATATTTTTTGCAGAAAAAGAATTGAAAAATATTTTCTTTCAAATAAAAAAGCCGACTTCCATCGGCAATTTTGCTAAATTTACTGGAAGTTTGTTCTAACGAACACTATAATCTTTTTGCAATTTAATTTAATGCAATACAAGTCATCTAATATTAGAATTTACATAAGCGTATTAGAGAAAATAATTTAACCAAGTGCGAACAAATATTCAAATACGTGCAGGGGATACACGTTAATGTGTTACATAAATTATTGAATTATCAAACTTCCTTATTATAATTTGATCACAACTTTCTCTACCTCGCTTTCTATTTATTGCAAAAATATGCATATATTGTTAGAAACTCCGTTGAAAACAAATTATTCTCGAATATCACGGCTGTCGAATACGTAAATTATTAAGCGCTGGTTGGTTCAAATGGGCATGTGTTCTAAATATCTCTTTCATCTTAAAATAAAATATGAAAGATTTTCATAGCAAAAAATTTAATTAATGATTTAATCTTGAATATTTGATGCCATAAATTACAGTGACTGGATTATCTTTTTTTTGTGTCTTTCTTAAGAATGTCTTTCGTGGCGATTTGTACCGCGTCAGTATTATTACTGTACTTGAATCGTATTCGAGATATTTCATTAAGCGTTCGATCGGACATTCCATTACTTGTGAAGTATGTGTGCGCGCCAATGATAAAGTCGTTTCGATATGCGAAAAATGGCCGCACGCTGATAATTTTTCTTAGGACGAACTCGTTCCTCGTAGATCCAATCGTATATCGTATCGCACAGACGGGCTGGCTGCGGCAGAGGCATACATTGAATGTGGCGTGTATCATCGCTAACAACCAACAGGTTAACCGCGCTAACAGCATCGATAGCACCGCAGAATACCATAACTCATTCGCGCCGAGGCATGCCAAGGCTTGGGAAAACTGAATCTAATCTCTTGATTAAATTCATACTTCCGCGGCGAGATTTCGTATTATCGTGCTTTGATAAACGTAGCCATCCGTTTCTGTAAAATTCCTCATAATGAATGATAATCCGCCAATTTAAAAACCGAGTTAAAGCTGACATAGTTATGAAAGAGAAAATATACGGAAATATCGGAAAATAGCAAAATTCAATATTTATTTCGGAATAATTTGTAAATTTGATGTCTGTTATTACAATAAAATAACCATTTTATAAGGATTTAAAGTATTTATACGACAGAGAGAAATATTGTGATATTGCGTGTATATTATAAAATATCATAATATTATTCGCCGCTGTTGATGGACGCGATACATATCAGCGGGCGCAGATCCGTTTCGATAAATCGCCAGGATTTCGTCGTGAAAACGTGTCGCGTTGTTTCTAGATACGCGGTCTCTTGGCGTATCGCGGTGTGTTGCGCGAGGTGCATCGTGTGTACGTGCATCATCGCTAACGGCCGACTGGTCTAACCGCGCTCTAACAGTGTCGATGGTGCATGGTACACAAGACCGTGCCATAACGCATCGCATGTAGAACTTGAGAGAATCCCAAGCCGCGTGGACCATTACCGCGTCTGTCTTTGTCTCTCCAGCGCGTCTACATGTCCGCTGTACCATATACACGTGCGCGTGTACACCTGTCGATATGCAGCCTCGCAGCAAACCCAACCTCGCGTTCGAGCTCTTACGATCTCCGTAACCTATTCGCAATGAGATGCGTGTCACGCGTGCCAGCGGCGTGCATGTATACCGGTACCGTATTCTGCATCCTCAAGAAATTGCAGACGATTCTGTGGCCTTGTACGTACATTCCGACTGTCCCGCGTATATGTGAATAATATATCTTCGCATCATTGATGAATATCCCGATGGAATGCCTAAAACTTGATTTTTTCTCTTCAGCGATTACAAAATGCAATGTAACTTAAATTGTATACTACTGATACCTTAATAATTTTTGTTACTTGTTTTGAATAATATTCTAACATGAATGAGATTTTTTACTACATGCGCAATTTATAAATAAAAAAATCTTATTTGAAGATTTATAGTATATAAATTGTACTTGAAGAAATTAAATGCACTAAGAGAAAAGTGTTTAATATTTGTGATTAGATTACAATTTAAAAATTATGGTTTAAAAATCCATTTTTATAGTTATGAATGTTATAATTAATAATAATAATCTTGTGTTTATAGTTCTGCCAACTATGAAAAAATTGTACTATAAATTATAATAATTTTAAATATTAATAAAATATCAAGATATATGGTATAAAAGTAAAATGAATATTTTTAATAAGAATGCAATCATAATTACAGTGAATACAATTAGACTAAATATAACTATTTTTTTAAAAATCCGTTTATTATTTAAGTAGTAATAATAACTAATAAGTGCAATTTACATAGTTAAAACAATTATAAATATATAGATGACATCAAAAATAATTATGAATTATAATTAAAATACGGTAATTGCAAGTATTTTTTTCTCTCAGTGTACGTCTGATACTTTAAATCACACTAATTGTTATTTGCTGTAATTACTTCAACGATATTCAACTTTGAGTATTTGTGCTGAGTACTTTCTTCAGTGGAGTTAAATTCTTTTCACATGTCTGAGATGGATGCAAGCGTGAATGAAACATTAAAATGTGCTGTTAGCGATAAACTCAGTTCACGTCACTTCAAAATATTACACATGCATTTGTAGATACGTATATACATACACGTATATGTAGATACATTTCGAAATATAGAATAAGGTGTCTAACGAGGCGTAAGGAGAGATCCTGAGCCTCGAGCAAGTCCTCACGTCATTTTGCACCCTTTGTCTGGACATCTGTATTTTCATTGACACCTATTTTGACTCCTGAATTTATAGGACTACCCCTGCGGCGAACTTTAAATCGCAATTGAGTATACAATTAGCAGTAGATAGAACAGAGATACAGAAATGATGGAGAAATAGAATGAATTTTATTCTTTGGATGTATACATTTTATTTTATTTTTATTTCATTTTATTCTTCTTAATTATTATACTTTGATTATCTGTTACTCATTTTTCACATTTTATAAAAGATAACTTATGGATATAATATATTTTTTTTAAGATACATTGTGTGCACGTGCACTAAACGAAAAAAAAGAAATCTCCAGACAAAAATTTATTATACCGGTTGTGACGTTTATGTTCCGTTCGGTGTGTTCAGTAAACAAATGCGCACGACGCAAGACAAAACAAAATAATGCAGCGGAACTGTTGCGGAAGGTAAATAGACAGCCGCATAAAACGATCGTGCGTAGCGAACGACTGATTCGATGGTGGTTTGCACGGTTCGATCTTCATCTAATATCGGCGCTTTACGATTTGCACGACTTAACGACTTGTTGCAGTCGTTAATCCGCTACGATACCGGATACCATCGTGCAAACGATATTTCAAACGGATTCTCCGTAAGGTGCTTTAGGAATGAAAATGTCAAACGCAGCTACGTTACCGTTGACGCGAACAGGAAACAGGAATCTGCAAGAAAAGCCGGGATGGGGAGTTTGGTTTGTAAGCGCAATTTATACGCAGAGATTCGATATCTCGTGACTGTCATATATGTTCGTCCTTTTGTTTCTATTAGATTGTCAAATCGTTCAATAGAGACAGTGAAAGGTTTTATATCAGTCGACAGAATCTTTACGTAAAACTGAGCAAATTATAAACAAATATGCAGACGTAGTTTTCCTGAGTTTACAATTTATTTTCGAGACCTTGACGCAATAACTATTTTATACATGAAAAATAAAATTAACATGCATATCTTTTCAATTTAAATTTTCTTTAAATATGTATCATATAATTAAATGATATAATCATATAATTAAATACTACATAACTACTATAATTAAACTAAAATTATACATAACATTAATACTTATATGACTTTGTATATATATTTATTGAAGAATTAGTAACAAATATATATTTATGTATATTTCTTACTTTATATATGTGTGTGTGTGTGTGTGTGTGTACACACACACACACACACACACACACACATGCTGTAAATTACTATTGTTTATCATTCGCCGCACGAGAAAACTGCCGTTTTCACCATAGTTTTATTCTTTATTATTCGAATGAGTTATTATTACGATATACTTATGTATTGTATATACTTGACACACACATACACATAATTTACATGCCACTGACCATGTCAGATAGCATCTCCTCTAAGAGAATTTACCTAGATTCGTCTAGTGGAAGCGTGACTCGAGTGCTCATATAAATAGCGAGAAACCGTGAAGGGAATTGAAAGGCATTCAAACGGAATCGATACGTCATGATTTTCCGTATCCATCTATAGTGCCTTTCTTCTAACTGGGCGATATATCGGGGCGGATCGGGAAAAACAAATGCGGAGCTTGATAGTCGACCGCTATACCTGCGCTCTGTTACATGTAAAAGTAAACGTATTACCATGCGTACACGTCGATGCGTGCCTTATCTTTTATCTCGAGAGCCTTCGCTTCCGGCCCGATAGAATATTCAATGAGGGCGACATCGTATCGACGTGTGCGCGCTGCAAACCAAATATTCCGTTCCGTCAATGTTCACGCGCGGCCAGCGTGGCTATAATCGGATCAATTGGACAAGAAACAGTAGAGTAGAGATGAGAAGCGGTAGAGGTCAAATCACAAAGGTGGCAGCGCGGTCAAGACGTAAGGGACATTTGATTCATGTCAGGCGCTCCGGGCCGAGATGTCAAGATGCTGGACGCGATTCCTTTCTCGACGCGAAGGTACACGCTGAAATCCCTCGGCCACTGTATTATGCAAAACCGTGCGCATTAGCACGATTAGATCGACATTCGATTCGACATTACCCTTTGCACCCTCTTTCTCTCTCTTTCCTTCTCTCTTGTTCTTCACCCTCCGTTTATTTTTTATAAGGCGTAGCCTGGACTGCCATATGCCGTTTCATTGGTAACGCGAGGGCTTTGTGACACGCGTAGCATAAGGGATAATGCACTGTGTTGTGTTTGCGCAGGGAAGCTCCTACGGATGGGAATTATCGAATTTCAGAAACGCCCGCGTACGGCTCCGTTATTATTTCAGTAAACACACGAAGCTCGACCAGGTGAGCAATGACAGACCGGAACGATAGTCAAAACTAACAGGCACCCTCGCTCTCTCGAGGACAATAATGCCGCCTTCGTTGCCGTGAAATTTGTCCATAAATATTGGCACAGAGTAATCGATGTGACGATGCGAATATTCCATCGAGGAATGAGCGATACCGTGACAACCGGTATTATCGATACTGTCTCTTTCCATTGTTCGCCGGTATTTCTTGCTGCCGCTATTGATAATGAATATGAATGGGATTTTATCTGTTCAGAAAATAAAATTTTTGTCACGTACGGATTTAACAGCTTTTCACAATATTGGACGATTTAGATGTTGTTGAAACAACCTTCAATACTGAATATATAACACCTTGTGCTTAAACAGTTTTAACGACGACAACTTGATCGACACTGAAGCGACATTTGCGTGGCTGAACGGCGAAAGCCAACATTGGCTGGTCCTCAGTTGACGGCGTTTAAATAATTAAGGAGATGTACGAGTTGGCCGATCAATGCTGAAGTTTGGGGAAAATTGACAATCCATAGGATAAAAAGAGAGAGGTAGAGAGAGAAAGAGAGAGAGAGGAGAGCTGGGAGAAGCGAAATACTCGAGGCCGGCGACAGGAGAAGAGGGTCGGTAAGAGGGGTTGAGAGACGCTGGCTGACAGGCTGAACTCAGTGACAGCCCGGCGAACGTATTAATAATAAATGCAAACGCCTAACATCAATTTCTGTCTGGCTGCCTCCGCCGCCGCCGCCGCCACCACCCTCGTAGCCAACTCCAGGAGATTCGCCACCCCCTTCGGGAGGAAGTGAGATGAACTTAGCCACCCCTTTATTTAGTCGCCCGTTTGCTTACTTACACCGGACTCGCTTCGACGAACTTCCGCGCGCGTTTGTCAGAGAGCCGAGGCTGCCAAGACGGAGAAAGAGCGCGAGACATTGAACAAACTACAAATTGATACAACCCCTGTATCTCCCTCCGCAATTCTGGACTGACTACTGCGATGTTGTATACAGCGGCATCCGGGAAATTGGAGTGGAGTTAAATTATGGCTCCGTTGACAATTCTCTCTCTCTCTCTCTCTCTCTCTCTCTCTCTCTCTGTTTCTCTCACCGTGCGCGTCGATTGATTTTAATAGTTAAAATAATTTGGTTAAGTACTTTTCGGTGTATAGCTCGTACGTGAAAGTTTTAGCTGTTTCCCTTTTTCTGTCGCATAAATTATACATGAAAAATATATATTTCTGAATATAGATATCACTTTTATTTTTAAACTTAGTAAATTAAATTATGAAAGTTGAATTAATTTTCGTAAATTATCTTTTAACCATAAAATTATTTTATATATTGCACTCTCTTTAATTATATACGCCAGCACAAAAGAGAGCTTATTTTTTTTATTTCTATTTCACGAAATACGTTTATTTTAATGTTTTAATATTTTTTTGGAATTATGACATATCCGCGTTAAAATATTATTGCTTAACGTGTAATATATTTCTTATCTGTTTTCAATGAAAGTTGCTTTCCTAAAATAGAAAGGTTCTCCTCAAGTCATACGACAGTCATGCGAAACCTTCGCTTTGCAGGAGAAGTCATATCATTTCGTGAGAATCGATTGCACAGTCAGCGGATATCCCATAGCAGTTATCGAACAGTAGGTTACGCGTGCGAATGGAAGGGGGATATGAAATCGCTCCGCACCTTGCAGTGGTTTCGAAAATGATAGAAGAAGAGAGCAACGGCGGCGGCCGTAACGTCAAAGAAGACGTTGAAAGGATTTTCCTCGATAAATGGTTCTCCAAACGCAAACGGAAGCGGAGAGAACGCGCTGAGAAAGACGAGTGTACTCGCTGGAGTGTAGAATGGCCGTTTTATCGGCACGAGATGCACTTCCTTTGGGACACCCTTTTTGCAGGACGAGTTTAACAGCATCGATGTAACGCACCTTGGACCGTCGCACTGTTCCGATAAGGACTGAGATTGTCGCTGGAAACCGATTCTTTATCTGGTCTCGGGAATGGAACGAAGGAAAAGGATAGCGGATCCCGTGAGAGCAAGGGGAAGCGCAACGCGTGTTCCATCGATTAAACAAGAGGAGGGAGAAGGAGAAAGAACGATGGGGAAAGAGAGGCAACCTCACGAAGAACTTTTCAAATACACGTACCACCGTCGCAATCTCATCTCCCTAAGTAAGATCGCCATCCTCCACTTAGCAGAGGATTTATACGAGCCAAGTTGAAATCGAATCCTGAACGGATAGAACTTTAAATTCCTGCCGTAAGTATAAACGCACCTCCGTGGCATTGATTCTACGAGGTTGCGCTTTGCAGCACGCGAATCACGCGAGATAGACGATGGCGATCGTCCGAGATAGGAACGCGTGATCCAATAAGGAAGGAGATTAAATCAACGGAAATTTTTCACGCGCGCGCGGATATTTAGGGATGAGCGCCAGCGAGAGAGTTTACGCGAAGGCTGACAGAGAGAGAAGGGACGATAATGTCGTGGAAAGACTAAACGAGACTGATATTTATGATAATTCAGTATCTCATGGCAATAACCGGTTGCATGGAATATCAATTTTGATCAACCGGTTCAATTTATATGGTACGTCATTCGACTATTTCGACAAGGCTGCAAGTAAAAGTAACGAGTTGCTCGAATATCTTAGGATAAATAATAATTAAAAACAAATTAATTTAATTAACATTTTTCTGATAGAAATAGATGTTGATTCTTTTTTTCTTGTTTCAGTTAAACGCAAAAAATTATCAAACCTAAACGTGCTAATTAAGTCGTTCTAATCTGTTTAAAAGAGATACCATGAAAGACGTATTACAACCCGTCTGTAGACATCATCATCTTTTTAATTGCCCTGCAATCCTATGTATTTCTCAGAACACGTTATCAATCATCATATAAATTATCATTGTAATTAATACTTTATCAAACACGTAACCATCAATAAATGAATGCAGTGATCTCTACGTTTTATCTGCACGCTGGAATTTCACAAACATGTACGAATGATGAAGAACGCTGCGGCGCAATAAGTATTTCGCATATTCTTAGCCGTTCACGCTCTCACATGTTCCACGTTTATGCGAATCAGTACTGTCTTTTATAACGCGCTGGTATCCCCCGTCGGGCATTAATGCTTATTTTTCTTCTTGCGCGCGCACACGCTGAGCCTGATTTTCCAATGACTTATAGACGCATTCGTGGCCATCGGCACGTACATTTTGATCGTACCTTCCGATATCTGCGACTTGCATTAAAGCGAGACCGCTGTGTACCTCTCGCGGCGTCTGGCTAGATATGCGCACGTACTCTCGGCAAGGAAGGTGCTAACGATCGCGAGATATGATACGATTTGCGCACGATCAATTTGCCCTTGTCGCAAAAACCGTTACCGTTAGGCTCTGTGCTAAAATTGCCGGATATTGTAGACAGATATTAACTAAACTTAAAAAAAAAATAAATATGTATCGAAACATGTTTTTTTACAAAAGAAAGAATTTTGTTAAAGATTTTGTTGAAGTATCTAAAACCGACACAGATTGGAAAATAATTTTCAAGTCATCAAAATAATTATGAAGGACATGTTAAGTAACATTGCATTTTGACATTCTAGCAACCAGCGTCCAACATAATTATTTTATAGTTTAATAAAGTATATAAAAATTCGATATTAAGAATTAAAAATTGTGATAAATAAAGGTATAAAGTTTGCTAAAACAAAGCGGATTTCATGGTGATTTAAGGACGTTATTATTGAAACAGATATATCGGTATATCGGTTCTTGTCACTGTTATTGCTACCACTCCCCTTCCTATTATATCTAACCTATGCATCGTAATGCATCGGGTCGTCGTAATATTCGAATGCCGATGGACAGTGTGCGGGAATGCGGTGGAAATCGCTCGCGGAAATGTCTGCGGGGAAATCTATTGTTAATGGGAACCCGACGGGTAGGAGGTGGGCGGATGGGCATGGTAGTAAATCGGTATCGTTTCGTAGGAAGATAGTATAATAATAGTGTCGTATAACGCGGGGCGATAAAGCCGTAATAGGCAAATTAGCGAAGCTTTTTGTACGACGCCAGTAAATGTCGGACCTGCGTGTTTATCGATGAAGCCTGTGGTAAAGAGAGATCTGACAGCAGGTGGTCAGCTGACATAGCTATTTCGCGTAGATTATATTCCAACAATCAAGAACAAAATTTACGTGACGGGAAATCTGCTTATGATACAGAAATGTAAGAACATATATGTTTGCGTTTATAGGATATAATCATCCTGTCTATTCGACTTAACGTTTAATCACTTACACCTTTGTACTGAATAGTTCGAGTTATTTAAATAGACGTTATAAAATTGATTTTATTGATCTTTTTTAGTAAATATTACAGATATAACATTTAAAAAAGTATTACTGATTACCTGAAAGTAAATTATATCTTTCGTATAAATAATTGGTTATTAATATTTTGAATTACCACGTAACATAATAATCGAAATAATATCGGAATATTACTTATTTCGTCTGCATTCCGGAAACGCGTTATCAATCTCGTCTCGTAATTGCGAGTCTGAATTTACTTACGTGCGTTTCACGTATAACCGCTAATTTAGTGAGTGAAATGAATTTCATGCTTACCATTTTGGTAATAACAATACATAAAATTTACATCTATGTAACACGGAGAAGACCTCCAGATATAGCTATATCGTTCATATAATATCCGTTGTGATTATATCTACGTGATTTATAACGCCGCAGGAGGCAATTGGCAATCGTTGAAGAAGTCGAGCGAGCAATTAAAATTCGTGACACGATGAGAAGTAATTAGAATTTCGGAATGAATTATCCACTTACCGTAATCTCAAGTAATCTCAAGTCTCATATTTTAAGTACGAGCACCACAGTGTACTTTACATCTTTATTTAAATTATATTTATTATCGCGATGATAATTGTACGTTGCATTTAATAAGAAACGAAACGTAAGATACTAGCGCGAAATAATCCATAAAGATCACGTATTTGCAACATTGATTCTCATAATATTCACATTGAATTTCGATGCATTGATGCGAATACTCTTCGAGTTCTTCGAAGTGGGAAGAGCGGACAGAGAGCAGAGAGCGCATAACCCAAGCGGGAGACAACCGGGAGGGCGACCTAACTGGTTACGTATATGAAACGCTAAGTCGTGTGAGTAACATATGTCACGTATTAACAGGTTGTCCCATTAAACGTTCCGGCAGCGCGCACGGCTGGCCCCTTTCAACCCCGAAGAAACGCCCGCGTCCTCCGCTTTATCTCGCGTATTTGAATAAACTCGAAAAATAAAGGTCACCGGCGCGTTCAATTATAATTGAGCGGTTGTCAACGCGGCGATAACGTCGACACCCCGTTTCCCGCGCGTCAACACGTGTGAATCTCGTTCAACAAGAGCTCCCTTCCTGCATCGCGGGGCCCGAAAAAAAGGAAATGGCCGTGGCATGGTTTCCTCTCTCTCTCTCTCTCTCTCTCTCTCTCTCTCTTCTCTCTCTTTCTGTTTCTTTCTCCCTGGGCCAACTGGTACCGCGGAAGTGTTACTCTTTTTCCTTCTCTCACTCGCGGGAGTGTGGGTAACGCGAAAACAAGTCGGCGTCGCGTGATCTAACGCAGAGGGGAAGGAAGCGTATCGCATCGGACAGGAAAAGGAGAAGAGGAGAGGAAAAAAAAAGCGTAATTAATCCGGCCGGACATCGGTATGCCCGCCGTGTCGGTAAACCCGTGCGTGCATGCGTGCGTTCGTGCGTGCTTATTTCTTATGAGTAATTATCCCCACGGGTCCGCTCGTCGTTAGGCGACTCGAGAGAAGATCGAAGATAAATATATTAAACGGTGAGAAGATATAGCCTCGGCCTTCTTACACAACGTCTGGGTTGGCTGACGCGAGGGGCCGATTATTGAATGGATAAATTTCGAGGAAAAACGAAGCCGTCGAAACTCATCGCCCTCGGATTGAATTTTGTTTCGCTGGTCCGGGTGTTGGAAGGGTCGTTCGTTCGTGAAACCCCCTGTATTCACGCGGGACGGGTATATCGCGGCCACGATATAAGAAGAAGTCTAAGCAGCCGCGCGGCTATCTCGAAGTATCTTAAGACCCGAGTACCAAAACGTGTTCCTACCCGAATAAAGGCCGCGAAGCGAACGGGCGCGGCGATATGATAAAAATAACGAATGTTATTGCTAACTGCTAACGAGTCAAAGCACCTCAGCGTGAGTATGGCGCTCGATAAAAAACCTGCTGGCCCACGGAATTCATTTATTATTCGTCCTCCGCGTCTCTTGTTTTTCCTCTCTTCCCGTTTCGTCTCCCACTGCGGCAACGGCCGTGCCGCCATTATCGCAAATTTCCGTTTCGGTGATGCCACTTGTCAATTACCGCCTCGTGTTGCCCTTTCGCCGCGCATCCGCGAACGTTTATCTGGCCGGCGAGCTCTGGGATTTATCGCGCATGCGAATTCCGCCGAGCGGTCGATTTATCGAATTATACCGATCGCCGGCTCTTATCAACGCCCATGATATCGACCATGATGTCGCAAATAAGCATCTGTGGCGGATGAACGAGGCGAGCATCGTTTAAATGCTTTTGTGCGTTTCGTGAGGAGTAGCAAGAAATTAAGCGGCAGCCGATAATCGCTTTCGTTGGTCCCCATCGCATGGTCGCATCAGATTGCGATTACAATCCAACGCGACAAGCGGTCGCTTCGAGGCGTCTTTCGGAATCATCCATCAATCCAACTCGAGAAACCCCATCGATATTCTTGCACTTGCTGTAACCGTCTGACAACGGCACGTCGACATTGTCCGCTAGCCAGCTTTCTCCACCTTCGCACTCCGTTCCCTTCGTTGAGTAAATATTTGTCGTTGAGTCGATTTTCGAGGCCTATCCAGGTGTTAGTGTCAATTATCGCCTCGTTGATACGCCCGCGTCGACCTGCCCGGCACGTGTTTCCCTGGAATAGCACAGGTGTTGCCGCGCATCGCACGATAGCTGTGGACTCTGCTCGTTCTCTCTGAATTCGGGAATAATAAGCGCCCTGCCCCGCGTCGCGTCGTGTCGCGTCGCGCAGAAGGACGAGTTTACGGTGGGATTGCAATGCAAACAGTCACCAGAATGTGCACACCCGCGTGTTATACATGCCTTTGCGTCTCTGCATGCGCCGACAATCCTTTTCTCTCTCTCTCTCTCTCTCTCTCTCTCGTCGGGGCCGCTATTTCTCCGGTATACGCAGTCCGCAATGTAACGCGCGAACCGTGCAGTCAGTTACGCGCGTCGCCTCTACTGCATATACATACAATGTTTCCCGTCGCCGACTTCTCTCTATCTCGCTATTACGGGCGTTGGCCGCGCGACCCCGTCACTGGCCGTTAATTAAACCTCACGGGCTACTAATTAAACACATCTATTAATATCATTGTAACTAGTAGCTAGAGTTCTTAATGCGCGCAATAAAGAGGAAGATGAAACCGAAGCACAACGGGCTAGACCATTATACAAACGGATGTATTTCTCTTTAAACGATTAGAATTGTAATTTAAATTTGATATTTTAATCTGATATTTTAATATTGCATGTACTAATGATGTAATCAAATAGTTATTCAACTTTTTTATTAATACAATCTACTCAGTCTGCAGGACGTATTTTAGCGCACGTAGCTCCGCTAAAATATTTGCGATAAATCATGATATTATACGTGATATACGTGATAACTGTTCACCAACGGTCCAAAATCAGAGATGCAAAGCTCGAAAAGTTGAACTTACTGCAGAAAACTTCACTTGGACTTTACGACGGAGGATATAAACCTTGGGATTTCTCTTTCTGAAGTCGTAGTTTTGGTGACTGTACAGCATTATCCCGCTTCACTTTTTTAAGTAACTCAAGCGTACCATGCTACAACACTGTAAGTTGCTACGGAGCTCAAACTTAGAATTACCTGCTTTCTCGAAAGAATCTTTGAATCAATGCAGAAGAAACTTCATAATACGTAACATTGAATGCGTCGTAAAAACGCAAGAGAAGCTTCAATATAAAGGATATAAACTCGAGAAAAATCCGCTGAGAAATTTCAATCGAGATAACGTATTCGCCAAGAAGAAAATCGAATCACGGATCTCCGGCTGTGGAAAAATGTAACGCCTCATAAATAAATATATCGGGCGAGGCAAATAATATCATCCAATTACACCGCGGGCTCGTATCGATCATCTATCTCGAACCCATCGACTCCCACATACAGAAGCGATGGTGGGATGGACGGACAGACAAACGAACGCGCGCGGTCGCGCAGGTGGGCTAGGAGCAATTCCCGGCTCATTGGCTTCTCGAATCCCGCATCGGGAATGAACTCATGAAAATGATTGCCAATCCCAGACGGTGGCGGGTAGACATTAGTAACCGATAGATCGAGCGTCCGAGGTAGGGGAAAAGGCATCGCAGGTTAAATTACCTCTCGGAGGTAGCAAGGACAAGGGGCCGACGCGAGGCGGTGTGGCCGGCGACCGAAAGGGTGGAGAGGTGTGCCGAAGTAGCGAGTAGGTATTAGCGGAGATTAATCGAACGACGGGTCCTTGCTCCACGTCCACACAGACGCACGAAAGCCACAGTGAAATGGCTTCTGCTGCTGCACTGCTGCTGCTGCTGCTGCCGCTGCTGTCGAGAACGAAAGGAGAGCAGAAGGAAGAGAGACACGACATGGTGAACGCGCTACGCGCGTGATTAGTTACACACTTAGTTACTTACCAAGGTACCAAAGTGGAAGACGCCATTAGTTTCAGGTTTCAGGTGGAAACAGTCAGGAAGAAGATGTCGCCGGGGGACCACTAGCTCCTGTCTACCCACGACTTATATACTCTTTCTCCTAGTTTCCTCCTACAAGAGCGCAGGAACATAAACGCTTTCCGGGTCCGAGAAATATTCTTGCTCTAAACGAAATTAGCGGTTATACCATGGCGACCGTCTCATCGCGTTAAAGTATTATGAACGGAAAAGTTAATTGATAAAAAGCTCGATTGAAATAATAATTATTATTACCTTTTATATTAAAAAGATTTATAAAAGAAATAATACTGATTTAGCGAATACTTATATAATTATCGTTATCATGAGTAACGCTCTCTTTGAAAAAGAATAATATTCTTATACAATTAATTTTATATTATTTAATAATAAATTCCTTGGACTGCGAATGAAAGGTGCCTCGCTTGAAAGAAACGTAATAAAAAATTTTACAGCAGATTTAAGATTCAGTGAATCTGCATCTTGTTGCGTCTTCTTTTTCTTGTTTTAACTGCGTTTGCGACCGCTGGTCAATTACCCAAAACGTTTTACCTTCTTCGGATTAAGCCTCTTCGAAGTAATCCTCAGACGTCTCGCTAATCTCCACATTCCTTTTTTTATACAGCATCGACCAGTTTACAGGATTAGCCATCTTATTGCGCGAAACGACATCGTTAAAGTCGATGACTATGCAATTTTATATCGGTTGGACGTTTTCGTGTGCATATTTATCGACTACGAAATTATCGCGAGACGAATTTGCAGCTCGCCTATACCAAAGCGTTTTTTAATTCGAATAAGGACGTTTGCAGCGACAGATAAAAATGAAACGGTAATCGTCATGTGAAGTAATAACGAAGTATCTAACTTCATTTGCGAAAGCTCGTAAGGTTACCGCAACTTTAGAAACGATCAATCACAAGTACTAGACAGTCCAATTTATCGGTAGATGTATCTACTTTCTCAGGACAACAAACGAACGCGTGAACTTGTCAGGAGAGATCCTAAGAACGCTCGCACTCGACCAACTATTTAAGTCTTGTGTTGCGGCAATTCTACTTCTTGATATCTCACGTTTTCTTCACGCAGTCGCGAAGCGACATCTCGCTCGCCCCCGACGTTTTCCTTTCTTCTTTGACAATCTACTTTTTGCGCGGCGCCTAAACGAGACAGCGGTGTGAGAGGTAACGAGTTTCGCTTTTTGCTGTGAGAAAAATGCCTTCACTCGTAAAACTCGCCTCTATTTTCTCTGTTTGCCCTCTTGCCTTCTCCTTTTCAACCCCCTGCGAGAGCGAGAGTACGCCGTGCTTCTTCACTCGTAAAGCCGAGGTGACGTTTTACACCGGCAGCGAATAAACGTAACGAAGGGTCATTTAAGTGTTCTCGTAATCGAAGGGAGAGACGCGCGCTGTTTGCAAAATCTAGCAGAATTTGGTACCTCGATATTGATCCGAGGGATCGCGATACTTGTAGTAATTTCTTATTTCAGCGTCGCATAATGATATATGCTGTGAAGAAAGTATTCGATGACAATGTACGCGTTTATGGCACGGTATACTGAATTACGACACGGTCAACCTCGTTCCTTCAACACTGCTTAAAATCAATTTCTCGTTCTCACAGATGAAATTTTAATTTTATTAGCCCGGCATAAATCCGAGCCTCGATGATGCTCAAAATATCCCCTTGGTACTCCTTGCGCGAGAAGTTACGGGCAGGCCGTGCGTAGCACAGGATGAGACAGAAGGAAGCGATTCATGGCGTTTTAATGTCAAACGTGCAGGAGATAACGCGGTTGGGGATTCACGATCGGAAGAAGACGGAGATTGCGTAAGGGGAACGACGGTTGCGAGTGCAAGAGCGCGCGCGGCGAGGTACGACCAGCGAGGTGGTATCGTGGGTTCCATGCATTTAAAATGTTTCATTAGAAACCGTCTAATAAATATTGACCCCCTTTTTAACTGGGTTTCAAAGGGCCATTCGGCGAGCGGACGAAGGGGGCGGGGGAACCCGGACGTGCATCTGATGGAGAAGACTCGTCGGGAGCCAGTGTTGCAGCGCTGACGGTACCTGCGCGAAACAAGATCTGATTTATATAGACACCGTCGAAAATTGGTTTCATCCCCGGCACCATCTCCTGGGTGGCATTCGGGTGGCCCCAGCGACGACGCGCTCATTCGGGGTACCCATAAATACTTCCATACTCTCCATCCCCTTCGGTACGGCTGTCCCGCGACGTAAAAGCAATGCGGCAACGGAAATCGATTAGTCTGGTTTGTGCTTACAAAGTAACTGCTGAAACGCGATAAAGAAGCGTGAGTTCTAGTGAACGTAAATAAGGTGGGATAAATAAGTAAGTCGGACAGAAAGAGCGTAAATTCGATTGGAGATACCGCTGCGCGTGCAATTCTAGTTGACGGCGATGCGAGAATTAAATGTGCATTTAAACGTGTTGCAAATGAACGATCATATATGTTTAACAAATATTAATTTGAAAATGTAGTAATATTGATTTCGATTGTGTTGTTCGATTTTATATATTTGTCAAATTGAAAGATTATTGAAAATTAATTTTAAAAAATAATGCAGGTTGCTCTAATGAAACTCATATTTGTTTTTTGTACGTAAATTTACAGCGTACTGTTGGAAAAATATTTGGCTACCGTACTGTACGCGCCGAAAATAAAGGTAAAAGCACTAAGATAAATATGATCTAGCTTTTTATGAAACAATAAATTTTATGAAACAACATAGTGTTGTTGATAAGAATTTAGGATTCTGTTACGATACTAAGAAGAAAATCAATCGTTTCTTACGTATGTAAAAATTTACTCTCGAATAATAATAAAGGGGAAGGAAGAGAGTAATAGGGAAGCGCTTTAGCTTTTCGAGGGGAAGTGTATTTCGCGTGATGCACCTGTAGTAAAACCGAATACCTCTGATGCGTGTAATAAATTTCTAAATGCCGACTGCTTTAGTTACAGCAGGCCCACTTCCTTATCTCTCTTTCTCGACGTTACCTCACTGCTATTTCCGAAGTCAATCGTTGCACGCGTTTATTGAGCTGTTCTCCGTAGAATACAACCCTGTTCGCGTGCGCTCGATCGATCGAGCGAGCTATCTATCTCGAGAAATTAACCTCCTCTTCCTCTTTCACGCCGCGCGGCGGAATATTAAGTGCCACATTTATGGCTGCAGGAAATGCGTTACACAACGTTTTGAAACAATGTGAGAGCGTATTCCGAAGGTAACGCTTGTGCATCATATTATGCACAATAGTGTACAAATAAATGCAATCGTTGCTGAAAGCAAAACACGAGTTCAGGAAGCGTAAATTATTGTAGCTTTGAATTATCATGCAATCGAATTAATAATAATGTTATCTCAATAATATCTTGATGTTCAATTGATTTTTTGAATAAAAATACTAAAAAGTGTCGGGCTAGAATATCTAAAAGAAATTGAGAGTCTTTGCGCAGGCTGGATATTCAGAATCGAAGTTTATTTGACACGTAATGTCGCAGAAGTGTCCGAGAAAGTGTTACAAATGAATCCGTGATACGCGTCTGAGTAGGTTACGAATATTGGCAGAGAACGTACATCGGATTTCGACGCGTGCCAAATCCTAATCCCACGAATTTCCCAAAGGGATACGTCTGCGAATACGTGCGACAATCATGTTATACCGAATGCAGTCGAATTTCACATTAGTGCAACGTGAGAAGAAAATGTAAAAAGTTTTTACAGAGAAACAGGAAAATAATGTAACAAAACATTTACGGTATTTTTCACACGATACGAATTTAATCTATCTAATGTAATAATTGATTTAAAAAAAATTATTTGCCGTCATTCGCGTAAAATCTGTTATAAAATCTTTTTGGGTTTTTTCTTTTGTGAAATTTGAGTATTTTCCTGTCAAGAAATATATTGTTACTATGGAACACATAGATTTGATAAAACGAAAGAACACCTTATACATGACGGAGCCAATAAAATTCTCGAGAAAAGAATATGATCGAAGCAGATGCATCTGCAGGCAGTTATACGCACGTATTCGCGCGCATCTCTCTCTCTTTCTCAGTCTCTACGCGTACGTCCCCTTGTGCTTGTGTCGGTGATGCTTAGTCGTAAACGCAAGGGTATTACAGAACTTCGAAGATGGTAGATGGTCGTAGCCAAGGGAAGGACGGAAAGAGATGTAGCGTACGGGCCCGGGGGCCTTAAAGCGGGGGCCGGTTTGCGTGGGCCGTACGGCACCTCCGTTCGCCATACCTGGCCCACCTGGATCCCCCCTTATTCCTACGGTCACCCTCATCTCCGCGCCATCATTTTTTTTCTCTTTCTTTCCCGCCATTCGCTCCCATCTTCTCAAAGCAGCTCTCCTTTCTCGATCTCGCTCAACGTGCAAACATACGCACGCGTTCTGTTCTCTTTTCATTCCGCGCATCGATATCTGGCGATATCTGGCCCTGCAGCCTTCTGCTTCCTTTTCTCTCAGACCTCAATCGTCATTCACCCCGAAATCTCTCGTTTTCCTTTCTGCATACTCTGCCCTTCACAGATACGCTATTTACCATCATGAACGTATTCTCGATATTTCATTCTCATCCGTGATGCTGCATCAATGGAACAACACTCGCTCGTTCGCGCATGTGTTTGTGTACGTCCGATGAGCTTGCCCCTCTTCCAGCAGACTGGGACGAGAAAGTGCCTTCCAATTTTATTACCCACCGAGGTACGATCTCGATAATGAAATACTTCGGGGAGTATTTCGGCCCCCGAGTGAACTCCATTCGACTATAATCGAGATAAGAATGAAGCGCATACTCCGAGCCTGCTGCAGTCCCGCGTTGGTCCTGCCGATGATCGAGGAACGTGGGCGAAGCCTCTGGGTGCGGAAGGTGTCGGCGACTTTTTCGTGACCAACTTTTATGGATTTTTCGGAGAAGCGTTCGTATTATCTCTAAAGTCTATGAGATAGCTTTTGAAACGGAGTTCCCTAGATGATGGAATTTTATAGGGATTAAAAATTGGAATGTGAAAAATTTTCAAGAGACTACGTTTAAAAACAGCTGCTTTATGCAGTACTCAGAAAATATGCTGGAATTCGGAGACTTTGAAATTGAACTATCATCGAATATGTTATAAATTTTCTTTTAAAAATGACGTTATCAATATTATAATATTATATTACGACGAGAAAGAATATAAAATTTTTGTCTTTATTGATACAAATTTCTCAAAAATTTAGTATTTATTAAGTAAGAGTTGATTCATTGCATTTTAAATTAGTTTAACGTTTTATTTAAAATTCTCTTCTCTACATACCGTACAATGTTTTACATAATATTCTTCAAAAAGTCTGATAAATTTTTAGATCTTTTAATGAGATACAAATATGTCGAAAGCATAAATATATTTCGTATTCATTTGGATTTAAAACAATGCCGTTAGTCGCGGTTTTCGAGTACGACTCGTGTTGTTTTTCAATGGTAATTGTTAAAAGCTCGTCGAAACTCGTTAATTATCGCCTCGTTGCTTCAGTGCCGCCTTGTTAGAATCGGCGAATTGGACGTTGCGGAAACTCATTATAGTTCCCAGTTTCGAGAAGTACGTCCGTGATAATGATAAAAAAACAGCTGTGCTAGCACGATTGACGGAGAGTAACGGGGGAGCTGCAGGGACTCAAAATTCACTAACATTGTTGTCGATTTTAACCGGCGCTTCGGCCGTACCTCCATCGACACATCCCGTTGCACGGCTCACTTCTATTTCATCCGCCAGCTTAGACACAAGAGCGGTGATGTCCGATGCGCGGCTGATTTCTCTAGAGATTATCCAATCAAACTTGGTAATTACATTTCCATGATAGATTTTGCAAATTCTCCCACGCCGCTCGCCGTAGCATCGTCCCGCAAATTCGTGGTTTGCCGGATTCGTGGTGTATTTCGTTTGTCCCATCTGTACCTGTTTTATTAGTTTCCCCGCGATCCTACCGGATGGCCGTCTAACCCGGAAACAAATGCAATACGTGGCAAATTAGTTTTGGCGGCGAAGTTTCGGCTTAAACATTTTATTACCCGCGAGTTGATATAACGGCAATCTGATAGCGGCAATCAAAACGTGAGGTATCACCTCGAGGATTGATGCATGGGACATGCGATAATCAAATGTTAGCGGAAATATATGAAACGAGTGGAAAACGGTATACAACATTTTTCTCATTATTTATTTGCGATACGATAAAAATTTTATGGAGATAATTCGGCTATATCTTTAGAATACGATGTACATTTTCTTCTCTCTCTCTCTCTCTCTCGCTTCTTGAAATGAATTATACTATTTATGTGTCAAAATCGTCATTTAGATACAGGTACTTCCCTCCACGATAATGTATGCTAATGCGGTGTCATCGTACGCGTATAACGATGCAGCTACGCGTATGTTAGGCGCTTTAAAGTGTAATAGCTGTCGAACAAGTCTTTTTGAGCCCACATTATCGTTCGATTAGAAACACCTACGCGCGTAAACATCTCGATAACTAATAAAAAATTGCGACTAAACGCTCCAGATTCTTACGAAATTATGCGAACTCCGCCGTACTGCGAAATCTATACGCTATATTATAGAGATAATAAAACCGCACGTTGCTCGGCGCTCGTCGCACCGGTTAGACACTTCGCGGACAAACTTAGTCGAATATCGGCGTTAACTAGCCCTTTAAAGACACCTCAGACGCGCGATTACGTCAAGTACGGGGCTTCATTGAAAATAACCAGGTCACACAAATTGGCGAATCCCCATCGCCTTCCCGCGCCTCGCGCCGCGCTTCTCTGCACTCTCGGGTCCCCGCCGCGCCGAGGTGGCATCTCGTGGCGGCGACGGCCAAATTATTGATCGTCGCCGGACGGGTTAATTCCTTCAAACGGAACAAATCGAGCGGACAAAACATTCCAACCCACACGAGGCCGGCCGAACATCTATTGGTCCGGCGTAAGAACGGGACCGCATCCGCCTTCGTGCGTCGCCCCGGACTACAGTTATTCGGCTGCGCGTTTAACCGTATTCCGGTCTCCTGAGCGGGTCTCGTTACACGGTGTAAAGATCTCGCCATATTTGATGTCATAATTATAATATTTACGAGCTGACACTCGCTACGTTTAAATCGTTTATACGTGATGGACGACAAGAGAGCCCACTAGGACCTGGACCGCGCGATCTCTCCCTCCCCTTCCTCGAGAGAGACTCCGCTAGCGCGCAATTTCAGGGCACGTTAGGGTTCGTCGAACCCGCGCAATTCCAGGGAGCCCTTCCTTTTGGAGCGATACCGGGCGAGTCATCAAGTGTCATTATGGCCGAATAACAGTTTGTCCATACCGCGGATACCGAACGTTTGTTTAAGCAGTTATGGTATATTAAAACTTGAGATTATTTCGGACGGGTCTTACGAACGCGAAGAGAGCAAGCTGTCATTTGTCGACAGATAAAATTGTTTGTTTGCTTTCTGCGTTTACGGTATTCGGAAAGTCTCGGTAGAAGTCCCTAATTCATATATACTATATTGAAACTAAGGCTTTTTCAAATATCTACTGAAGTACTGTAAGGAGCTATTATAGTTTGATTTTTATAAGTCAAAAATAAGATCGAAACAAGAAAATCTCTAGCAGCCTTTTTTTCATTGTCCAAATATCTGATCAAGCGTAAAGATTATTTGCAGACTCTTGGCTAGATTTTGTACTGTCGCAAAAAATGCAAAACCATCGCGGAATTATTCGCTTATCCGAAATAAGACGTCGACCGATTCGTATGTATGAATCATCGCGAGGTTCCGTGGTGAACGAATATACGCGGCGAGGGTGTACTCGGCCTCGCAGAGCGAAATGATAGGATGCTCGACGAAAGAGCGAGCCAGAACCACGAGGGCCCCTCCGCCGGTTATCTCGGAATAACTATGGAAATCACTACGAGGCTCGGTTCTCACACCATCGCTGTTACTTCCTTCGTCTGCCGTTTCGTTTCCACTCGCGTCTTCGATACTACACCACGGTGCCGCCGTATCCTCTTCTTCTCGCTCTTTCGTGTGCTTCCATAAGGCCGAAGATGGAGCGCGCACATGCACGGGCGGACACGTGAGAAAGCGAACGATCCTGGACTTTCGTACAGTTTCGTTCTCTCAGCGAGCCGCGGGGCCATTGCGTTCCTCATTGCCGTTCGTCGTCTCGACTTTTCTCACCATAAAATTATCACTTCCTCATCCTGTCGGTGGCACATTTGCGAATATTTATATTTCGCATAAATGCACTGATCGTACGGATCAAGGCAAAATAAAATCTTTGCGACTTGTCTCTCGTTAATTATATAAAATATCTAGTAAAAATAAATAATTATCTTAATTATAAATATAATCCAAATAAGCTCTAAATAATAATCTTACCGAACTGCGAAAATAATGAGCTTCTATTTTGAGAAAGGTAAATTACCTCGTGATATATTAACGTGTCATAATTTACGATGCACGAGAAAATTGCTTTAAAAAAATTTCTATATCGCAATTAATATATTTTATAGTCGAATATATTATTTTCATACTGTGCCATATCAACGATTATGCCTAAGTGTCAAACAGCATTTCAAGTAATTGCTTGTATACCATTCGTACACAGAAAGAAAAAATATTGTATATATATATATATATATATATATATATTTATAACAAAAGAAACTTTAAGTTTTTACACAATAGTAAATACAATATTTGGAAAGAATCCCGTACGATTTATGTAAAAAAATATTATCAATTAATTGAATTTATGTCAGGAAACTGTAACATATTAAAAGTAAAAAATTTACCGCTGTTTTTTTTTTACTTAAATTGTGTGGAATCCTTTAATATAGAACAATGAGAAAAAAACTTATTTATTACGTGATAAAAAAAACATTTTATGTACACTTAAGAACATGATTTTTTCACTAAATCTTATTACAATTGCGATTCATAATCATCACATTTGAATGATTGTGATTGATTATGAATGATGATTAATCAAACATTATTGATCAATACAAAAAATCAACTTTAAACTAATTGAATAAAATTTAAAACCATTTTCCAATTGTATGTACATTGCGCATTATTATGATTTTGAAAATTTATTGCTATTTGATTTGGATAAAAATATTTGTATCCAATCATTACTCTAATGCGTGATCAGTGCGCGATCTATTGAATAGACAATAAGGAACTAAAGTAACGAAAAAGTAACGGCTGAATTCCGTTATCATTACTGTAAAAATGTAACGACGTTACCGTTACCGTTAGAGACATAAAAAGGTAACGTTCGTTACCGTAAAAAAGTAACGAAAACAGTAACGGCGTTATAAGTAACGCGTTACTTCCCAATCCTGTATGAGAGTACATAATTTTTGAACATGAAAAAAAGATTTGAACAGACTGCAGTCGATAGACTTTGATTTGAGATATTATCTTAATTGTTGGCACTAAAGTCGTACTATCCAAGTCGCCTACGACTTTGCTCGTGCACTTCGCGTTTGAAACGTCAGACTGAGCGAGATTTTGAGGCCGACCTCGGCAAGAAGTTTCCATGTTCACGATATCTTGCCCGCGTGGAATTAAAAAACGTAATTACTCGTAAAACGCGACGAACCGTTGCGAGAGACAACGATGAAAGTTCGAATTATGCCTTGTGTAACAGAGCACTCTACCTCTCATGCGACTGCTCGTAAAGCCCGTCCATAAAATGCCGTGAATTGTGGCAATTATTTTTTTTCCACAGAGAGAAGTATAACCGAAAATATAAAGCAAACCGTGCCGTACGTGTCGACGGTATATCCGCGAGAACGTCCGCGAGAGTTGACGGGATTTTTCCCGCATCCTGCCGAGATATGTACTACTCTAACGGAAGCTCTCTTCTGAAAATTGTATTCGAAGTTATTCGAGTTAGTAAAACCATGCTCGTAACGTCTGTATATGCGTTATATCTCTACGTCAACAAGACATATCTCTCAGCAAATAACATTCAATCTGATAATTACGTACAAAATCTCTTTCGATATTTCCATTTTGAATAATTACGTGAAATTTTCATTGTACTCCACAAATATTAAATGAAATTTACTCCGATCTCTTTAATTGGGCATCTATTTATTACACCGACGAAATGCGTAATTGTAAAGATGAAACTGCCGAAAGCATCTTTACTAATATTTATTTATTATATATTAATAGTTGGCGATTTGGTGATCAATCGATCTGCAAGTATTGCATTACGTAAGGATTTATAAGAATCATTGATAATTCAGGATCAGATAAAAAATGTAGCTATATTGTATAGGCACCGCCTACACGATACATTTTACACCTGAATAGACACACGAGCGGATACAAATGACGTCGTTAATGGTCAAGTCGAGTTGGCACATAATGGTATAGAGTATCAGCAGACGTTTTCTTGAACCCTCGATCTTGACGTGAGACTTTTCATGGCAAATCCACGTCGTTTGTCTGTCCAAAGTATTTATAGCTTCGCGGCGCTGCGTGAAATCTGTTATGTTCGTAAGTCAATCACCGACATCACGCGGGCATTATTCATGCGGGACTCATTCATGTTCGCGCGCCGTTCGACACACGGTATTCTCACGCAAAACGAATGTTGCTCGACCCGGTTTAGCGCGATTATTTCGGAGATCGCCAGACGTCTCCTCGAATTGTCCCACTCGATCAGACGCGAAACCTCCGTCGCACTCTATGTCGATCTGCCTACCTTGAAGTATTTATTGCCCCTGGTGCCGTACAAAGCCCGTTACGCCCGATCGCTCGAATTGTACGACGTAATGAGATCGCGTGTGCTCCGCCGTGATCGCGTTTCGGTGTGCGCTGTCGAGTGCGCTGCGCAACAACGTTTGATCAAGTATGAGATATCATTCACGGGAGGCAAAGCGTTCACGGAAGCTTCGAAGTCGATTCGATCCTGGCAAATTAATGCGGCCCGAGATATCTCATTCAGTCGTACTTACGACACACTTACCCGTAGAATGCTGTATGCACTGGATTGCTCGGAAATCGCGCATATGCATCAACGTGTCGGTCCACGTCAATGTAGAACGACAGTTCTATTAGAGCAGATTAGTCGTTACATTCTAATCTTATCATCTCGTCTTTTAGACTTCTTAGAAATGTAGGATAGAATCTTTGGGCGAAACTTGTGCCATTTATTAAAACATTGACTCAATAGATTTTGCGTCGATTAAATCATAATTATATAATACGTAGAAGTACATATGCACATATAGATGATTATACAACGTTTTTTTTAATATTTTCCAATAAAATCTGGTATGTAAAATATAAAACACATGTTTAATCGTTTTAACAATAATTGCGTAATAATCTTCTTTAAAACGAAACCGAATACTTGCTTCAGTATCGGACACTAAACGCGCAATTATCGTGTCCAAAGCGTCAATTAGCTTTGGCGTCTCGTACCGTGCAAACCGTGTATGACTGCGTCGTAGACAAATAAGGCACGCATGGTCCGGTTATCTGCAAGCGGACACGTCACTTCGCCTAGATGGTACGTACGTGCGCAGGCGAATGTACGCGTGCAAAGCGGGGACGTGTCGTAGAATCACCGACATTTGTAGGAGCTCGACTAGGAGGCGGATAGATGCCATTGCTGCACTGTGTACACTAATTTCCGGGCTGTTTGATAGATCTTGGGTGATTGTTAATGATGTTTAAAGAGGCTGGAGCTGTGGAGGATCCCCGGTGGAAGCCGGTGGTGCAGCCATGGCTCGATACGCTTCAAAGTGGTATTAAATGTACGGTCACCACACGGACGCCCGGCTGACGGGACAAATTAAACAAATACCATTTAGTCGCAAACGATTGCACGGCAAATGTTAAGCCTGCCAGCGTGCTCGTTTGTCAAGGTACCTCTGTGCAATCGAGACACGTCGGAGAGACCAGCGGAGATAACTTTGATGCGCCGAGTTCGCGATGGTGGATTCGAAGCTCCTAAGTCAAAGAGCTTAACGTGTGCTTAGTGTTTTCGTAATTAATTAGCAACGCTCGTTAATCTTAGCGATAAATTCGGCGAATACATTTTAGCTGAGTGTATGTATCAACATCGATAAAGATCAAGTACGCGATTAAAAAACAGCTATTCTAATGCAATTTACAATACGGGAAGATGTTTTTTTTTTACCAGTTGTACCTTTGAATTTGTTATCCTGTGAAATTATCGGCTGAATATTTGTAAAAATAAAAACGTATAATTTGCAGTTTGACTATCAAAAGCATTTTACATTCTGCAATTTTAATAATGAAGAGAACTATGTTGTTATATGAGAAAATCATTTACTATTTGAATACATATAGAATAGTTTTAAAGTGTTGCATAAGTAGTTATGTAGAAAATTGTATAAAATTTAATTGTCAAATAATATTTTATTTTGTTCAAGTTAATTTTCATAATTTTATAGAAAGTTTTATACATATAAAAATATATTAAAAATATAAATATAAAAAAATCTTAGTTTACACACACAGTTTTATACACACCTTTTATTGATCATAAATACGTCAGTATTAAATTAGTGCTGTACCATTGAATTGAATTGAACTTTTTTTAATGTTAAAAAATATGTAAAATTTAACAATTTAAATCTACAAAAAATATATATCAATTTCAATACTTGGAAGAATGTTTTATTATTTTGTAGAAAATAAAACTTGTATAATGAAAAATGTCAAAATTGGTTAAAAGTACACCTTTCTCTGCGCAATAAAAACCAATTTTAACGTAAGTACCTCGAGATTTCTTCAACAAGATCTTAAAATTACAGCAGCTGCGAAAAAATTGTAAGTCTGAAAATTTGCTGATACGATCCCGCGCGAGTTAAGTATCTGGGAGCTTTTTTTTATCGTGTACCGTGCGCGGTATGTGGATGGAAGCGACAAGACAATCAAACGTTGATCCACCGCGCTGCACCTCGATCCTTGATCTCGTAAAATAGCGTCTCGGCTGGTAGGAGCTTTCGCAAGATCATTATTGTCGGATAGGCGAAAAGAGTCTCCTTGGAAGAATCCAGGGAAATGAGGGGGCCGCGTTACTACTGAACGTAGGTGCTATCCCGACGATGGGTTATATTCCCGAAGCTGGTTTTACGAGCGGCAGACGCGCACGAGAAAATAAGTTTCCAACGATATACCCGGTCCAATACATGCAGCATTCGCAGGAGGCACGGCAACTTAAGCGGAAGAAGGAACAGTATGAGGTACAGGCGTGCAGTATTCTCATACGGGAAGTGTATCCTGGCAGTCTGCACGCCACGCCGGGCTCGGCACTTGCCTTTGCGGACGATACCTATGAGCTCCCTTGGGATATTTTTACGATGGAAACTGTCTCGCGATTCGTTGAATTCTGCGAAGGCCTGTTAAGTTAAGAGAATAATGCTGGCCGGAAAGTACGGAAGTTGTTACATGATTTGAGGAAAACTTTGTTTTTTGCGCCGAAGAGAATTATATCTCATTCGACTTGTAATGTTTGACAAATATCAATAATTTCGATATTAAATTTTAAAAATCGTATAAAAATGTAATAAACTATAAAACGTAAAAATTAAAACATGTTAAATGTAAATCGAAGAACATTAATGATGGGTAAATTCTTCGGAACTATACTGCCACGTTTATGGATTAATTCTGTGCTGTTATATCCGTGTTACACTTTAACGCATTTTTTTCTACTTTGCCATGATTATACCGCATTATTTTTCCGCTTTAGATAATACTATCTCTAGTTTCCACAACGGCAATGTACCTGTTTGAAAATACCCGCGCACACATTTTAACTTTTCGGCTAACTTTATATCATTTGCCACTTCCCTGAGCGCCTCTTCCTCTCTCTCTCTCTCTTAAAAAGTTTTATCTACGAGCTCTTCCACATTTTACCAGACATAAAAATGCCAGAGGGAAATGCATCGGTAAGCCGCGCGCTATAGTTTTTCACGATGTGTTTAACCAGTCGATTATTTTCACGAGACACTAATTTTGACTAAATAAAAAATATATAAGTGGAAAAGTGAATGTTTACATATTCATAGTCTTATTATCTTAAATACTGTCTGAAGATATCAACCAGTCTCAGAACCTTAAAATATTATTTAAGATAATCTTGAAATAAAATTTGATTATGAATACAGGTCATAGAATATAATATACATAGATAATTTACATATATATTATATGTTAGCACACATATACATTAAAAAATGTAGAATACAGAATATATTTTAGAAATTAGCATCTTAACTCATAAAATGTGGAATAAAAATTCGTCTCTTGTATTATACAAGTCACAAACGGAAAAATGCGCGTTACATATTTAAATGTAATTATTAATTAATATCTGTTGTAAAAATGGCTGTATACATCTACATATATTTGCCTTTAGAAATTTATAAAATTCTTGTTTAATGACTGAATTCTGCAGGGCTTTGTCTACAATGAGTTTCTGCCGTGAGCTAAAAAATTCGCTCTAAATTCCACAGTTCCGGGAAAAGGTTCTCGCATAAGCTCGCAAAGTGCACCGTAAAAAAGGATCAAGCCTGCACCCTTCAGGTGTTAATCATTA
Organism: Solenopsis invicta; assembly: GCF_016802725.1. Lineage (NCBI taxonomy): Eukaryota > Metazoa > Arthropoda > Insecta > Hymenoptera > Formicidae > Solenopsis > Solenopsis invicta. Next base: position 21,556,138 of record NC_052666.1, on the reverse strand, counting down.
AAATACTTTATCTTCTTCGCTCGACGACCATAAGCCACGATCAGGGTTCAAATCTTCCGTCCCCCCCCCCCACACACACTTACCTGCCGCACGTTTTTGATGCAACTTTCTCCTCCCTCCTGAGTAAAGTTCAATGAGGTACCATTGTCCTCCGCACCTAGAATGATCATAAATATTCCATCCAGCTCATCTCTGCCTTTGCGCCGCGCGGCCGGCTTGGCCCTTCGCATAAAGGCACGCGATATGTTCCCTACCGCGTTCGCGCTAACTCCCCATGGACAGACGGGAGCGTTGGCGCAGCAGGTGCAAACGCAGTATCTCTCCATCATAATCGTCGCTGATAATGGGGACGCCTTAGACGCCTCAAATTACCGAAAGAACGAGACCGGAATCATTCAAAGTCAGCTGCGGCACGTTCGTTCACGCGGGGCATCTTTATGCGCGCCGCCCGTGCATGCGCAGAAACGTACAACGCTACTCCGTTCTTTGTATTCCGAAAGAAAACTATTCGCGAGCACGAATCACGAGGTGATCGTTCGCTATTAATCGACGTCGAAATCTTGAATGCTCATCGAGCTTTGGTAGCGCGGCGATTAGTTACTTTCATGACATTATCACGATCATTAAATGCCGCGAGACGTAAAAAATCGCTGTCTGGAGGAAACCGTAATTAATGCTCGCCGTTGCGGCTCGCCTCGCGTGACCGAACGCGATCGTTCGCGTTTATTTCGTGTATGCACGTTCTTCGGCAGAAAATTCGATAGCGTAGTGGCGGTATCAGCGAACGCAAGTCGTAAAAAGCGTACGCTCGTTCGCAGAGAAAGAACTTCATCGTGTTATTGCCAGTATCATTATTTCGTTTAAGACGAAAACGATGTTTCGTGCGGCCGCGGAGACCGTGAAAATTGCCTCGAGGAGGATTCTCTTATCAAATAAAAAGACGGGTGTTAGGGTGCCCGGCACCGGCGCGAGCTGGAGAGGAGACGAAGCGAGGTGAAGCGAGGCGAAGCGAAGAGAAGAAAAGAGGAGGTGCTCGGGCTCGCGGACGTGCGAACTGACAGGAGTCCATCCCAGATATCCAGCGGGATGGTTCTCGTTTTGCGGCCGGGCGGCTGATGCCTTTTTTCGTCTGTTTGCACCTTCACCGAGGGTATACTTACGCCGGGCGTACTCATTATTTCTCATCCGTTCCTCTCGGTAAGACCTCTTCTTTCATATTTAACCCGTCCGTCGCTACGGAACTTTCGGCGTGTTTAATTTAATCGGTATCGACGCCCTCGACCGAATAAACTTCGTGCGAGTCCGTTCGGTCGATAGCCGCGTATTGCGCTTGCGAAACGACTCTCTCGCTGAGGGCAATTGTTTTAAAACGCCCCGCGAAAGACTCTTGCCTGTCCACACGAGGGATCCGGGATAATGCGATATTGCGATGCAACCGATACCGTTTATTTCTGCTTCGGTACAAAGGTGCTCGAGAGTTAGGATTGAAATTACGTCGAATAATTATTGTCACTACAGAATTTCGTGTTATTTTTTAATTTAATTAGGCAGCCTTGATACGGACAAAATTAATCGAGATATGTGTTTCGTCTTGATTTCTTATTTTCAATTCTGTTTTTCCGTGTGAATACCTTTAACGGGAAGAACCGAACTTTTCCTTCTTATTTTCCGCAAATAGTTATAGATACGCAATTTTTCTTTTTCTTTTTTTTGTTTTTAATACTCCGGAGACTAGCTGTCTTACGCGGAAACAGCAGAGATGAAATCTTTTATCTCGACTTCTGTATAAAGCGCCGCCTTTTATGACTGTCACTTTAAGGCCGAAGCTTTACGACCCGGCCGCTTGCATATTTTATTCTGATCCAGCACAGCAGTCCCGGGTCGCGCGAAATTGAAGAGCCGTATATTATAGCGAAAGCCACTTTTGACGTTCTTCCGTACATTTTCAGAAATTACGCCGATGTTTCTCTTTTCATACCACAACTCTTGTGTATTACATTTGTACGCTGCATAACATTCCTACCGCGTCAAATAATATTACGATGTTAAAGTCACGTAAAATTACATGAAAATTTATTTTTAACATATAGCAATTATATTGTAATGTCACAGTAAGATAATATATATATAATATATATATATATATATATAAAGGTAAAAGTTACAGTTCTCTCGCATCGAGTCTTCGCTTTATCTGTTAATTGGAATAATGGATGAATGCCACTTTTATAAAGGATATGTATTCTTCTTTATGACATACTTGCGTGAATAAAACGTAAGGCTCTATGAAAGTCCGGAGCGTATAAAAGGCTGTCAAATAAGATCTATAATCGAGGCGGAGAGCAAATTGCGAAATTTTGTCGCTCGAGCGCAACGTTATTATCTCGACATCGCGTAATATTCACGAGCTACGAGCTCGACTTACGCAGCACTTACGAAATAGACGGTGGATTCGCCCCCTTTCCGGGGGAGGTAGCGGGTTTGAAAAACGTTCTGGCGGCGCGGCAGTTATTACCGGAAGAGAATTCCGCGGGAGTATGTTACATTCTGCTATCCGGGAGCATTACGATTAATGAGTTTGGACGGTCGCCATCTCAGAAATCATATAAGAAACACGCCGCTTAAACGGCAATTCCGCGCTATACACCGTTTGTTGCGATAAGAGAGTAGGAGAAGAGTGCGCAGCATGAGCGTAAAGAACAAATGAGAAAGAATTGCGACAATCGTATTCTTTTTATTTCCACTTAAATGTAATATATATGTACATCGTATATACTTTTCCTTCATACCGAGAGACGTGCGTACCACTTATCGTGAATTTTCACCTTCACTCGCTGTAATATACTTGACGAGTTTTCTTAACTTTAACATTCGCCGTAATACAACATCAACCTATGATTTTATTATTTCTCGAATGTATGGAAGCCTATTATCTGGGAAAAAATTGCACAACTGCTTAAGATTAAATTTTATACAAGGAGTTTTCAATCAACAATTTCGTTCGTAAGCTCGCTGCCGTTGTTAGCACGCGTATCGTATGGCGCTGCTTCTATTTTTCTGCCTTGGGTGTGTCAGCGCGGAAACGACCGTACAGCTCTCTTTGAAGGAAAGAACGAGATGGGAAAGACGTAAGAGGACATTCCCGGTTTTTAATAGGAGAGAGGGATTCTTTTCGATTCTGGCGCGTCGCCAACTTACACCCGGGTATATCCAAGGCAGAGAGGCAACCTTGCGTGTAACGCGCTGCGACAAACTCAAATATACCGATTCCGCGTTTAGCACACACGGAATGCGCATACATGTGTACGTACGGTTAAACCTTTCTCGAGCTATCTCGCTGGCGATTTTGCAGCCGTTGTAACTGCCGCCACGATAGCTGGAGTTTCGGAAGAGCTCAGCGATGCCTGCGGGACTGCTCGAGATTTAATGGCCCCGGCAAGATTCGTTCCTTAAACCGTGAATAATGTCGACTACGGCTATTCCCGAGAGGTGTTGCGTGTACGTTTACGCGCATATGCATAAGTTGCGATATGTTAGATCGGACGCGTGAAGAGATAGTCGTCGGGTCGTTCGTCGTTCGCACAAAAGGCCTGCGTGCTCGTTACCGGTCGCAATAATGATCGCCATCGTGTGGGAACCGGCGTATCAACGTAAGAAATATGAACGAAGGCTGTCGCCGCAAATCATTCAGCCGCTTTCGTCCCACCACTGACGGACAGTCACTTACCCGCTTTATTGGATTAACCCTTCTACAACTACAGGGCACCTACCTATGCAATTACCTTGGCGCTAATCGCCGACGGCGTCACGGGTAACAGGAATTCATTTTCCGTGACGTAATGCGCTTAGAACGGAACGGCTTTACTTTCTTCGACGATCTCCATGGTAATTTGTAGCAAATCGCAGATTTCTGTTTCGTGCGTAACGCATTTAATTACGGGTTACTCGGTGCTTGGAGATTGTGCGTTAAACCCTGCAATTTGCGACATCGAACGTACGTGCGTTATTCACTTGCGACATCGAACGCGCTGCTTCTGACGTATCACGTGCCTCGTGCCGCGCGAAGAATGAGATAATATATGAGATAATGTGAAAACGTGCTGTAGACACATACGCAGCTGGGTTTTAATTAACTGTATCGACATACGTAAAATTCCTGACAAACACAAGTTTGCTCAGACGACCATATATAATATCCATCTGGCCGCATTTCTCGGTGATACATATCCAGTATTTGGAACATCGGCCGGCCGTCCAACCAGATATCGCATGGTCCGATAGTCCCTTGGTCCCATCGATAGCGGAGCGCCCTGCATTCACACGCATATACGCACACACGCATACTTCGAATACGAGATATTTTGGTCCGGCCCAATATCTCCGCAATGCATCATTGCCGTCGTCATGTTTCGTACAAGGCTCGTATAACAAATGGTGGCCAAGGTGCGGTGAGAGAGGAAGGAGTTCTCTTGTCTCGCGATGTCTTGTTCCATTTTCGCGCGCACCAATCATTTGCATTGACAGGGCCCTGTTTCAGGCAAAAACTCGCTTAAATTCTGCTGCCACCGACCCCGGGACGGCTTTCTAACCCGCACGACATCGGGCGCGACGGCCATTGGCCTGAGCTTCGGTCCGATGGATCGAAGGATGCAAACGACAGGCGACTGATTTACTCACGCGTGATTTTTACGCTCGCTCTCGTAACCAACACGCCCGGCCACGTTGCTGCCTCCGTCGACGAAAACGGTTGGTTGAGCTCTGAGAGAAAGCAGAAAACTTTTTTGCCGTCTGGTTGCGCGCGATTCTGGGAAAACGCGCTTGGTACGCGGCAGTATGAGTAATATGGATCATCTACATATATGTTCTCTTCGAGCGGAGGACAGAATCGCACGATGTTTATCTTTTTCCAATTTGAACACTGAGCATGCAACGCGTTCGAGTGCAGCAGAATTCTTGCCGATTACGAGCTGATTATGAGCCTACTAATTTATTACCGAAAGGTATTCCAGTAGTCGTGCGCGCTCAGTCAAGAAGACGTGAATGCGACAAGTAACATTTTCAATCTTTTCAATGCACCTGTAGTCAATGGTCAACATTATTGGATGAAGCCAAGGATTCTGTTCAAGTTTCCTCTCACGCCCTTATCGTGATCCATTATCAAATTTCGTTGGCCTGCCGAGGCTGAAAGATGCTCACTATACCACGGAATCCCGTAAACTGTAGTTTCACGCAATTACGCTAAGAAGTAACTTGATCCGCGATAGCAGACTACACGTTCACGGCAGATTGAACGGCATGGCGAGTAGATATTTCCGAACTAATTGGTGGATGGCGTCCTTCACAACATTCTGGATGGCCTCCGGTCGCTCTCTTCCTTCGTCTCACGTTCGCCACTAGTCCGGCCGAGCTCTCGCGTAAATCCTCAGCCGTGGACAAGAGAAAGAGGACCTACGGATATCAGTGAGGATTCCGTTGTATCCGAACGTGCTACATACTCACGAGGAGAGAGATACTCGCGCCTGATCGTGAATCATACCAGTTAGCGTCCTACTCACAGCTCGTTAGATTTATCACCTTTCGAGTCCACGACGGATCTAGTTTTCTGCGTGCGCCACGATAGGACGATAACAGCCGGACGTACGCGTACACGTTTGACACATATATGTATGTGTACCCGCGCGCACGCGCGCGCATGTGTGTGTGTGTGTGTATGTATTTCAACGCAACATTTACTTGCTCCTTTTTATCCCTTCCGTCCCTTTTGCTCACATCAACGAAGTGTATATGGTCGAATCCTTTGTTACGCCTGTTGTCCCGATCTTTCCCGTAGGATCTTTGCAACCGGGTAGTGAGAGGAGCCTAAAAAAAGAAGAAGGAGGTGCGCCTTGCTATCGAAGTATCTCGGAGAGCACAAAGTATACAGGAACGAACCCGCCAGCGAGCAAACACCGTGACTCTCTCATTTTCTACTTCTCTTCATCCAGACCCCTCCCCTCTTCTGTCTCGAATCTCGTCGGCTTGTCTTTGAACGAATCGAATTGTCGGCTTTTTAGCCGCGATTCGCGATTTTCTTATCCATGATGCGCACAAGGCGAATAGTAGCCTATCATCGCGAATACGATTGGTTCGCCGATAATACATCGGACTCTGAAGTTGCATGGAGCCGCGGAATCGCAGCTGTAAGAGCTACGCGAAACGCGCGCGAGGTCGTCAAAGAAGATGGTGAAGAGGATCCAGGGTGTCCAGTGTATATGGAGGGTAGAAAGGCAAGTTGAATTAATAATCGGTAGATCGGCCGGATAGCTGCTTCCCCTCGAACACGTCGAGCGGGAGGAAAAAGAATAGGAAAGCAAAGGAAGGCAAGCAATATGAGCTTAAGGGAGAGTGAAGCTTCTAAGAGTCGAGCATTGAGTTGATTTATGCCAGATGGTAGATAGTAACGGTGGCTATGCTTTGCCTCGGTACGGTCGTTCGCTGAAGCACCGAGAGCGAGCGAACTACCTTCGGGGGCCCAGTACATATCTGAAGCCTCTGTAATACCAGAGATGAGAGAACGAGAGGTCGGATCAGGAAAGGTAAAGAGAAGCAGGAGCAGGCATTGAAGAAGAAGAAGAAGAAAAGTCCAAGGACGAGAGATAAAGCGAAGAAGCAGAATCACACCTTCAAGGATCGCACTTGATGGAAGAGCCAATGCCGAGTGAACCTTTCTTAAGGGGTCAGTCGGCCCATGACTTTCTACCTCGATACATTTTCATTAATACCACGTACCAACGCGTTTCTGTTCTCACGTGGTATTACATAGCCGTAGCTAGGGTGTTTAACAGTCATGAGATATACGTCCGTGGATGAAAGAGAAAAAGTATCAAAGGTGACCTGATCTTTTTCTTCATTCGACCGTATTCTTCTATCACCGTGTCATCCTTCTACATCGCTACGAGAATCTCATTTCGCGCCAATGGCAGTTTACTTTAAAAGTGTTTCGACGATATCGCGAAGTTTCTTTCTGCGAGATGCTGCACGTTCAATAGGGTTTACACGTTTAATGCATAAGTCCTCGGGGAGAATCGGCTCATAGCTCGACGTCAAAGAAAAACAGCGCCGACGAATTCAGGAGAGCGAATGCCTCGCACATTGTTACCGGATGTTCGTACGCGTGTAACGAGCGTCTCCAGGGGCGAGTGTACGACGGCTCGGCTTTTTGCGGGCGCGCTCATTCGGAGTAAAAGTCTCCCGTGTCACCTTCAGGATGTGAGCTGTGCCCAGAAAGAGAAATAGAATGAGAGAGGGAGAGGGAAAAGTCACTGCGATGCATTTATCACCGTGTGGTAGGCGAGTTTATGCGGTTGGGATTCAATTAAACCAGACGCATTCTTGCATGTAAATACATCAATGCTGCTTGGCTGTGTGAATAATACTCAAGTATCAAAAAATTGCAAAGAAAGATATTGTAACAAAAAAAATAAGTGCAATAAATATATTCTCTGCATTTTCCCATTACAAATAATAATATAGTGAAAAATAATGTAACATTTTTTTAACATTTTTATTAAAAATGTTATTATCTAATTATTATATTGATGCAACAATTTTACGTCCTCCGATAGATAGATACAATACTTGGAATTGTGACTACTCGAAAGTTTAATGAACATCTCGCGTGTAACCGTATGTATCACTTGACGTAGAACAGTTCATCCTGTATCGTAAATTTAGTGACGTTTGTTTGCGGTAGACAGACGGCACTAGCTGAACGAACTCTCGCGCTCTCACGGTTTTCTGAAACACCGACGAGCGCGAAAACGCGCCGATGTCGTCGTCCTTCGGGATAGCGTATACGTAGTGGAAGAAACCGTCTGTCGTCGGAGTGGCGGCAGAAGGTGGCGAACGCGTTGGAGGTGGAGGAGGCACGCGAGGAACCCGAAGAAACGGAGAGGAGCCGAGTAGGTGGAGGATAGAAAAGATGGAAGACGAGCAAGAGAGAGAGAGAGAGAGAGAGAGAGAGATTGGGATAGCTGTCGACGTGCATTGAAAAATGTGCTAAGTCCAGAAAAAGCGGCTCCCGTGCCCGCAAGCGCCGCGCGCTCTCGTTCTCTTCGCCTTCCGCTTCTTCGGCTTCTCGTTCCCTCTCGCCGTCCATCTTCCGCCGCTCCTAACTGGCCTCCTCTCCGCGCCCCATTACCTCGCAATCCTTGCTTCTTGCCTGCCTGTTAAACCGGCGGATACTGCAAAACGGTACAGGATCGGAGAATGTGGCAAGGCGGCCAAGGCTACCGTCGCCATTAACATTTGCGCGCGCGCTCGCGTCGACTCTTAACGCGATTTCGACGTGTCCATATGTATGTAAATAGGAGCAATGCTGTATTTGCGTGTATGCAAACTGTGTGACCTTGTTTCCTCTCCCTTTCCTTGCCCCCGGGGATTCACGACGCGGGATTTTCGGGTATCTCGATCTCGCTGCGCAACTGCAGAGTTGCATCACAATCCGTTTGATTCTTAGCCTATGGCAAATTCAAGCGAGTTTCACGTAAGGAGAGAATTGGCGCAGATCGCTGATAACATCTAAAAAATTTAGTTCTCGGTATCACGAATTACGCTCGAACAATCCGAGCAATTATTACAACACGTACAGAATTGTTGCAATTTGTTTGTACGTCATCAGCGGGAGGGAATAAAGCCTTCAAGAAATATTATTTCTCCATTTCAACGAGAGCCTTGGAATGCATCCTCGATGAATTCGCGATGGCTACCTCTCGGGTAGCGCAGGTCAAAGAATTTTCCGGGTAACCATACTCTCGCGATGAGAATCTTTTCTATCTCGCTCGCACGCTCAATAACTACCTCCCGGAGGTAGCTAACACGACCATACAGAGTTCCCACCGTGGCGTATGAGGTGCGAAGTAGGTATGAGCCACGGATAAGTGCAACATAGGGCTTTGGCAGTTGCGCTTGCATAAAATTGGATAGATCACTGCATATAAGAGAAACGCAATATTCCTTCTTTATTATTTATGTACGTCCAACATATGTTATTATCACACATGTTATTATCATAATAACGTTATGATTGGTTATATTAATTAGTTTTGTGCACGTCTTTCTTAATATGTTTATTAATTATTTGTATCATGAGTTACGACTTCATTACATTAATGTCAGAATACTCTTATTTTAACCAGTTTCTTACTTATTTCTGTATATAATATTTTATTTTTTCCGAGCACACCATTTACTACATCGCTATTTCATCAAGAGAGAATCGTGATAAGATTAATAAACTTATTTACTTATTTCTGTGTGCCTATCATCCATCTTACAAAATGATCAGCAGAAAGAAAAGAATACCTGCGGTCAGACTGAAAAAAAAAAATATACGTAATATAGCTCGATCGGTATGATGAGGGTGATTAACATCGATGAGTTAACGCGCTCGTGGGATGATTACGGATCATCAGTCGCGAAGACGATGTAACGTCAAACGTCGCTTTGAGATGGGGTTAAACAGGGATCATGCTTGCGCATGAGAGGAAAATAGTGCGACTAAAGGCCGAGTGGAAAAATGATAACCGCATGGTTTCTTTTTTTACAATGTAATAATTACTCTTCGCGTGATAGTTAGCTTTATTACGCTGGTTATTAATTTTACATTCCAGTCTGCGTTCTTATCAATGAAAGGTTCGTTTAAATGAAAATTCTCAATAAGATATTTGCTCGTTATTCTCAATATTAGATGAGACGACAGATAAAAGCAAGGAAGAGAAAATTCGCCGACAATTATGAAAGTATACGCGGTGAATCTACTTGATCGCGTGCTAAAAAGCGTGATTAACATCGACAAAATTAACACGCTCGTAAGATAATTACCGATCACCTTCAGCGAAGCCGTAATAACAGCTTCGGGCGCGATTACGCGTTCGTTTAATCGGTTTCTCGGATACGCGCATTTACGTCGGTAAAATAAAAAATATTCCGCGAAGTGTAAACATAGCGATTTTTATCTGCAAAAGCTCCAGATTTGTAGTTTTCTTGTTTACGACAATATGAGAGAGAAATTAGAAAAGTATCTGCTCCACCGCTTGCAATCGATACTAAAGAACGAAAGAACTACAAAGAACGGAGTGTGTTATCTTTTTTATAAGAAAAAGAAATTGCACGCGTTCCGTATTGTTATCGAATTCTCGAGTACGTTCTCACTTGGGTCAAAACTCAGGAGGATTGAATTACGATCTAACGAAAGCTACGAAAGCAGATCTTTCTCGATCGAGCCGAAAAGACGATTAACACGAACGGACTCGACGCGTTAGGGTAATTACTGGCACCTTCGTCGACGGAGGTGCCATAACCGTTCGGATGCACGGCAGGGCGCCAGAGGAATATTGCCGGCGAATCTGAAGCGCTAACTAACTGACTGGTTAGCGTACGAAGGCGCCTCTCTCTCTTTTATCGCCACCCCGCCTCTCCCTCGGCTCCTCCCTGCGGCAAATGCGTGCACGCACGCACGCACGCACACGCGCCCGCCTGATAATTGAGTCACAAATTTAGCGGCCAACGCAACAAATGATGTATCGTTTGGGCGATTCGTTTCCGCCGGATATCAGACGCGGTAGGCGTAGAAAACGCGCACTCTCGTGACGCCTCGAATAATTTCGCGTTTGTCGTTGTCACTTGCAGATTAAAAATGTTTTTCACCTTCGAACATTAATGCCTGCGACTGAACTGAGGTCTGATGAAAATGTCCGCGCGTCGGACTTTTATAGAGAGAATAAAATAATCGATACTATTCAATTATTTGAAACTTAAAGATTTATCGGACATGCAGTTCCTGCAAAATAAATGTTTGGAAATGTGTTTAATATTAACACTTCAAACAAACAATGTACATATAAAAGTTGCGAATACAATTATATTTTTATTTAATAGCATATTTTACTGGCAGTTTTTAGTTTTTATAAGTTTATTCTATTTATTATTAAAAATTAAATAAATTATTTTTACAACATCAAGAAAAATCTCAATTTTTGATGAATATTTAAATACTTTAAGTATTCAAGGTGATTTATACAAAATTTTATTGTGATAGTTTGTTTCATTATTTTGTAAATAAATAAATAAATAAATTTTGTTTACTTGTATTTTACAGAATTGATCTCTGCATCGTAATAAAACTTTACATAAATCATCTCAAATATTTAAAATACTTAAATTGAAAAATTTAGATTTTTTTTTTATTAATTACATTTTCATTAGAGCACACGTCTACTTCCTATTGAAATAATTTTCCCGATAGTAAATCACCGCAAATTTTTTTATTAATTCAAAATGCAGTATAAAATAATCTGTAATTTTTTTCATAATTTTTTTAATGTTTTAAAAAATGTTCTATGCATCCTTAAATTTCTCGTATCTCACTGTAGCATCTTATGTTAATTTTTACACGCTGTTGCTATCGGTTAACTCAAACTCACAAAAAATATTATGTTGAAAACGCAATACATCACCCTTATTTAAGTAATCATAAAGAAAAATTATTAGAGAACGCGATACTACACAGGAATGATAAACGACATTAAACACGGGCGGTTCAAAGCGAGCACGCGATGTGCCTCTCGACTCGATATGCAAATGCGCGTGCGTTCCGGAATCTGAAATAATTACGGGGATCGCGGAAAGTTTGACGAAGGGAGCTGCAATTTCCGTAAATCTGTCATTCCACGTTTTTCTCGCTATCATCGCTCGGCCGTGCCTCGCGGCTGCACGCGCACGCGAGAGAACTCTCGCACCGACGCGGCGCATCGCCACTTTGCACTTTCGACGCACACACGCGCTCGATAATTGAGTCACAAGTTAGCGGTCGGCGCGACAAATGATGTATCGGCCGGCCGATTCGTTTTCACCAGATATCAGCTATAGTAAATGTACGACTTCTTGCTGCCACCGCCGCCGCCGACGCCGCGTCGTCGCGTAATTTCGCACATAAATGACGACACGGCGATTTATTAACGACCGGTCATGCGTGATTGCCAACTCGGCATGTCACTTTCACGTGAAACGCAATAATTATGCTAAGAGACGAGTCGACCGTACGTTGAATTATTGACGGATAATCCAGATGTGCTAATGATACGACACGACGTTAATCCGCTCCCGCGAGCATACATACGGCAGTTTCATAAACACCGCAGGCGATGATGATTTACAGTCCGATTGCAATGCGTATGCTCTATCGCGAGAACGCGTGCAGTTTCTGTATTTCTCTATTTGAGCTCTTTACTCGTCGAAGTCGCACGTGCGGAACGGCATGCATAAACATACCGCCGCGACGATGAATGCGCCGGGCACGCGAACGACGTGCATACCTCGCGACGTGCATGTTGGTTATTCAAATCCTAGACAAACGTCCGGTTTCTCGCGCGCGAGAGGCTATTAGCTCTAACGTTACCATTAAACACCTTTTCGCGGCTTTCAGCTTATCCGCCTCGCTCGTACGCGAGCGCACGTACCTGCCTCGATAATTGAGGTATGAATTTAGTGCCGAAGTGACAAATGATGTATCGTCGATCCGATACATGTATCAGTTCGACGACTCCTTCTCTCACTCCAGATATCAACTGTAGGAGATGTATGACTCCCTACGAGTCACACACGCATGCACTCGCCAACTGGAAATAGCACGTCGGTAATATACGAAGGATTGATAAACGCAATTACGAGGCTCGTAGCGATCTTTTTGCGATCGCTATCCCGAAATATCCTACCTCGCTTTATTAATCGTAATGAGCGTATTTTTGCGCGATAATCGCGCGGTAGTCGAGCTAGAGTTAGCGCCGAAGAAGAAGAAGAAGAAGAGGCATGCGAAGCGTACTGACCGTGTTACACCTGACGGATCGTTCGCCGTACGTTCGAATGTACGAAATACACGCGGTAGACAGTGATTACGCGGAACCTATCATTTGTCATCTCTCGCGTAAAGCCTCGCTGCTCTCTTCCGCCTGACGGCGGCGGCCGCTTGAGTCTCACAGAGATGGACAACGCGCGAATGCACCGCGCTAGACACGCTACACGCGTGTTGCGATAACGAAAACGTTAGTTTCGTGCTTACGCGCGCGCGCGAGCAACGTGACAAATGATCCGTACCGCCGGGCGCGATTCCAACTTAATAAATAATAAATCAGACCGAAGCGGCGCGAATACGTTTCGTATCGTGGCGTGATGCCTGCCATGTAATCTGAGACTCCCGCAGAAGTTGTATTACAGCGCTAACCGCTAGTAAAACAAATTATGGTTTCTTGCGTGTGCGCCGCGAGATAATGGCGGGCAATTACGTCGAAATAAAATTTTTGTTTTTACTCGACGGTGAGCGTAAGTGGCGTGTACTTATGCGTGCTCATACGCGTGTCGCGGAGAATTGGTTTCACAGCGCGATACAAAAGGCTCGGCTCGTCCCGATGTCCTTCGACATAGGAAAAGTGGCGTGCGAGTGCTCACGTTCCAACTGGTACCAAACGTAGTAGATAGCTCTTAGTTATTAGATTTCACAATCTAGCAATATTAGTCGCGGTGACTTCTATTTCTGCTTATTGAACGTCGGGGAAGGGCCTTAATCACTTCGGGTGATCGCGCGCCTACACGTTACCAATGCACGCAGGTGCGAGACTGCCGGCACGCATATATACCATGCGTGTACGAGATCAGTCAGCGGCAAGAATTCAGGCACGCGAGGCGACAAATGATACGTCGATCGGCCGATTCGGTTCCAACTGATGGCAGATTGGTAATGGGTAGGCTGCCTAGTTCGCGAATTCTCCTACATGATTCGTTGCGGCCAATATGCGTAGAGTGTTACCGTTGTATTTTACAGATAATAATAGTCATTATTTCAAAACGCGCAAATATCAGATTCGAGAAAGTGTACCCGCGTTGTAGGAGTACGATTTTAGATAAGTGTAAATGTACCGCAAGATAGAATATTATGTTTATAGGAAGAAAGGAAAGGGAACAAAAACGCACGTCGCGTCCATAAATCATGCGTAAAGCGTTCTGGCTAATGTGTATACAGGTTTTGTAAACATCATAAAATTTTCATACAGATATACGACTGAAAATGTTTCATTGACCGCGCCGGTATAATTCAGCAACGTAATGGTATACTTCTCATACGGACTCTCGAGAGTTACTCGTGTCAATTAAGAATATAAATTATCTTATTATCGTATAAATAAATCCTATAGAACTCCTACGTTATCGCGTTTAATATATTCAATAGCATCGGTCCATTAATGAGTGTTCGAACTCGCTTAATTTACAACCGGATCACTACCGGATCGCTATCGAAACTGATTTTGCATAAGATGCTTAAATAAAATGGCGTATAAAAGTTCGCATTGCCAATTCGCGTCTTGTTACCATCCGAAATTAATCGAACCATCGCGAAACCGGTTCGCGTTCCGTTCGTATGTCAATTTCTTAAAATTCCCCGACGCTAATGTTACCCGTACACGCGCAGCTGCGATATTGCGCTCACTCACGCACACACACGCACACGCGTACGCGCGCGTTCGATAATTGAGCCGCAACTTTAGCGTGCGTGGCGCGACAAATGATGCATCGACCGGTCGATTCGTTTCCCCCAGATAGCGGATCTATTCGACGTACGACTCCGCGGTTTTCGCTCCATCTCGCACACGCGGAGCTGCGTCCCGCGCAATATCGTGCGTGTGTATGCGCGCGTCCAGCAGGTGCATGCCGTCGCACTTTCGCGCGGATGCGCGCGCAAACGGACACTATTAAATCGGGCGCTTGTCAACTCGCGAAAACTAACTGCCCGCATCTCGCATCTGCATACTATCGAGATACGTTTCGCAGCGGCGCCTCTCAATTTGCTGTCCTGAGTTAGAGCTGCTCGTGCATTTCCATCCTTATGTACAGACGCTTATACACATACGCGTTTCAATAATTGTTTCAGCGTGTCAAGATACTGACGATAACGATGTAAATTAATATGCAAAGGGAACGCTCGTTAATTCTGCTCCGAGATTTTAAGAAAACGGTTCTTCGATTAAAATTAAACGAAGTTTGCCAAGATGAAAATTAAGTGAGTCTTAATTGGCAAAATTATCAAGTTACGACAATGAATTATTAATATGAAAGGACTTCCATGAATATACATACTTATTATTATCGTATAATGATACAAACATTCAGGTAACAAAATAACGTTTGCAATACGTTATTTTTCATATCGCAAAATATTTAAGTAAACTGTTTAACAAAAATATTATGCATGTATGTCGTTCGTTCTGTTCGTCGTATTTCATTATTGATACCTGATCCCGATTTCGATATAAATAAAACAACGCAAAATCGTTATGGACGTGCAAAGTGTACACGATGATGATCAAGCGATAAAAAGTTAACATTCACGTTGAAATTGCAGTCGAAAATATGGCGTGATACTTTCAGCAGAAAATATAACGCTTACGAGGCGTTGAATATTTTCAATGCCTTCCTTTATTTCTATACGTCATGTCTCATGCTTATTTGTATTAATATCACTGCAAATCCAAGTGTGTAAAACATATAGTTACTTTTTACGCATCTTTGCATCTTTACACGTTAAATTAATTTTATACATGTAATTTTTGTACTTTTTACACGGTTAGACGTGTATCAATATTAAATTATACGTTTAAGCGTGTAATAAATACAAAAATTACACCGATATAAATGTGTAAAAAGATTACATGATTTTACACACAAGAATACATACTTGGATTTGCAGTGATTCTGAATCTAATAGGAGCGTAAATAAAATGAAAAAATGTAATGGAAATTGTGAAAGTGGAATGTTCGCAGATTAACATTTTCATTAATTCCGCAAATCTTATGTTGTGTATTGTTTTTGCGTTACGAATGAAAGATAACAGTGTTTGTAAAAGCGGTAGTTAGTAAGTAATAACATATTGTAACGATAATAGTAAGTTTAGAGATTAATATCGCCGGAAGACTCTATATGCATTACTCGATACCGCGCACTAAAATAAAAGTACGTGATTACTACGCTGTCACTACGTAACGCTCGCGGGAAGTTTTTTGCAATATATCCGCGAAGTTTGCTGATCAAGATCGTTTCTGAAAGACATCGCGAAAAGAAAGACGGCTCCATACGGTGCGGAACTAGGCGCGTACTTTGAGCAACAAGCGCAGGTTAATGATAACACATAAATACGTCGCGACAAAATCTATAAAACAGCTATAATGATAGTAATGCCGTTATTGTTATTATTGAATATTGCTCGATCGTAAAGCCGGCCGATTTATAGAACGCCGTGAGGCCGATCGCGCGGAGGTCGTTTAACCCTCGTGCGAGAAGGAGCGAGTCGAGAAACGAAGGACGTCTCGTTGTATATTCGCGCCGTTAAGATAACCAGCCGATCGTCAGGTCGAAAACTTATCGCACGCTCACCGTGTACTATCCCCCATCGTTCTCTCTAGCCTCGCAGATATATTTGTTCGCGAGAAACTCGTCCCGTGCCCGTGGTATATTGCCGTCACTTCGCAGTGGCGTAATCTATTTAAAAAGGAAAACGTGGGAAGGACATTTTGTTCTTCAATTCACGACCGACAGTGCTGTGTCTTGGAATATTAACCACCTGTACACACGTTGTTTTTTCGCACCTTCTCTACACAGGATAGGTCGTTCGTTTTCAGGTTTATTTTTCATCACTTTTACAAGTATAAAAGAGTTCTTCGGTTCCTACATTGCTTATTTACATTATTTTTTACTATAACATGTCTAAAAGTATTTGTATAATTATTTTTTTAAGAAAACATTGTAAATAATTACAGGTTTCTAGGTTTTTCAAAGAAAAAAAATTCACAGAACAAAAGTGTCGAAGAATTGTGTGTTGTCCAAAAAATTAAATTATAAATTTCCGGAGAAAGTGATTCGTTCGTATGCCGTTTTATAAAATCTATAAGAATCTTACGTTACATTAATATTTTAGAAATTATAAATTTTAGTAATTTAATTAGCATAATTAATTCCCTAAAAAGCTCATAATATAATGGTGTTCTTTTCGCAAAATATATTATAACAATTTGTACATATCACAGTAACGTATCACGGACACGCATGTAATACGTGCACGAGGTGCATCAGCATAAATGGCACATATCTCAGCCTTCCACCAAGGTTTCCTCTACGTAAATCTTTCTTACGGCGCGGCTATGCCACATAAAAATATCGGTTACTTCCCGAAGCGATCAATCGCTCTTCCCGCGGATCTCGAGATCTCCCAAAGTCGGCCATCTTTTTCGGCCCTTTCTTCGACTCCGTCCACGATTCCCCGGGCGACACGTAATCAGGTAATTCCCGTACATTTATTACCGCATCGCCCAGAGAACACATCGGAGACCAGCTGCTTAAGGTTCATCGTGGTTGGCAGGTGTGATTTTCTCCCTAACGCGTAAAACCATGATGAAGTGTCACGATCGTCGCACATTTCAGCGACCATCACAAAGGTTTTGCAACGGGATTGCTGTTGCCAGTTGCGCGAAATCTCGGATCAAATCTCGCGAACGCGTCAACCGTCGGCCTTATCGCAAAGGGGTCCGCATAATACATTTGTATTATAGAAGTAAATATAATTATTACGCCGGCTCGTGCGCGATGTGAACGTCGCAGTAGTTGGCTCGTTCTCTCGGCGAGGGAAAGGAACGAAGGGTTTTTCGTATCTGGTCAGCCGTCTGCAGGACGGTTTTTGCGGCGAGGTAAACGACTACCTGTGCACATTCATTAAGTAATGCGCTCACTTTCTTCGACTTGTCGCGTTGAGAAGTGAAGTTTCTTCGACTCCCCGGATGCCCTTCGCAACCGCGCGGGCCCCTTTCCAGGCTTCTTCATACCCTCGTGCGACAGCGTGCGAGCGCGAGAACTCGTTCGCGCGCGTTTTCGCTTTCGTCGCTTCTTTGTGTCTTCGCCGCTCGTTGCTGCCAAGCCCTCGCTTTCGATCTTCGGCGCGGTATGTTTATATATCGCTTTTTATACGCGAGCTTCGGCTAAATGCGCGTCGCGATGAATGCGTGCGGAGCTTAAGAGGCGCGCTAATGGCGTCAACGCAAGGATATTAAGGGAAAGATGGGATTAACTGCACGCCCGAGGAATGCATCTCGACTTTAAGGTTAAAAACAAAGTGTCGATTCGCTCCACGATACGTCTCATGTAGGAATGTCTGTTTCTTGTAAGATTCTTGCAATCTCGACAAAGGATTGCGCGGAGCAGCAACTATTCCTACAGTAATATGCATCAAGGTTGATAAAATAATTAAGCATATTTATAATTGATATTTATTCCAATTTTTCTCTAGTAATATAAAATATTAAATTGTGCATTTTTATTTCTTATGTGAAAAATAATACTATAGATGTTTATAATAGAAGGTCTAAACTTAAACTTTACCGGAATCGGCTTTGGATAATTGACTTGGACAAACATTTTTCCCTTCGCGAGGAAAATAGGAAGGGTAAATCACTCTCGATCTACGTAAAGTCTGGCAATGGCAAGAACTGCGCGCGTTTCGTAATTGTAAATAGCATTTCGTGCCGGCAAGTTTCATGCGGCCAACAATGGCATCGCCGTGCCTTCTTGGCTCGCATGGCGCATTTTAAACCTTAGGCTATTCGTTGTACTCGCACCAGGTCGCCGCGTTCACGAGGTAATCCGGGTATTTTAGATATCGCTAAGTACATTCTCACGTACGTTTCTACGCGAGATAATTGGAGTTATTTGCGCGATCTCATCGCGCGATGGGAGTGCGATAACAGTTTTCACGAACTATTAACACCCCAGACCGCGTAAAAGTCTTATGGAGAAAAGGAAGTGTACGTTTAAACGCAGATGTATTGATATAAAAATCTGCTGTGCGAGATAATCTCTGGGTGAAGCTGTTCTGTTTCCAGTGCAAGAATCGCAGAAAGTAAAATTTGGAGCATTTGTATATCGGAGAATCGTTTACGCGTGCATTAATAGTCTGCAATTACCGTGGAATTAACCCTCGATGCGAACACGATCGACCTTTGGGCAACTAGACGAGACGAACGGCATCCTTCATTGCAAGAGGTGTGTCATTACATACAATGCTAACTGCGCGTACCTAATAGCACCGCGACTAGGATTGTACTGCAATGCTCACCCGGAACTCGTTCCCGTAAAATCGATGTCAGGGTCGAGCGCACGAACGACGTTAGTTAAGTCACTAAAGATACATCTCCCCTTCCAGACAATTAAAATATCGTAGATTTTTTGTTAGAGTATTTTAAAAGTCGTGTCTAAATTTTTTTTTTAAATTTTTACTAGCAATCTTCGAGGAAATGATGTACATATAATAATTTACAAGGGGATGTTTATGGATCGTTCCTTATCGGTAGAGGAAGTGATTCAATAAAGGAGCAAGAATGCAAATGAAATGGGACGAGGTATTCGTTATGAGAGAGCCGTAATGCAATTAGTAATAATAATGATAATTTGCCACGAGAGAAAAGAGAATGAGCATAACGATTATAATGATATCCTTAATTGAAATCTGAGGCGCAAGCGTCCCGTAAGTACAGAGGAAATACGATAATGCGGAGAACAATTAACAAAGGTAGAGAAGAGATACGGCGGTATAACTGACGAACGGTAACGAGAACGAAAAAAAAGCAAGTAATATGTTATATAGCTCCCGTGGAACTCTTTACATTGCAACGTACGTGCGATTAGCCGGCTCCGCGCGGACCGATTTGGATCCGCCTTTCGATTTCCACGGTCGTAGTAGCATTTGAGATTGGGGCACGGCGCAGCGCGGCGGCGGCGGCGGCCTTTATGCGGTCGCGCGCCATAGTAAATCTCGGATAGAGACGGCAAATAGCGCCGAGGGACCAAGTTCAAATTCCCCGGTGGAAGAATCGCGGAAAATTCGACTAACTTGGCACTCGGATGCGGAAAGGGCGGAGTCAACCGGCTGCGGAGTTCGTCTAATTTATATTCGGCGTCCCGGCGCCCCGTTTCAGCGTCCCCTGCCGCGTTACCGCGCGGACCTCGAGCGAAATAGCGCCGACGGATTAAATTCCCACAAGTTTCGACCCGTACACGCGCCTGTAAATAATATTCGCTAAGCCATTGGATGTGAGGCGCAGCAGCCGCGGGTTCGCAAATGTCCGAAGTGTTCGAAGAGAGCGATGTGATATATAGGACTTCTGTAGATACTCGCGTCATGAAGTCGCGCGTCGTACGCGCCGTGAAAACGAACCGAGGAAGAACCGCGTGGCCGATACATAAACCGTACGCGCAGAGGTACGTTCATCGGTGTGACTTATCTGACAGTAAAATCTGCCTTGATCAATTGAGTTAATACATCGTCTGGTGATAAGGCTTCACAGGTATAGTTACATTATTACAATGCATCATTCGAGGCATCGAATGCTTGGAAGACTTCTGGGGTGTTCATAAATTAATGTCAATTCGGTCAATGGTGGGAAGAAGCATTTTGAAAATTTTTACATGAGAAAGCCTCTTTAGGAAGCGGCCAAAAGAACTCATTGGAGAAACGTATTGTAAGGAGGAAATAAAGCGTTTTATGTGTTCCTTAATGTCTCTCTTCGTACACGCGCCGAATTGACTGGGTAATTCCACGAGTTGCAAGGATAAACGTATACTTCCTGTAGCCGGATTTACGATATGATTCTAATAATTCTGTCGTGAGGGGCATAAAAGTGCCCCGGTATAAGGTTAAAGCGAGGCCTGGGAGTGCATCGCTTTCTGAACTAAACGATAAAAGCAGACTTTCGAGATTGAGATGGTCGCGCGGAAGCCACAGAGGAAAAGACGCTGTCGGCTCGTAGAAAAGGGCAATTTTATTGGCGTATTGGCACGGATCCAGCCAGAAGCAAATAAAACAACGTCGTGATTCCCGGCAGAACGGAGATGTACAACAGCGCAGCAAGAGAGCCGACTTTAAAGCGCAATTTAAACGTCGCAACTGAATTTTTTTTATCGCACCATCAAAGGTCCCGTGTTCTGTTTTCTCGACGTGAAAGAAAAAGTCCTTCAATCTCCTGCGAATAATTGTGTAAACGTTCTTGCCGTGTTATTTTTGCAAAGTCGCGGAGGCTATTGTTCCGATTAAATCGAACGTGAAACGCTTACAGCTTTGAAAAAAAGGTGTATCCTCTGTATTTAATATTTTAGAAACACATTACGTACTACGCAGTGCAGAGTAGGTCATGCCAGCACCGTAGCCTATCTAAGAGATGATATAAGGATCCATTAACCTACGCTGATGCATCCAACATAATAATCAGGTCGTATGTGCATTAATTACTATCACGTTTCTATTCATCCCCCAGCTGTTACGAGACCGCACTTCCATTAAGAAACTATGCCTCGAATGCACTCTCTCTCTTCTGTAAAATGCATGCAAATGAGCTCATCATAGATTCGGAGATAATGAGCTTCTGTTACGAAAAAGATTAGTGTGCAGTTTATGTACTGTGCAATAATTTTATGACTCTCGTTTTACCTGCCTTTTAAATAACATTCTACGATTCTTGTTGTTAGGTATGATAGAAATATTATTAGGTACATATTTTTAGGTGTACTTTGCTTTATTCAAGTACGTTTCTTAGAAGATTATATATAATTGCGTTTATAATAAAAAAAAATGTTATTTTTAAGGAGGATTTTTATTTTACATTTTTAAGATATTGATAGTAGTCAAAGTAGATTATTCTTTTTGAAAGTTTATAATGTACTTTGAGTGAACACGTGCGTTCGGGTTATATGGGATGAATCAAATTACGAGACGAGTACATCCTCAAGCTAGACGCCAGGGGTCAGTGAGGTCAACCTTCGGCACTCTTGGGCTTCTTAAGAACCGACAATGAGTGCCCGAAGGCGCTAAGAAACCTCCTCCCGCCACTCGTTGTTAAAGAAATTGTCTTGGCTCGTCCTGGACCCGAAGATGTACTCGACCACTTGAGCATGGCATTTGTTCCCGAGACGCGCCAGTCGAGATCGTCTCTCTGCTCCATCTGGACGTTAACAAATGACATCTTCCAGCGCGTTCATCTTTTAACTGTGCCACGAGCTGAAGAAATTCGCTTAAATTGAGGGACTTAAACTAAGGAGACAGATTGTGTCGAGTAAATTTATTGCGAGGAAGTGGCTCTGTGCACTCGTGTAGTATACAACGATCCTTTCTCTTCAATATTGTCTTCATGATCTTTGCGATAAGAGGCCTTTTAATCATATTAATTCTATATCGCGTTATACTACATCACACGTAATCAATTATAAATATTTATTAATATATGGAGCTATATATTTTTTTTAAATGAACATAATTGCTTAAAATATGAAATATCTCCTTGGTATAAAGAGATTTAACACTAGATTAAAACTACTCTTGATACGTGCAAACGTATTTCGAGAATTATACGTCATGATGCAAAATGCGAAAGCGACGTTGCTAAGTAAGCTCATAATCGTCGCGTCGCATTAGGCTCTATTTTCGGTGCTAATTTCTCTGCCGCCGTCTTTCGGTGAGGCTCCGTGCAACTCAGTCTGGCCCACGATATGTTGCGGGGCGACTCTTCCTTTTTCGCGTTCCTCCGTCTTCCCGTCCGGCTTGATAAATTCACCCGATGATCGAGAGGCGTGACTAACTGGTAGACGTCCGGCGAACACGCGCGCAGTGACTTTGGCACGGGCACTGGGCCCTCTAATTAGACATTTGCTCGATGGCCGCGAAGAGAATGGTTCGTAGTGGAATGATTTTTCTACATAATCCATTCTACAAGGCAATTCATAAAACCTTAACAACTTGGCACGGTAACGACTTCAATTGGAAAACAATTGCATCGCACATCAAACTCGATCGTAAAACGTTTAATGTTAATTATAAACCTAGCGATATTCAGGTATATCTATTATTAAACGGCGAGATATTGAATTGTAGTACAGCTTCCACAAATTGAATCAAGCTGCGTTCTGACGTACCTTTATGTTTACACCATAATTATATGTAGAATGAATCGAGATTCTGTTAATATCTATATTACAGTTCTCAAAGATGTACGTATGATTTTCTTAAAACGTATTGATTTAGATTGTATGAATTCTGATTACACATCCATTAGAGACAGATATTAGACAGATAAATTGATTATATTTTAATTCCTTGTAAGAAAGATCAAAGAGGTTTGCTGAATAGACATGAAGTATCATGTCTTGATAATACTTTGCATAACACATAACTAATTTGCATAACATGAAATAATTTTATAACCGCGTTGTTATTTTATCCATGATATTCTCATGATACTTCCTTTCTAAAAGCTGGCACGCGATCGCACCGCACCTTCTTCTTTGCACCTCCCTCGGACGTCGACCGTTCGATCCTCGGGGCGTTACGCAATTAATTAGACTGCGGCGGATCTTCGATTTACCGTCTATGCCGACAAAAGACGGTACTCGCGCGTTGTGTGCGAGAACGGCCCCGCAAGCCCAAGAAATGCCGAGACGGTCCGTTCTCCCTCGCCTTTGATGCCGGCGGATTTGTGGCTCTATTTTGCATTCCACGTGGTCTACCACGCGGCCGCGCTTTCCCTCTGCCCTCTGCGTCCTTTCTCTTTTCCCGGCATCCTCGTCCGTCTTTAGAGAATTAAAACGAGTCTACGGCGATGGCGACGGCAATGACGATACGCGGACGCATTGTCGAGCGTTGCACTGCCGGGCAATTAGATGTAACCTTTGCCACAAATATATTCCTTTCCTTTCTCTCTCTCTCTTTCTCTCACACTCCCTCTATCTCTGTTGATCGGAGCACTTGCTACGCTACATCTCTCTCGCGCTCTATCTGGATCGTGCAGCGTGGAAAATCAAGCGCCGAGAAACCTCGAGACGAGTCGGATTTGCTAGCCCGTTACGTCCGTGGCATTTCACCCGGCGTCTTTCCTTACCGGTCCCGACGTGTCGTGCTCAGCCAAGAAATCCCGCGTGCTCCTAGAAGCCGACCCGACGCAGCCGGTAGGAAATAGACCCGTGGACCGCGTGGTGTCTACGGCGCCCGACGAAATTAGAGTCCACGCGGATCCGCGACATGTATTTTTGGCACGGCGCGCGACCGCCTCTATCTCGGTCGGGACGCACGCCGATACCTCGTGATTTGAAATAAGACGCGAGTGTGTATGCAGCAACGGTTGGCGCGAATAATTTTACGTTCTACCAGAACAATTAATCAAACCAAGAGTCAAAATTAGTAAATTAATTTATCAAATTTGAAGTATGTCTATAGATATATAATAGTAAGAACAAATTGAGCGTGTCTAATACCGTCAGGTAGAAACAACGGAAAACAGTTGCCGTATTTGTCTCTCTGATTCACGCAATTTTCTTTTCTTTTCTCTCTTTTATTGTTAATTGTTTTTCTTCTTAACTGTCTTCTCATTCTACGCAATCTTCGGATTTTGTGCTTTACGGTCGGTCTTTTCCGTGTCTATAGGTACGTCTTATAATCAGTCAAACATAACAGATTTGTTTTTCACGGTAGACGAACATTAAAATTTAACTGCGCGGTAAATACAATCAACGTGACTTTTACGATTCTATGTATGGATACGATTGTTTGAGGGAAAAGAAGTGTATACTGCGCCGGAAAACTTGCGCGAGTTTAAATTTTAACTCCATCCACGGGCAGTAAGTTGAAACTTAAACTTACCGTCCTCAAGTTTTTCCATAATTCTTTCCTTCTTGTCAGATCCCACATTGTCGTCGAACCGAGTTCGCTTTTAAACTTTGTCTATTTTCGCGGATTCTTCCGTAACTCTTTTCGCAACCGTATTTCGCAGGTGTATAAAATTCATGCGCAAATTCCGCGCCATACGTGGCTATTATGCCGCGCCGACACGCGGCGGAGAAGAGTTCCATTTTCACTGAACTGGCGACGATAAATCCGGGATGAATCGCAGCCGGGGATTATGGGCCGCGAATGTTGCGGAAGCCAGCGCTTTTTCTAATTACGAGATAAGGTTCTAATCACGGATACATTTTTTTTTTTTTTTTGTATTCACGTCAGCAACCGATTTTTGCGAGGGAATTCGAATTACGGTGGTGGAAAATATGAGCCGCACAGTAAAAATACCGGCGGTTCGGGCCGCTATTAAGTATAAATTACATGTCACCGGGGAAAAATAGGACCAACGGGAGAGCTGAAGGTGCGATCGGCTGGAAATACGATTCCGCGCTTAGCGGTGTTCCCACAAAATTTACGGTCGGCGTAATAGATATTGGAACGTTGGATTCCTTATTACGTGTGCTGCCGTTAGATGAAAGATAATGATGATTCCCAGCCCCGCGAACTCTGGCATCGTATAAAACCGTTTCCCCTTATGCAACGCACAGTCTTGTTTCGCGCGAGATATATTGAGCATAATAGATTTTATTTCAGTATATCGT
This sequence comes from Solenopsis invicta, assembly GCF_016802725.1. Lineage (NCBI taxonomy): Eukaryota > Metazoa > Arthropoda > Insecta > Hymenoptera > Formicidae > Solenopsis > Solenopsis invicta. Next base: position 21,530,649 of record NC_052666.1, on the reverse strand, counting down.
GTATGACAACCGACCATTTGCCTGTAATTACATTGCTGATTAACGAATTTGTGCGATTGAACTTCAGCCGCTTTATCTTATCGCAATATTCTGAAATTATTATTTCTCATCATAATTTTACTAATGACATAGGTCGTAAGGAGAAAGCTGCAATTTAACGTTGTAAATGCAGAAATAAGCAAATAAATCAGTCCCTCGTAAATAATTAGATAAATGGGACTTCGGTAAAATATCTTTCAGTGAATGAACGAGCCTTAATCTTCGCATTCCGCGAACGGCAATCGCGAAAACGTTTTAAATATGGATGTCGAAATAATACAAAAAATACATGTAAATTTCTTGACGTACATCGAAAAAAAAATATATATACATACGAGGACCAAAGCAATCCAGCGATCTTAAATCGAAAGTGGTAGATACCATCGACGTTTCATCTTTCTCATCATATGTGCTGCATTCGAGATAAAGTCTCGGCACGTTACTATATCTTCCCCCGCAACGTACGATCATTCGAAGATTCTGTCAATCGACTTAATAGAAAGTTCCTCACGCACGTTCTCTTTACCAATCAACTCGCAGCTCCTTGGAATTCACAAAACAAGAAGAAAAGGAAGAGATCGACATCACGGTGGCGCCAACGCGTCGATGCACGCATGCACGCACGCACTTCTACCGGCGACCGCGAGTCCGCATTGCATCGCGTTGCATTGACTTAATGAGAATACCGGCGATTGAGAGAGAGAGAGAGAGAGAGAGAGAGAGAGAAACGAGTACATACACGGTGGCCGTCAGAGCCATGGTGGGCACGCAGTTCAAAGGGCGGCGAACGATTTCTCATTACGATCGAGAGCCGCGCGAAATGTATTATTTATTTGTGGTCTTGACGGTTCTCGCGAGCGAACCTCGGCATGTCGGGTTTGCGAAAGAGAAACATCCCCTCTGTGCTGTAAAGGTTCAGAGGTAGGGCCTTGTTTGCAGGCACTACACCTCGTATGTACTCGCGATGTACTCGCAAAGAGAATCCGCGAACGGTACCACGCGGAACGCGCGCACCTTTCTTGCTGTTAGGCCCGCAAAGTGCGATCCTTATTTATGCCCGGAGGCCGTCGTTCGTGTTCGTGCGACGAATGCTCTGATTACATTTCGCCGACCGGCGCGGCGCGTTTGCACAGGAATGACAAACACACGGAGCGCTTTTATTAATTAGCAGGCGCGCGAGCACTAACGCATTAATTATCAAACTGATTTGTTTTCGTATTTGTTTGGATATAAAAACTGACGCTGCCGGCTGTAATTGTCATAAATAAATATACACATTTTAAACGTAACCATTCGCGCGAATATCGTCCGTTTAATATGGCAAATAATAAGTATTGAACAAACAGAGTAATCATGTTGTTCAATAATTTTTTTTTTTTTTTTTTTACTTATTACCACGAAGCCCGGGGGCTGATTATGCCGCGTCGGTTGTGTACGCAGCTCCGTAATGTCCGTACATTGTGAGACCATAACTATTTGTCATGAGCGCGATAAGAAATTGCTCGGCTATTTTCACGTGCGGCCGACGACGTGTATCGGATATCTCGTAGTAGAGTTCTCGAGCGCCATCGTAACTCTGTCGCCATTACACGCGATGCATCTACTCGGCTCTTTAAATAAGCACGGCATAGTGCGCGATCCTTCATCGCACGTTGCAGTCAACTAAACTTTTCTTCCCCGCGAGACATCCCCGCGCATGTGTTCACTCGCGAAAGAACTGCGCGGCCGGCATATGCCTCCGACGTGCAATCCCAATAAACCAAGTCGACCTGGAACCAGTCCTCGCGGCATACGTCGCGAAGGGAAGAAACGCCGAGCCACTCTCGCTCGTCTACATCAGGATCACCCAACCGCGGAAGTGGACGACCTCGTCGACGGCCTACTGACGGCGAAGCGCACTACCGTGCAGAAGCGGTCGCGTGCACTCGTACTCTAGCTAGCTTCGCCCAGCCGCGGCAGCCGTTCGTGCGGTTGACATTTAAATACATTATCATAACAATGCGCGCGGGTACATGTTAAGTTAATATCATCATACCTTTTCTCCTTTGCCGACGGCCGTCGCAGCGAAACGGTAGTCCTTCGCCAAGGAGCGAAAGAACGGGATGCGATCTTTCCCCCCCTTCCGCTGCTCGCTCTTCTCTTATAATACACCTGTTTTTTTTTCTTTTTGAAGCACGCATTTGCGACGCCTCGGGGACGGCGCGGATAATATATTTTGCTTGCCGCCAACGACGATTTGTTCCCATCGCGGGGAAATAATCGAACGCGATTGCAATTCTACGGATGAAGTTTGTAATGTCCGATGCAAATGTTTGTGGGTATCGATCAATGTCTCACCATACGTGGCTTTTTATTTTATTGTTTGCAACTTTGCGTGAATGATTTTTATCGTTAGGATTTCTTTTTTTAAATTTTTGAATGTGTGTCTCAAGCTAGTTTCTGTACGTGTCTCGAATTAAAAATCAATTCATATACTATAGAATGCAATAATTATCACTTTGAAGTTATTTAAAGCTGAATTGAATTCTCATTGAATCTTTGTCAGAAGATATCTCTTTCGCTTGTTACAAGTAGATTCAGTAGCTATTATAGATATGTATCTCAGACATTTTATGATAATGGACCCTATTTCCGAAGAGTCCAATATATTATTATACCGTATTCGCTATATCAGCGTTTATCTTCACGATTCCTTCGCTTTAATTCACTCGGTGCGTCTTGGATTTGTCATCCGCAACAAGAACCGCGTAAGGCTCTTCCGCTGGTTGGCAAAAGAATTCACGGGCTAGTACGATGCCAGAGCTGTCTTAACTCTGTGAGAAACAGAACGATGGGGAAACGTACAGGACTGGCGTAGGGAATAGGGCAAAGAGAAACGTATACGAGCGTACAAGCGTCTTGTAGCTGGACAAGCTCAAACGGCCGCAGCGGCATGCGTCACAAAGAGACCGCAAACAGCCGCGGTAAGAAGGGATTTTTAGTGCTCGAGACGAGAGAGAAGATGCGAGAAGGAGAGAGATGAGGAGAGAGCGAGGCAGTAGATCCATAAGGAATATATTGATATTTATTTACGACTGGTAGTAATAATTGATCTTAGGGATGCGTCTCTACGGGGTCTCTCCAACCCCTGGCGTCCCCCTACGCTTGGTGAGTGGCCGACCTGGCCCAGGGACTTACGACTTCTTTATTTCGCTAAGCCGTATATCAGCGCCAAAGGAGATAGGAAGATGCACACACTTCACTAAATAAATTTAAATCATCGCTTCAGCTTCTAACCTGGACTTTTTCTTGCGCAGCGACGTCTTAAAAGATTTAAGAACAGGACTCCTGGTGCAAGTAGAGAGAGAGAGAGAGAGAGAGAGAGAGAGAGTTGTCTAATGCATCGATCATCAATTGTATTGTTAACCGTACTACCATAGTTACAAAGACGAGGGAGACGGTAAAAAAATATTTGTCTAATAAAATCTGTAATATTTATGATTTATATAATTTGTATTTACATGATATTTATTTTCAATATCTGCGATAAAACGTACGATGTTAAATGTCCTTTTCAGATTAGAATATCTAGTAACTTTGTCTCCACAGAGGACTTTAAAATGAAAAATTGACTACACGCTCTGAGCTAACTCAAATGTTTTCTGTAATATTTTCATGCTCATGCTCATCGCAAAAAGCAGAAATAGATGGCTGGTGCAAAGGATGATATTTAGATAACGGATATCGGCATTTCGCATCGTCGACTTGATGACTCCCTGGAGTCGTATAAAGCTGCGTGTCACGGTCGCGTTTATTTCGTTCCCCACACGAGTATATATTGTGCAATAGTGCCGCTCGTTAGTTGGTCAGAGAGAGTATTAGAGTCTTAAACAGCGTCGTTTAATAAATACGTCGATCGTAAACTATTTCGTTTGAGATCATTAAATATCAACATATTACAAAAGAGCCTCTCTTCCATCACGAGTACCCTCGCTGCGACTTCGCTTTCCTTTCTTCTCTTTGTTGTTGCGTCTACTACGTAGCATAATAAATCTGCACCTCGTACACGTGTACATTGTGCTCAAATCAAACGCTATTTTAAATGATCAGGTAATACATACGTATAGAAGTGAAATAACAATAAAGAATAGACATTTTCATATCGAGAATTTCACATCAATTACTTTTAATTGTATAAAATTGGAATTAAAGTACCTATGATTTTCACGAAATAAAATAAAAATGTTTTATCTATATTATGTACTAATATACACAATTCTTGAAATTTATTTCTAGTGATACGATGCTTCTCTCAGAGTTTTTTTTTCTCCCAAAATGCATAAGTTTCTTCTCCAAACATATTTTTGACATAATTCGATAAACGCACGGAAGATCTTCCGATACGTTTCGCATATCTCACATTCCCCCTTTAAATTCTTGCAACCTGCAACCTGCAACTTGTTGTTTCTCAGAAATCGCGGAATGCAAAGTAACGATTCCGCGCGAGATACGCAACCGGCGTCGAGGTGGTCACCGACCGGGGTATCGCGAGGGACGAAAATTCTGGACCGGACCCATTTGGTCGCACGGTGGCTCCCATGAATCACGCGGAATCCCTCGCAGACGCGTCCAGGAGGGTCGCGAGATGGACGGGGCGACGCCGACATAGTGCGTCCAGGCCCAGTGGCCTCTCGCGAGAGTTAAAAAGTTTGAAAAGTAATCCTCGCCGCATTAGAGAGTTATGCGTGAATCGCGCGCATCGCGCGCGGACACTGATAAAGCGACACAGCGCGGTGTGACTCGCGGCGCTCTCGCACATAAGTTTCGCCTTGCGATTAATGCCTGCGAGGATGCGCGACGGTACGATTCCTGGGACACAGACGGAGAGAATAAATTGCCTTGCTTTAATAAAATTCCATATCTTTGCGTACACGACTTGTCTACGCGGTCTCATCTTGTACGTGCGGAAATAATCGACGGATGGGAAACTCTCAGTTAAGAAATACATGATTAACAATGTGATGCTGTAATCATGAAAAAGCAAAATTTGCATTTATTTTCATTTTTTTTGTAGAATTTTTTATATAAAAAAATAAGTTTTTTTGAATTGAAAATGTACAGAGTGATCGTTAAATACTCTAAAAGATTTTAAGAAGTGATTCCTTACACTAATTTAAGATGAAAACTTTATATAACTTTATGTTCGAAACGGTTTAGTTTCAAAGATATAAGTCAAAATTGAAGACAAAATTTTGTTTCTTCCAAAAATTTCAAAAATCATTCTGACTATTTTAATGAAATTTTGTGGAGGTTTAAAGGTCATGAAGGTTCACCTTGTGGCATAAATTTTTAGAAAGAAACAAAGTTATTTCTACTTTAACACCCTGTGTCTTTGAACCCAAATTGTTTCGAACATGGTCACAGATATTAGTAAAATAACTGATACGACTTATTTAAAATAAAAAATATAAAATAGATTTCAGAAACTTATTTAAAATATAAAATAAAAAAATAGGTCATAAGAAGTTATTTAAATTAATAAATACTAAACTATTTCATTTTACTTTAAATATGTATTTTAAATAATGTTATTGTAAATAGAACCAACCCCTGTATGATTATGTATCATTTTCGTCATAAAAATTAGTACGAGAAATCAACTCTTAAAATCTTTCAGTGTACTTAACGATTACCTCAATGATTTTTACGAGACGAGCAATTAAATCGGATATTTCTCCCATGTTTTACTTGTCTTGTTTTATATAGCATTAATGTCACAAACTAACTTTATCGTGGAGAACTTTGGACAAGACACGATTCCTCGAAACACATTCTAAGTCGGTTTAACGGTAGTGAAAACGTTAAAGTATCTTCTAGCCAATTATTCCCAACTTTGGTATCTACGCTTTCGCGAAAGCGATATCCGCGTTGAGATATTGTTGTGGCGCACCGTATATTTAAACGCCATACTCGCAATGCTCCCTCTCGCCATTAACATATTACATTTTCGCGCCGTCTAGCAAATCGCCTTCGATCCCGCGCTCTTTAACTGCCGAGGCGTCGAAGGCAGCCCTTATATTCCTGGTACCGAACCGCGCGCACGACTACGTTGTTATTGTAATAAATACCTGTGTACAACCGCGCGTTAAGCCGTGTCCAAGAGAGGCCACAATAAAAATATCAATGCCTCGTACTCACTCGTCCCATCTCGCTTGCTACCATCGAGACCCTATTCGGGTCCATCTTCTCTTCTTCAGTAAAAGAAAGATAGAGGAAGAGAGGAAGAGAGAGTGAGCGCGTGTGCATTCTCACAAGGCAGATGTACAATGCTGTCGCTGCCGTTGCTGCTGCAGCCATCGTGCTGCATCGTCCAACGGCCTAAAGCGGGCAATAAAGGGGTACCGCGCTCGCGCAACGCAAACTCCGACGCACAAATCAAAAAGTAATGGCTAGTTAGTCGCGCTCGACGCGTAAACGCATCTCGTGGATGACCGAGGGCGGATGTTTAACCCCCCGTGGCCGGGGCCGATTAGCCGACAAATTGGACGCGCCTGGGCCCCTCTTCCCCTCTTGCCGGCCGCGTGAGCATCGACGCGAGGAAAGTCGAGTGCCGATGCCGAGAATGTCGATCACCCCATAACGGATCTGGGTGTAGGCAATTACGAAGTTTCTTAGATGTAGCTCGAACTTATATCTTAATCGATGAAGCTTCCAAGCGTGAAAGAGGATTGAATACACGTGGATATAGCGGTACACGGCATGATCTTCAGCAACAAGAAAATTCAAGTAACGTTAAAGTATTTCAAATTTGATAAAAAGTGTGTCAGATTTAAGCTTCATTATTTTTACTAAACGAATGAATGTATACTGGTGCATAATGTGTAATTTATTTTACATTATTTGTTTTATGAGTAAAATAATAAAACAAACTAATATAATGAAGACCTTTATGGCACTCGTGAGATTTCATGCTCTTTCGAATGGAAATGTGCACTGCAGCTAATACAGACGTATTATTCTGGTGTACATAATCTTCCTCTCCGGCAAGCGTGGAAGAGAGATAAACGTAACACACGAACTTTAACACTTTGCCTTTCCATATACGGCCACAAGCGAGTTAATGATCTGTTTCTTTTCTTTCTGTTCTAGGTAAGTACGATCGCATGGCAACGTCTACTGAATATACAGAGAGCCTTTCTATCGTCCCAGACGTTATACACGTTACATTACAAACGTAAGTGCAGTGCAGAAATGATAAGGTTCTATATAAATATCGAATATAAAATAAAACAAGTATAATCTTTAAATCTCTGAAACGTCACTCTGAAAGAATGAAAATTGAACAATTTTTCGAGTAATTTTATTCTAATGAGAGTAAAAAAAGTCATTCCTGTAGAATGATTTTTCACTCTAGAAATTTAGACGGTATCTATATGGATATTTGTTTTAATATGCACGTAAACGTTTAAATCATACGAAAACAGTAGCTAAATAAATTGTTAAGATTTCCTACAAAATACTTCAATTTTTGCCTTGCGAAATATAATAAATCGTCGATATCGGAAGCAAGAACCGAGGCGCGGTAAAATTTACTCTCCGAGGTTCTCGTGAAGCGTGAATGCGGATTAATGCGACGAAGATTCACATCCCGCCTCGGGCAGCGTTACGACGCAACGACGGGCGGATAACTTTTCCTTTCTCTCGTTAGCCTAGCTGATCACGGATGTCAACTATCATCGCCGTATTCGCACACCGTTGAACTCGCCCCGATAATATTTTCACGACGTTTATCATACCTGTGTCGCGCCTCGGTAGCTCCTCGGGCTAACGACTAAGATGCCGCCGCCGTCTCGATCGCTGCAGGTACGCGCGGCTGAGGAACTCGCCGAAGAAAAGAGAAGAAAAGATAAGCAGGAGAAATCGGGGAAAGGGATGGATGTTGCCTGCGACGCTTTTACGCTCGTTAACCGTTCCCTCCATGCGAAAAGGGGCAGTGTCGGTCATTATTATCCCCCCGAAGCGTCGTGCTAATTATTTATCGGTCCTAGTACGAACAACAGTCTCGACGAGTGACGGGACTTTCAGCGGCACGGAGCGGTCACGCGGCTGCATGTGTGTACGTGTAAGGCGGATAAGACGGGCGTAACACAGTGAGATCTAATCGTGATAGCTGGTGTATTGGTTAAACGTAATTCGTCCCGAAGACAGCCGCAATTGGACGCGTCCGGAAAATAACGAGCAAGCTGCCAGAGGATGAATTAACCGTCGCACGCAAGCGGCAAATAGGGTAAAGCGGTGTGTTTTCGATAAATATAGTCGTGATCACAAGGCCTTCAGTTCCGTCTTCCGACTCTATCGGAGATGTATCATTACACGTTCACGCGCACGGATCTTTAATGAATACCTAACGAGATAATCGCGTGTGAATACATAGTATGTATCCGAATAGCTCGGAAGTTCAATTCAGCTTTATCATATCGAAGCGGATATTTTACGTACATCGGGCGATTATATAAGTGAAATACAAGTATAATATGGTAATCGCGGATTCTGATTGAATTTCTCGTTCCACAATTTTAATATCTGATGATGAAAGACAAATCGCGCGAGAAATATTGAATAAGGACCATCCACGCGTTTGCATCGCCGAAGATTAATCTGAAGAAAGCCCCTTGATTCTAATTGCTTATAAATTGGAAAATGTTCGTATCTATAAAAAAAAAATCTCGTGTCAATATATTGCTTAAAAAAAGACCTGTAAAAATTTGAATGAAACTCGTAAACAGTTTACCCGATATTGAAACGCGATACGAATGGATTGAGGTATTATTAATCGCGCTCGCGGAAACAAACTAGTAGCCTTAATAGATGAAAATATTTGCGTAGCTGCGAAATCGCGTATTCGATAAATACGTCCATTGTAGCGACCTCGTAAATACGCATATTACGGCCCGTGAAATCGGATAATCGTTTGCCGATACCGGACGAACGAATACAGCGTGTGATAACGTTTTGTCCACGCTCAGCAGATTGGCGTTCGGTACACGCTGAGCCATCGTTCGCGCGCGCGCTTGCGAAAAACCCATCGCCATTTCCAGGGCCGCAAACAAAATCGAAGATTATGCCCGAAACTTTCGACAATGGTTCACCGCGCGTTAATCGAATAGAATCGCCCCGTGTGCCGTCCCCGTTGTTCGTGCTCCGGTCCTCTCGCTGCCGTCGTCATTCTAGCACTTTATACTTCACCAACTATATTTCACTCCCATCGCCTGTAATTTTATGTGCCGGCTGTCCCACCTATCTTCGAGACGCGCGGAGAGCCAGGGCCCTCGTCAACCCGCCAGAGCCCCCGATATCCAAAGTTTATTACCGGTGATAACCCGTAAATCGCTGTCCGTAGGAAACGGGTATAAGCGATAGCGCGAGGTCGTAATCTACACCCAATCACTCTGCAAAGCCGGCGAATGAGAAATCGGCATCACCGATTTTACCGATCCGGCGTGCATCTGCTTGCGTTGGTAGTACAAGAAGAGATAGTACAAGAAGAGATTCCTTCTGCATACTCGTCATATTACGCAATAGTAATTTGCGACGTTGCTTGCAGAAATAACCAAAGAGACTGGGAACATTTAATTATCAATATTAAATCACTTTTGTTTTGATATCTGGCACAGAGATTCATGACAGCGTAACATTGTATCGAAATATTTAAAGAGTATCGTAACAGAGTTCATTAAAATAATTGAAAATGACGCAGATTTATATAAAACCAAGTTAATACAAATTAATAGTGAATTATCAGCGCTTCAATTGTTACATGTTCAGTGCTAATATTTGCGACGGACAAACATGTAATGAATTAATAGCAGAGAGAATGTATTTATTTTAGGTTGTTGCAGAATTGATTCGGTTTTACGGTCGGCAGTGTTGGCAAACGAAAATTATTTTACGGCATTCAAGGAAGCTATTTATTCGTCGAATTAATCGCGCGCGAATGGTAAATAGGTCTGTTACGGAAATTTCGTAAAAAAAAATCCCGAGATAAAGCTGACGCGGGAATAATTAAACGATGGAACTCTCTGGCGGGTTTATCGGATTCGATTTGACGAAAAAAACATGAAATATTGCCGAATTCCAAACTCGTGTTTTTTGTTTGCGTATTTATATTTGTTTTTAAACGTATATTTAAAACCAAAGAGAAGATGATTTTTGATGAACCTTTGATTATCCAAGTTAAAATTTTTTGCTAAAAACCTCTCCGCAAAATTTTCGAGATTCCAACGCATTATTAATCAAACATGAAAGGATAATTTATTTCATTATTTTATCACTATCCGAACGTAGAAGTTAAATATGAAAAATACTCGCTGTTTATTTTCTCGTTTGCGCGATATTTTAAGCACTCGCGTAATTCATTTCGCGTTGTCGGAAACGTGATATGCTCAATACGTCATCGCGCGCAAGCTTTCCCCGCATAGTTTCTAACTATCCGACAAAAAGTTTCGGTCCAAATTTATCACTGGTACAATCGCAATCTAGGTAACGGCGCCAACCAAATTAACTCATGTATGCACCGTGCGTTCGATATAACGGAAAATTTTTTTTTTATTCTTTTTTTAATAACGAACATTTTAATAACAGATTTTGTTTTCAACGATTAATTATTCAAGAGAACTGTAAAATGTCATGGATTACTGAATTAAACGATCGCTGCAGAGTTTGCTCATCTACATTGTTCTCGAGCTTAACGAGCGATTGATACGTCATTGCGGCGGAATATATCCATTGCCGAAGCTCGGCAGTGGATTGTAGACGCAATCGATTAGCGTGCAAGACACTTGACCCGGTTTATCGGCGTCGTCGGCTAATGAGTTGGCTGAATTCAACTCGTCCTCGTCGTTCTCCAATCAACCCCGGAGTAAACTGACCAGAACCACTGGTCCGTCGATGTCTCGTTGGTTCACGTACGAGGGCACGTATGCGTGCACGCCTGCACGCATACGACGCGTACGTGTATACATCTAAACTGCTCGCAGGGGGTTGTTGCTGGTCGCACATAGCGCATAAATTTTCGTGCGCGCGTACATGCGTGGCGCACGCACCGTTGGCGTTCCTTAACGACGGAAATATATATCGAGGTGATTCCACGCGCGCAGGAATTTCCGACGAACGCCGACGAATGCGATGCCAGGCTTGAACACGTGTCCGCGCAAATGAATGTGAGATCGAACGTAACGAATCGATAAGAGCCAGATGGTACTTGCGTTCTTGATCGATTTTTGTAGAAAGTAGCGTAGTGTTACGCGTAATTTCTCTTAACGGCGACGTGATTTTCGTAAGAAATTTGCGCAATTTTTTTTGTATGTAAATAATTCTTACGTTTTGCGTTAAAATTTTCTATTATGAAATATTTGATTTTTCATATCAGAGATTGTGAGAAATGACAACATTTTTCTGGGTTCTTTTTTTATTCAAGCACACACGCTAAATTCTGATCAAGTTCCGGAATGTCTCATTAAGTCGCGGTGCGTGCGCGCAAATTGTTTTCTTTAGGACCATCCAATTAATGAGAAAATTTGCTTTGAGAGAAATAGACTACGAGTCGCTCGGACAGGGCTTGAATAGCAAAAATAACGAGGGTTTGCATGCGCGCGATATCAACTCGGGACGTGTACTGTCTAAACCCTCATGCAGTTTAAATCGTCGCGTCGTAGCTCCGCGTGTATAGGCGACTGTTTACGAAGGAATTTTCCAACGGACGATGCGCGCATACCGTATCAAATAATTTTGTGCGTTCCAGGAATATTTGGACTGACAAACTTCACGTCTGACGAACTAACAATAACACGGTGCGCCAATGCAATTTGCACCTGCCGTTCCGTCGGTAGCTTTCAATAATTTGTGCGCTGATGTCGTCGCCGCCGCTGCAGCCGCTGCAGCCGCTGCAGCAGTCGTAGTACTCTTCAGCGATTGTCATTACGCTAATTACGAAAGTCACGATGACGACTTTTGCGGAGAGCGACCACAGCGAGCACGAGAAGCCGACGAATCAATTCTCTCTCTTTCTCTCTTTCTCCCTCTTCTGCCTCCCTCCCGCCTCTCTCTCTCTCTCTCTCTCTCTCTCTCTATATATATATATTTTTTTTTTTTATCTACACAAATGCACGGTGTACTCACTCTCATACATGTACGACGCATTTCTCGCGCAAAGGCATTTATCTCTTTGGTGTATGTACGTTTCTCTCAATGGCGTCTTGCATTGCATTAACATATCATGCTAAAGCAAGCAAAAAACGTAATTTTCTTTTTAAAAGATTCTCTCTTACGGTTTTGTTTTGTGATAAAAGTTTAATCTTGCGCTTTCTCACGATGCAGCGAAACTTCTTTTTTTTTTTTACTACCCTTCTAGTCTCGTCAATATTACGGGCGCTTTGCTCTTTGATTTCTATGAACTCGAAATTATTCGTTTTTTTGCGATGCAGCTTCCATCTGAGGTAACAGAAACTGCGGCGTGCATACCGAATGCATTTCAACGAGATTCCTTTCGCCGAGTTTTGCGGACACGAAGCGAAAAACAGTAACGAATATAGCGAACTGGCGCTCCACGGTCTTCTTTGTTCTGTCGGCAGCGCATCTAGATCGAAGCTCGCGTGCGACGTGAATGCCTCCAAAGGATATTCCGCGAACGATCGCGCGGCTCCAGGTGCATCGTGTTCGTATGCACGTCGGTGCAACCACCTCGAGGGAAATTATCGTCGATGTGGGGTTGCAGCCCGGCTGCACAGATGGTGCTACCAGTTTCGCACCGTGGTTGAGGTATTGCGGTTTCTGACCCTCTCCTTCGCGGGAAAAGCTTGCAAAGTAAAGTGCGACTTTTCCGACGTTCGTTAAGGAAATGCGATTGCCATGGTTGCTACGTATTGTACAATGTAAGCGAGCTTTTTCTGCAGCTACATGCAGATTCGGAGGATAACGTTCGCATAACATTCATAAAAAGTTTTATAAATTTTACTCTTTTATTTTTTAGTTCCACATACTAGCATTATGTGCATTATAAAAGTTACGAAACGCTACGTATATTTTTTAAAATTAAATTTTTTAATTTAAGCTCTTTGCAGTGCGGATGGTTAAGATGAAACAATACTTATACTGTGATATTCGTCCTCTTATGCCGGATATTATTTTCATCTTTCTTATCGTCATTACTGTCGTCATTATAGGATGTCGCTAGAAAGAAAAGTAGGCGACAGAAACATGACTTTAATGAATTGCACAGCTACTATCATGTTGTATTCATGGTACGTGCATGCATGCATATATGTGATTGCATTCGAGCGTCTTTGTACAGTAAAAAAAAAAACTCTGGATTTTGTTTCGTTTTCGAAGCACAATGCGTAGCAAGCGAAGGAGATGCTCCGCTCTTTCATCTTTTATTGTTCACAGCAAGAGAGTACTCTTTCTTTTTTATTCAACTTACAATTAGGCATAATTACACGTGCGTCAAGTATTCATGAGAGCATGTGATGAGCGCATACGTCACCGTAGTCTATAGTAAATTAAGATCTTTCTGCAGTAATTGCTTTTTGCACTGAGAACACATTTCGTGTTCCTATTTTTCTCGCTTACATGCTGATATTTTTTACCAGCGTTGTACCGTACATTTCAAGATTACGTCTACGTGGATTATTTACGTTTTGTTTATTTACGTATGTGTTATTTACACGAATATTTTTTATGCAGATAATACACAAACAATGTAAATTATTATAAATAGATAACACCAGAAAATACAGGATAAACAAGAAAGTAATTTAGTTATAAGATATTGTTAATATATCTGACTTTGATATTAATAAAATAAAAAAATATATAACAACAGAAATATTAAAAACTAATATAATTTTTGATGAAATCTAAATCTTCGATGATGATTAATCGATTATTGTTTATATAGACGACATATAACATAATTTACATTGTTTACATCGTTTACATGTAATGTAAATTATTTATATTTTATGTGTAATCGTCCAATCTTACTTTTTACTGCGTTAAGTTTAAATATATTTAATGTAATGACATAGAATTTTTTAAGATTTAATTATGACATTTCGATTAACTCTAATAAATTTTGCAACATTAGTACGCGTTAAATATTATTTAAAAATTAAATACACATATATAATTTAAAAAATTTCTTTTTACACATACTATTATATATTTCTACAAAACAAATCAATTTATAAATAATGTTGCTTTAAAACTGAATTCTCAACATGAAAGTTGCATTAGTCTGATCTAATATATACCTATAATAAAAAATTGAGGTAGCGGAAATTGAAATTGTACACTTCTATATTGAAAAATATAGAAATCCTTATTCCTTCAATCTCGCGGGACCATCATTTTAAATCCATGATTATTTTTCTCGTAAAATCGTGCTTTCTGTTTCCTAACATATTTCAAAATACTTCCGTTTACATTATGCGACTAAAATCGTATGTACGTTCAACTTTACGAATTTACAAAGAACAGTGACGACGTGTGTTAACCACTCCATGCGTTCATCACGAGTTTTCTCTCCTTCTCTGATGCAGCGAGCTCGCAAAGACCTGTGATGAAGTGCATCTCTCGGCAGTCGGGGGGATAGCGCACAGCGAATGGGGTGGTTTGTCAGCGGAAAAAAAGTGAAAAAACAGAGAGATCGCGGACCATGTGTCTTCGGTTGTGCGTGTGTGTGTGCGCGCGTGCGGACCCTGCAGATTATTATAATAAAAGTTTCTCTCTTTTTCCCGACTTTGTACGCTTGCGATAGCGTTATCCACTTTATCTGATTGACGCGCGCATTGCGTCTTCATTTGCATTTGTCGCGCGCATGCAAAACTGGAACGTGCATCGTCAATGGCTAGATAACAATGACGAAATACATTTCCGCGCTTTGTACTCTCTCTTCGCCGTCTAATCGATAATAGAAAACGCTGCATTCTCTTTGCTGCCGCATTTAAACGATTCATTCTATTATAATATTATTAATTGCATTTGTATAATTATTTCAGACAAAATATCTCAGAAAATTACATCGATTTGATAATGATACAATTTTATTTCAACTAATTGTTCATCAATCTTTTTTTTCCTTACCGGTTAGCTTGGTCAACAACAATTATCAACGTGCGCTCTTTCTTTCTCTCTCTATCACACGTAATGAGTTTCTAATACTCGCCCTGCTAAGAGCTGTAAATGTTCTCGTAGTTTGATCGTACCTTTTGGTCAAGGTGCGGTATATATGCAGTGTGGTTCCGCATAGAGGCTCATTGTTTTACCCCTGAATCAATTACATGGCTCGGCTCCCGTCCGATGCTATCTCCCGCCCGGAGAGCGCGCGATTCGCGTTCACGTTTGCATTTGCGTTCGCGTTTGCATTCGCGTTCGCGTGTGTCTTCCGTTCTGCTTCGCGAACCTCCGTACTGTGCCTACATGTATGTACCTACAAATGAACTCGGAGATCCGCGATCTGAACCTGGTAATTGGAACGTTCGGATAAAGCTCGCGGCCCATCAGTCCGTCGCGACCGCCCTATATCGATCTTCCTCTCATCCTTGTCTCTCGTTCTCTCTTTCTCTCTCTCTCTCTCTCTCTCTCTCTCTCTCTCTCTCGTGCCGCCTTTTGCCACCGCTATCCCTTTTGCGATAAGCGCTTCCGGACCAAGCATACTCATCGGTCTCTCAACCGGTCTTTTAATTAAATCGAAGCTTTCACGCAATTAAAATTTCGTACCTGTCAGTGAATAAATCGGTTTATTTGCGACTGAACAGGAGTCAGATTAATCGCGTATTAACACGGAATCTGTTTCATAAAAACGTTTGAATGTTGGAACAATTACATCTTTCATTTGCGATATAATTTGAAAATATTTTTATGTTATAAGATATATTCTTAGATAATTTATATTCGTAAACACCATTCAAATGTTTTCATTATTTTTAATTTAAATATCAAAAGAAAAATAAAGATTTATTTTCAGATGAATCTGACATTCTATATCAAATATTAAAACACAAGGAAATCCGTTCTTGTAAAGGCATTATTATTATTATTATTAAATCTTTCGTTAATGCGTCCATTTCTTTAGCGTAAAATACGTAGAGTAATATATTATCGCAGTTTGAACTCAGCAAGACAGCGAACGAATGTTAGATGGAGAAAAAGAGGAACAAGACGGGGAAGACATATAGAAAGGCAAAGCGAACGGCACGCTTGACCTCTTTGAAATTACAGAAATGGAAAGTGTGTGGACGGTCTGCGGAGACGTCAGCACATTCAGTAGCGTCGTATACATGTATATGTCGTGCTTTCGCTCAATCTCTGCGAAGCGGCAAGTCGGCAAGTAGTTACGATTTACTAGCACGCTTGTTCGTTCACGCGAGCGATGTACACGTCCTCGTCAGCCATCGTGTCGGACAACACGGGACAGTTCTTCGTTCCTATATATCAAGCTGCGTCCATGCAACTAAAGGACTGTTACAGTCTGACGGGGCTTTTATCTTCCGTGTTTTTTTCACACAAGCTTTTTGAAAATCTAAATTCCAAATCATCGATAACTGTGTTATCATGCAATATTTTACTATTTTGTTATTCGTCAGGCTTGATAACCTTTTACGCTTTTGGACAGTAAGAACACGGTGAAAATGATAAGAAACAAAAATTCTTGAAAAAGTAGCCAATATATATAATTATTGTTTTACGAGAATTTATTTAATAAAAAATATGTATAATAAAAATACTCATAATTTGATTTGTTCAATACTCACATGCTATGTGATTATTGCAGTTCTTGCATAAAAACCGTGAGTTTGTATCAGAATCAGAGTCGGTTGAACAGGGGCAAATAACTTGAGAACCTAAAGGCATGCTGCAGGAATCCACCGCGGTGAAGCGTCAAAAGACGCGACATTGGATACCGATGTCAGTCTGGTCGCTCGTACCAGCAAATTGAAAATCCACAGAAGCAGAAAATAGAAAAAAAAAAAATCTATAGGAATGAGTCGACGGTCATACGATAAAACTATAGTTTGTTTCGACCAACTACAACCTGCAATAATGTTGTCCGTACTTTAGAAATCATTTACGACTGATGCAACGTTTAAAAAAACGTTATTCCAAGAATTAATTTAATATTAAAATTTATTTTAAATTAAATTTGTTGTAGTGTAGATGTTTTTGATTTTAGGATATCAATACGTGAAAAGTAGCAAAATAAAAGAACTTGAGAAGGAATTTTATACGTATTTAGTTATTACAATATTTTTTAAAGGAATAGTATAAACAAGAATAAATTTTAGATACTCTTTTTTTTGTTCTTTGACTTGAAAGTTCAAAGAAGGAAATATGGCAACGACGGGGTGACATCGAGGGGCGAAAAGGGTAATAGCAAAAGGGAGAGGTAGATTGGACGTGCCGATTTAATTTCGTTGCGAATCACGCTCAGTAAATACCGTTCGTGCGGATCCTGGGAGCCGATCGTGGCTGAAGGAAGAAAGTGGCAGCTGGTACGCTTTAATTAAACGAGCGGAAATGATCCTCAGGTAAATATTAAATGCGACGGACGGGCCGTGTCTCGTTAATATATATACGAGCGGCGCGTGAATATGATTAAACTTGTATCAAGGCAAACCGGATGCGCCGCGCATTGCATCATCAGAAAAATCCTCTCTCGCCGTCGTTAAATTCACTCGTAGTACATCGGCTTTGCATGTGGTTTTTTATTATCGCGCAATGCCCTTACCTTACACGCGACGTCTAAAAAAACAAGAAACGGCGTTACTTTATTTATATACTTCGTGTAAGTGACACAATAAAATAAATCGTTTCACTTTTTATTCTCGGGCCAAACTATTTATTGTGTTAAACGTCTTTCATTAATATTATCAAAATTAAATATTTCTCCACGAGCTGAAGTTTCCAGTAACTGATACTTAATTACATTAAAGCGACGCTACCCCTTAAGATTCTAATTCTTCTGATTGCTTTCCCGCCGCAATGCAGTTCGCCGTAACGAGATTGGCAACGTTAGACTTTCAGAATCCGAGAAGTTTCGACGAGGATTCCGCGTAACCGCGTCCTCAAGAGAAACGCAGATTATCCCAACAAGACGGCCTTTAAACTTTTCCTCGACTTGTCATCGCTCGCCTCGCAATTAGTCTCGCTCGGTGCGTTTTTGTTCCGTGTTTGCCCGGTCGACCTCGCGCGCGACAGTGTCGCGTGCTAAGATGCACGCTAGTGCATCTTGTAGAGAACGATACACGACCCCTCTCCACGGAGCGCGTTAGAGCTCGGTTAACGCGTGCCATGCGTGTCAGTCATTCACTCGGTGTAACGCGACACTTAAAATCTGTGCCGTTATTTTTAACCCGCTTGTAACTTGGTGATTACCCGTTACGCGACGTTAACCTCGCCACGGCCGATAGTATCGAGGCATTAATTTGTGCAAACGAGTAAGACAGCGTGGCTGGGATAACGAGACGGAGGTCCAAACGTGTCGGCTTTGGCAGGGGCGCAAAATAGCAGCCGAAACGATCCTCCGCCGAGATTCCCAAGATAGAACAAGGGGAAGGTTGGCGACCTCATTTTAAAGAACGCTCGATTGATCCGTGGAATAGTGTAAGAAGCTTTTCTGCGTAATTAACGAGTGACGAGTGCAAAATGTATAGCGCCATTCTCGCTAGGAATACTTTCTTTATGCACACATCTGACACCGCTTCTACACATCTGACACCGCTTCTACAAGATATGATTCTCATATTTACGAGTGCTGCGCACTGATGATATGTATGAAGATGTTTCATTTGATTGACCCGCGGGTTAAATCCATTAAGCAACATTCATCGGGATGGAGACTTATCGTGCTAGTAATTACTACGCAGTATTAAAGAAACGTTTAAAGAAATATAAGTAATAAAAGAGAAATTATTTTCCTAATGTCGTATTGTTGTATTGTTGCACATATTGTTGCGCATTATATGATGTGCCACTCCTCGACAGCTCGTGATTAATAGCACACAATTTAATAATGATATGATAATAATAATGTAGGATCATCGCAGAGGTATAAAAATATTTGTGCAGTTATTAAGAAATTTCGAAATAGCTAATATTATGTTATCTGTCCCGACTGCATAACGAACCGAGGGGAAAGGGAGACGTGCATCCAATAAAGCTTAACCCTTTTAAAATTTTCATCCGAGACAGTTAGGGAAACTAATCACGGCGATACAGATCGCGCTAAGGAAATTACCGTGCGCCTCGCCCTCGGCCGTGCCACGAAATACGAAATTCCCCGGCCAGGCGGGGCTACGAATCATGGTCGAAGGGACGCGCCGGTATCAGCGATAGGGCCCCAGAGATTAGATTCGCGCCGCATTATTATGGGCGGGCGCGGTCGTGCGTAACAAATACGGCTGAATTTTCGGGGCACGGCCCGGTCCTATTATCGGCGCGCATTTGTATTCGGCTCGCAAGACGGAGCACGTCGCTTCTCGGCCTAGGCGTTTTCGATGCGAAACGACGGGAAACGCGTTCTCCCACGGGGCCGCATAAGCCGCGCGTTACGCGCGAACGTGAAACGTACGCGCCGACGAGAGGTACGCGAGAGACCCGCCATGAACTCAAATGGAATTCTCTTCCATCTCCTCTCCTCCCCCCGCCCTCTCTCTCTCTCTCTCTCTCTCTCGTGCTCCTGGCCGTCTGGTAGCAGCAACGACGCTTCCACCTGACGTATGGTTATCGTTCTAGACCGTTCGGAACGGTTTCGTTCGCTCGGACGAGCCGGAACATACCGGACGTGTCCGCGCGAGTTACCACGAGCCGAACACGATTTACCCGGGCAATTTATATCGCGGTGAACGTCGTTTCTTCTATCAAACTTGACTCTCTTTTTCGGCCGCCGGCGATGATCCTTGCTAAATAAATAACAGATTTTTATCGGATAAAGTTCGATTTGATCAGTGCGAAGGTATACAGGTGTGTTTTGGGGGCTGGCTTAACGTTTGCTTTAGTATATTTCGTCGTTGCAAAAAAATATGGCAGAAATTTTAAATATAGTAAATTTAAAAACAAATATCGAATGTCGAAACTTCCAATATTCGTCTGATTGCAGTTCAAACATTCGTGTTTAAATGTAATATATATTGATAAAAATATCCTGCGATAAAATATCTCTCGTTCGTTAAAAGCAGGAGTTGCTCAGGCGACGACTATTCGATCCGAAAACCACGTGATAAGTCATGTATCTAATAGAAACTCTAGCGACATCATATATTTATAGCGGCGACCGTAGGGCGATGTGACACGCGGTAGTGATTTCCATCAGACGTTCGATTGGTAAGCGAGCCGCGAACCCTCTCCGGACCGGATGTGACGCGGGGGGAGGTCTACAATTAACTGCTCGTCTCCGACGAATATATGGACCGTTCGTGCGGGCTGCGCCGTGTCATACGTCACGTCTTTCGGTGCGCGGTATTTCGGCGTAACGAGTTGAGTCGCACGCGTTATTCGGGCGCGACGTGAGTAACGATCGGGCGAAACCCGCTGCAACATGATGCAACGCGACGCGTCGCACTGCGTCGCGCCGCGCCGCGCCATGCCAAACCGAGCCAGGCGAACGTACGAACGGCATCCCGCGAACGCGATACAGCCCCAAAGTTTCGGATTTCTACGGCCGTACGAAAGTTACCGTCACGGAAGGCAGACGGTGCACGGTGCGCTGACGAGATGGCGAGAGCGCGGCGGAATCGGGAATTTATGGAACGACGGGACTTGGGGTATCTCCCTCGTTGGGAACTCACGGGAGACGACGCGCCGTTAAACGTTGTACCTGCCTGCCTTGCAGCGATAATATACCTCGTTACTCGCGCGTAACAGTTACTCCCGCAACACTCGCCCCGTAATTTCGGCGTTCCTCGTACCACACTTGACGTCCTTTCCTACGGCCTCTCTAACCCTTCGATACGCTTTCAACACCGAAACTACCCTTTTACGCAATACTGTTTTCTCTTCGCGTATATAATTTTAAAGATTTTGCTTCAGTGAAAAGAAAAATACTATTATATTTATTAAATTGCGTTGTGCGGGCATAAAAAATGTCATTTTGAATTATCTGCCACAATTTCCAATAAAGCGTTTATTTAATAACGCGTCAATTAAACTTTATTGCGATAGAAAAACTATTTCTGATTGTTCATTACGTAACTACAATGGAACATTCAATGAACGTTGATGAAATAGTTTCACGCAAAATGCCGAAGCAAAATAGTTCGACGGTATCGACTGTAATCACCGTGCGTGCAAATTTGATTGCACAATCGATACGAGTTTTTTCTCGCTCTAATTTATAAACTCGCCCACCACGTGAGTAAACCCGTGGTACAAAAAACTCGTTCACCGCCATCTCTGACGAACGGAACGTTTGCAGAACCCCTACATAAAGACAAAACTTTTCGGTCGACGCGAGGGTTGTTTCGACAAGGGTCAGAAGCCTATTCAAATTATTACACGTACGGCAACCCTTTTGAAATACGATGGTAACGAGGTGCTCGTTGCGTTTTGGGTAATTCCGATAATTGGATAATTCCGATAATTTCGGTAAGGCTCTCTCGTAATTCCCTCCAAATTATTCTAAACGGGATATGCACTTTTGAAAAGAAGTGTTGGCGTGACTTCAATGCGGTAAACCGCAAGTAACTGCCACTTCAGGTAATACGAAAGCTTTCAAGTCGAGAATTGTAGAGACAGAAGTAACAAGAAACAAAACTTCCCCAAAAAGAAACACGATGCTGCGTCCTTCTCGATTTAGAGAATGACTTTTTACGACAAAACTTAATTAGGATCGAATTAGCGAAGGGGAGCCGAGTGTCATTTTTGCGAGACAGAAATACTTTTATAATTAAGATGTTGACATATGTTATTCTCGTAATAAATCGCACGTGTTCACACGTTACTTTTCGGTACATTTTTATATTTTTATATTTTACTATATTTTAGTATCGTATATATTTTTTTAATATGATAACATTTATGAATTAGATATAAATAACAGAAAATGATAATGATGATGATTAGATAAGAATAATGTAATTGTTAATAATATTTTTAAATATGAATTCTAATTGCTATTCTTGCTTCTCTCAAATGAACAAAATATAAAAATGTACATACAATATAATATAATAGGTTGAATTTTTTTTTGCTAGATTGTTGATTTTTGCTTCTTAATTTTTGATCTCGAAATGGAAAGCAATTAAAGCGACTGGTTTCATTTAACGATCGACATAAATAAAGGTCGAATATAATATGTCGCAAACAAAAACTCTATTTGCTGAGAGCTTTATATCATTCTACGCGATGCACTAATATCCTAATAAATCGCAATTGTTGTTTTTAGAACGTCACTATTGCATACAGAAATATAACCGTAGCAAGCAATAAACACCTTTCTTATTACTCATCAAATATTAACTACGTACCCATCAAGCAAACCGTACAATTAATTGCATCATAAAAGATAATCGAATTACTTTATTCAATAAAAGTTTGCTCCCATTAAATGGCATAACCCATATTTAGCAACTTACTGTGGAATGTAACATGACATATTGATTTGCAACACCGTGTATGCCATAATTTGTATTAAATTCACATTTACTTGACACTTTTAGCGTACGTCATGATATATCAACTTAAAATTGTACATTTTTATTGGTCTGTTAAATATGTAACTTGTATTTTTTATTGTACGCTTAATCTTTTACACATTTCAAACAGTGATAATTGTAAAGTTATTCAGATGCGATTCTGAATCGTGAGTATACACGAATATCTGGATGTTTAAAGACACGTTAAGTCACGTCACACACACGTTCGTTTGTGTGCGTTTAATAGTACAATAAAAGTTTCACTTCACTTTATCCATAAGAACCGCAATAATTGCTTTCCAAACGCGGAACACGAATGCGGCTGACGCCGTGCAACGGTATCGAGAATGCAAATTGGCGAAAACCTTGCCCCGTACCGTACCACACACATTCGGACGTTTTTCAACGAACAGATGCGCTACCCGCGCGAAATGCAGCCGCGCCTCGCTCGCAGTTTGTAACAGGCTCGCTGTTACGAGCCCGCTTTCGCAGATGCGTTCCTTTGACGACGCGCGCAGCACAATGTGCATTACGAGCATGCACCCGCTACTCTTACGCGAAAGCCTTTGCAGCCGGACGAACGCTAATGACCTTAATGAGGCTGTTTTGACGCTTGCCCGCTCAGCCGTCCCCAGTCCCGTCGCTATGCACTTCACTCCTCAGCGTAGTGTAACCACAGTGCCGGGAGTAATTGCCGCCGATGCACGCTTGGCCCCGCTCGCTCTCGCCTAATTGCGCCGGATTCCTTGTCAAGCATGAACATCCGATATCGAGGTCATGTCCGAGTAACGCCTCGACCAGCTTGGTCGACACTTGCTCACGCGTCCTTCTCTCGATCCTTCACTTTGTCACAATTTCATCACGTTCGGGAACGTGCAGATGTTATTTTCTACGATTGCGAAAAGTGTAGCGTATGAGCGTCAATTGCGTATCCTGAAGTACGTTAATCCGCTAAAAATCGCATAGCTAGAGAAATAACTATTAATATTGTAAATACCAAGGAAGCATTAAACTGACTTTCAGTATCTAACTACTATCTACAAATGATAAAGTAATATTATTAAAATCTTATTTTTTTTCTTCAAAATTTATGAATATATTTATTTCAATATTGCATCGATATTATTATATTTATTTTAACTGATAATTTCAAATATCCCTATAAATGAATTAATAATATATTTTCTCTACTGAACATCTATATATGTCATTAATAAAACTAATTTACAATTCAATATATGAGTTTAATTATTATTACACTGTAATAATAGTCTCAATATTACGTTGTTCACATTTAATAATTTTGGTATCTAAATTTATAAAAATCTGTTTCACAAGTACAAATGTTAAGATTCTTCGAGAATATTTGTTAAAATGTTTTCGAGTATTGTTCAAACTACGATATTGACCACTCTACTATCGTTCCGAACAATTAGAAGTACTAATACGAATACGCGCGCACGTAGAATGGATTCCGCGTCGCTGTAATATTGGATATCAAAGTTTACGCCGATTATCCGGGACAATTTTCCGCGGATTGAGACTATACTCGAAAACGGACGATAAAAATCATGCATAGATCCTAGAAAAGCGAATTAGAAACGTTTGTACCAAACTATTCCCCGATGCTATTCAACTAACGTGCGCGCAGATGTGCTTGCGTCCAAAACAATGAACGAGTACACATACATCTTGCGAAGGGATGTTGCGAATATATACACGTCGACAAAGTACGACCATGTCGATAGGGGATCATGATCAACTAGCCGAAACGAGCTTGCTTCAAATCTGCTTTCACTCGAGAAGTCTGATGATCACGTTGCTAATTAATCGTGCAATTAAGTGGTCTTTTGACCATGATTCGCTAATACGGCGCATTATGAGAGATTTGTACTTAGAAGCACGATGGAAAGAACTTTCCGGGATACGGCTAATGCATTTTAAAATGTCGGTAGTTTTGAACTGGACAATAAGCGACATTGACTGGCAGGGCAAGAATATACAAGTACATATAGCTATTAGTGTTGTATCATAAATTTGTGTCACTTATATTGATTTGGAATCGTGATATCGTGATATTTCTTTTCCCGTAATTTGATTTCGTTAAATCGGGATATGCACTTCTTTTTAACGTTATGAAACTTTTTCTCAATTTCTATAAACAGGTATTGTGTCCGGTAACAGTATTTCATTATTGGAAAACGGATAAGCGTTTAGTGTTCGATAAAAGATCGCATGTGCTGTTTTTGTTCGTGTATGCGGGTTAATGTTTTCTTCCAGTTTCGAAATTGTTACCAAGTTTCCTGAAGCGAGAGATATGACTCGTTTCTCTCTGGGTCACTAACTTCTTGGAGCGAATCCAAGTTTTGCATATCATTCGTGCAACTACCTTCACTACATAAGACCTCGATTTATATAAAATAAATTTTATAGTAATCTTTGTGTATATCCCCTTTCTCCTGCGCATTTTTAAAAGCAAAAATCTTTTTTGAAAAGAAATAAAATTTTTCTTTTTATGTGTCCTGCCGCCATTATTGCTTTCTTTGAGGAAAATCACTTTTAAGAAAAAGAAAATGTACGTCGCTGTTAATTCCATTCTCATTCGACATTTCTTGAGATGAAATTTAACCACAATGGAGAACGATCCTTAAAGTTTGCATAGTGAATTTACATCTCTGCGTTGTCCATGTCGCCTACACGTCTTACACTTTCTTATTCTCTTCACTGTCAACGCTTTACAAAAGTGAGATCGGTCAATCCTTGTGTCCTTGATAGCAGCTTAGAATGCGCGCTACTAACAAATTAACAGAGGCACGGGAAAAAGGGACAATTTATCGTGCCTTGTTAAAAGTACATTTTCTACGAACGATTGCAACATTTCACGCGACATTTTCACAATCCCACACGCTTTTGCGATTGTACATTTGTGATGCATGTCTAAGCTTATCGCGAATCTTGCAATGACGCCTTTCGACATCGTTCAGTGGAATATAACGAAACTGCAGACAGTCGCTTTTGAAAGGCAAACGCAATGATTTCCAACGCCGGAGCAACGTAACTTCTTTCTCCCTGAGAGAACGTTCGACGATAAGTAATGATGGTACAATTTGGACGATAAAACATTGCACTTAAATTATCTCTTTGATTAGTCGAGATAAATAAAATTCGCGTAACTGCGCAAACACACGCACCTTACTTTCTCGATCGACTTGAATAACATTGAATTTGTAAAGCAAGACA
The DNA here is from genome assembly GCF_016802725.1 of Solenopsis invicta. NCBI lineage: Eukaryota > Metazoa > Arthropoda > Insecta > Hymenoptera > Formicidae > Solenopsis > Solenopsis invicta. The sequence continues at coordinate 21,504,703 of NC_052666.1, read as the reverse complement.
ATATTTTAAACTGCTTTCAAGTAGTGCGAACTGAGAGGAAGCCGTTAAAAGAAGGACGCCGGAAAAGGGACTTGGAAGCTCAGTGCGAGGAATTACGTACGGGTATTACTCGAAGTAACGATAATAACAATGATAATCGTAATAAAACGAGGCAACGTCCCGTGGACAATGTTATTCTCTATTATATGCTCCCGCACTTGCTGTTGCAGCAGCCAGTAGCAGGGATAGTTGCTTCCGAGACACGACGACAACGACGATCATTTTAGCAAGCAGTAATCGCGAGAATGAGATTGAAATGCATTCAGCGCGTTTACGGCCACTTAGTCGTCCGCCTGGATTCTCCCCGGTCGCTCCTATTCCGTTGAAAGAAAACCGGTAGCGAAGAGCAAGGCATGGGCACAGGCACGTCAGTGCAGCAGTACTACCTTCAAATATATCCATTCGCATGTATTGTGTCTGCCGTATTTACCGAAGAACTTCGCCGACCCCGTGAATTGTTCGTCAGCGTTGATTTTGCTCGCGGAGTCGACATCGTGCGCGGAAGCGACGAAGAAGAACGACCGGATCTGCAGGGAAGGGAGTTTGATTTTCTTTTCATGGCGATTCTTCGCTTCCCTATCCGTTATGCAAAGAGTACGCTGTCGAGGAGGATGAGAAAGTTGAGAGATATCGTCGAGTGGCGAGTAAACGAACGGCTGACGAGCGCCGCCATCGGGAATTTGAGCGCTCGAGACTCGATTGCCCATTGTGTCTGCGATAATAATTATTTATTGCTTGGAGCATCAGAGAATACCAAATTAAGCGGAATTTCGTCTCTGCCGATAATTAAACAACCTCACAGTATCTTAATTATTCGGTAAAGCATCTCGTTTACTTCAAGCTGTAAAATTATTTGCGGAAAAACGAATTGAAATTAAATGAATAGAATTTTATAGAGATATTTTTCACTCGAGTATCGTCTTAATTGCGATTTGTAGGATTATTATAAACTCTCAACGAAAACACGTGTTTACGGTAAGTTAATCTTAAACGACGTTTTTCTCAGGGGCGATTCTTCGCGCGCTTACCGGCCAACTGTAAGTCGTTTATTAAATTGCATCGGCATTCTCTTAAGCAAAATAAGCGCAATTGCAGGCAATGGACGTTAAACGCAAGGCCGATGGTACACCGCGTCGTGACTTCTGTGCGCGCTCAGACGTGCAGCGGACGGCATTACACGAGACAAGAATGTGGCGAGGGCATGTATTATGCCGTGATTAAGGGAGCATGCAAGTAATTTGCTAAACTGGAGTAACGTCGTAATAAACACCGTTTTATGCTATTCCGCCGCCTCTCCTCGTTCGTGCGTCCGCGCCGCAAGGAGCGGGCGTGGAAGAACCGCGCGGAATGCAGTCGCAGGTTCTTCTGCGACAAGTGACATCGCTGTGGTTAACTAGTTTCCAAGTAAAGCAGCGCCGCGAACATTTATGAACAGTCAGAACTTATTAGCCGTCGAGATAATGAAAAACATGGGAAAACTTGTTAGGAAGCAATTTAAATAATTCTATGCTGAGAATAGCAGACTACGGAGAATAGTAGACATGCATTTTATGTAATTATTGAACGAAACAGTTGATAAACAGTTTTGTAATTTGTTCAATTTGTCAAAAAAAAAAAAAAAATTTTTTTTTTTTAAAAGTAGCTAATTTTTTTTATTTGATTTGAAAAATTAAATAATATATGTGTAATATTATCAGATTTAAAGGCCTTAAAGATATATTTATTTTAACGTGGACTTTAATGTTCAGGTGATGGTACACCTGAATAACATAAAAATTCCTTGATGAGAGCGAGAGCTGGGCTGAAACTCTTATTATGGATCGCGTGCCATAACTTGTGGGTTGATCGACTCGAGACGCGTCCTCGAACGGTCGTTTCTTGCGAGGCGGTATAATGAAAGTCGGAATCCCAAAAGGTGGAAGCCGACCTACACTTTCACAGTCACGCGGTATTTAGTCGGATAGGCCTGGCCCCTGATTCGCACGTAGGTGGGAAAGGTGGTCCTGGATTCGTGAGCGGATGGTTAGCAATAGCCGCGTAGGAACGCCACGTCGTTGCGTCGTATCACGCCGCCGCGCCGCAACAAAAGGCGAACCGCGAGCGGAATGGAACGCGACGGAATGCCAGCGGCGTGTGAATTACATTCCTGACACGGGCTAAGCACAGCCTCGACATCCCATAGAGCCACCTTACCGAACTCCTTCTCCCTCGCACCCTGCGCCCTTTCTTTCCCCATTACCACTTTTCGTCTCCCCCTCGAGAGAGATGCTTAACGCGGTTCGGACGGGCCCGCGAGGATCGTGCTTTTAGCGACGCGATCTTGCCTCGATCAGCAGCTTTTTACACTCCGGTCGAGACCAGCTCAGGTGGCCCGGTCCCTGGAAGTCTTCAAATAAATCGAGACCCGATTTATCTCGATATTCCGGGACCGGTGAAAGAAGCGACGATTCATTTCGTGCTCCACATTTCGTGCTCGCAAGAAGCGCCTGTTTAACAGCGGTTCTTTCTATTCGGCATGACGGTTCTCTGACTAACTTTCTTTGCGTTGTGAAGAGCTGCGATACCACGAAGTAATTGCACTATAAATATCTACAGAAATGTACAATAATCGAGATTAATTTCACGTACGCATGAACAAAGCCAATAGCCCATGTTTTTTATTTCGTTGAAATAATTATGTGATAAGTCTAAAAAAAGATAATACACAAAATCACATGCAAAAATGAATAAGAATGAAAAATGTTTTTATAATTGTTCAAAACTTATCGTACTTGCATGTGTGCCAAATATAATTTAAGTACTTATTACAAGTTCTCATGAGCAAAAAGTTTTCTCGGAAACATATTGCTGGCAGTTTCTATAACGGGATTCTTCCTATAGTTGCAAGTCGCACAAATGGCAAACGTCATCCATAGCTAATCGGAAAGATTGTTGCCAACCGGTAGACATAATAGATCAACTAGAACAGTTGTTTTTACAGGATCGCAAACGCGTCAGGTGTAAATAATGTTAACACGAAGTGTAGCCGGCGATCGAGTCTGCCGGTGCAAGGAACCGGTATACGCGATCAGGTAATGAATAGTCGAGACGAGCATCGAAGTATAAATGATCACGCGCGAGTGTGTCGAACCGACAATTTTCTCCGCGTTGTGCTGTCCAGAGTCCGATGACAGTGTCGATAATTGCCAATCACTCAAGCGCTATCGGACGCTGGAGATATGCGGCGAGCAGTTTGGAGAACGTGCGCGTCGATTGACGCGTACAATGTCGCCGTTTATTCACCGGCCCGCTTCCATTGTGGTCGCGCCGACAATACAGTTTTGTTCGATACTTACCAATGAGTCACGCCCGATAATCGCGGGACTTTTCGAGTACATCGGAATATACGCTCGTACGACGCGCGTGCATGCGTATAAGCGGCACAATACGCATTTGTCTCTTTAACAGGTCAATTATGGCCCTGTTTTAACGCTCCATTCCCCGTCGTGACGCTGCTGCGCGCATGGAGTTGTGCTTTGCTGGCGTCGCGCGATGAGGCACATCTCGCAAATGTCAAGGGAACGAAAGTATTTAGAAAAGTCACGTATTATCAATCGCAAACACGCAATGCGATCTCTAATGTTACAATACTGAGCGAGAGTCGAGAGAACGCCAATGCACGGAATCGCGATCGCGAGGAACACGCGGCAGCCAACTGCCGCAATCCGCTCGACGTTTGACGTGTCGGAATACGCGCGAGAGATCAGAGGTTAATATTACTACTGTCTCTAGTGTGCCAGTACGTTAAACGTGTCATATTTTCCACGCGAGCATAAATGCATTTCTTACACGCGGCGAAGGTGACGCACCTATGTCCTCCTCTCGCCAGTCGATCTTGCCTCGTATGGAAAACGCTTTCCGCGGAGTCGTTAACCCGGCTCTCAGTGTCATCGGTCGCGGACAGCCAATCCGTTGTCTCGTGTCTCTTCTTCGCGAAATAGCGTATGCACTTCCGCGTAACAAACCGGCATTCAACAGCGGCACAGGCAAGGATCGCGCGTTACAAGCGACTCGAGCCGGAGGGGGACACAACGGTTTGCCTGTACCGGTAACTCGAACACGACGCAACGTATGAGATTCCGCTAAACGCAGTCGGACGCACGTTGTACGTTCGATCGTTGGATGGACAGAGAGCCGGTGAAGATCCGCAGGACCGGTATTCGACTCCAAGGGAGCCGACGTTTGACCTTTCCCTCTGGCGTTACAACCAGCTGTCTTCCTCTCTCTCTCTCTCTCTCGAGCCGACGTACAATTCGCGGATTAGATCTGGACAGTTGGACTTTGCGAATAATCAGATAACATCTCTCTCTCTCTCTCTCTTTCTCTTCTCTTCTCTCTGTATCAAGTTTCATTACTTCGGCGGATAAATTTAGTATACTCGGTATGCGCCTAACTTGCGGCGCTAGCTTTTGCAAAAGTCGCAGTAAGGGGCATGAGAAATAATAATAATAATCGTAACGAGGAATATCACCGAAAATGAGTCCAAAACGCGGGCTTGGCTAGATGGATAAGCATGCATCTGGTTGGAACGAGCGTTGACAACACCAGCAACGGTCACTTCGTTATCTAAAAGTCCGAAGACAGGTGCTACTCGTGCGAGAGATAAAAAGGTGTGATTTCGTCCGAACGAACGCTTCCACAAGCAAATTGCGAGAGAGTGGGACTCGAATGGACGAACATAACAACAAGGACGAAAATTCGAAGTCACATTACTCGAGTTACAGACGACGCGACGCCGATTTATATTCCTCTCTATTATCCGCGAAACGTGACTGGGGAAATGATCCGAGGATCAGTCTAAATTTCTAATTCAAGCGAAGGGTCATTTTTATGAGGCTGCCGCATTAACATCATATTGAGAGAATGTCTCGAAGACATTTTTTTTTTCGAGAATCGTTGTTAAAGAATTTAAAACTCTTCCAGCGGATTTCAAAGCGATATACTTGTACTACGATAATAAGACAAATTTAATTTACAATAATGTATTATTTACGATAAATAAAAGCGTTTACGTTTGATAAATTGCAGTTAAAGCGAGGAAATGTCTTTTCTTCGAGAACAGCCGACTACCATCTCTTGTAATCCAACTCGCGTAATTTGATTGACGTTTATTACCAGATAAAATCCCTTCCCAGGTTATTACAGACTTTCATTCGCGATGCTTATCTATAACGCATCTTAATTATGTTTTATATTTCGAAATGGGTCTTGACGGCCGTACGATCGGACAGTAGCAGCGTTTTACCATTAACCTACGTATCCACATCGGCGATTAATCCGCGGTGTGGCAGTATCAATCAATTTTAATTCGTCGGTAGTCCATGCGTGCGGACTGTCGGGTCCACCTTGTACCTGCCGGGGCCGGCTACCGATTTTGAGAAGGGTAATTCGGAACTCGTCGTGAGGTGCCTTGACACGCGTGATTTCATCCTTACGAGTCGAATCGAACTCGCATCGTGGAACGCCAATCAACGCGCCGACCCCGTTTCAGCCCCGATACAATCTGACAATCTATCCCGCCGGCACCTACCCGTCGGCCGGCGATGATACAACGCGGTGGCATCGCGGCCGCGTGACAAATGATTCGGTTTAACAAAACCCCACCGGATACTCGAACCTGTTCGTTACCAGCTTCGTTATCGCATCGAGCTTATGTTAGTTGAATCTAGATACCGGCGCGCAAGAGCGCCAACGTGGGCGTGCTCTGGTTATTTCGATTTAACTAAGCATGACACGATAACGAGACGATGAGCTGACGACGTAAAGCAATATCGCTAAGAGGTAACAATTTAAGAAACAATCAAAGTTGCCCGTATTTAATCACGAGTTCGACACTGTCGTTTGCGACTGAACTTGTTATCGATGGAAATTAAACTGACTTTGTATTATACTTTCGTGTTATCCTGATTTTTAACTGTGGTTCGATTAAATTAGTATTATATTTATATATATATATGATTAACTAATTATTAGACTAATTAAAAGAGAATTATATTTTTATAATAATTTAGAATATTAATAAAGAGTTGTTCTATTCCGATTTAAGCATACACAGAGAAAAAAAGTCAAAATATTATATTATTAATAATAATATTAGATTAGTAAGCAATTGTTATTTGTGTTTTTTTTTATATTTAGCTATACAATAAAAAAATTTGATTTTCTTATTAATCAGTATATTTGCTAAGAATAAAATTTTATTTTGTAAAATCCAAAAAAAAACACTTGAAAATTTATTTGTGGGATGTAAATTTTTTTAAGTGTCTTTTTCTCTGTGTAATGTACTAAATGCAGTAGAAGATAAAATTGTTGAAGAGAACTCCGTAAGTAAAGTGACAATGGTCTTGATTTGTCCGAAAATGCACGTGGGCAGCACGTATCATCTCAATGTCTCGTAACAATGTAACCTTGCTGACTACTGTAAGTACCATGACCATGACAGAACCATTGTTGAGCCTTCCAAAGAGTCCGACGAGCTTTTGGAGAAACGCTGACTAAAACCTCAGATTTTTCCAAAGTACGTGCAGTGCAGAAGAAAATAAGGTCCAGACTCACGTTTGCGAAGAGAATAGTCAGTAATTGCGATAAAATCTCAGTGCGGGGGAAACGACGTCGGAAAGACAATGCGCATACGCGATTAGAAATCTCTCACTTCCGAGAGATTCGCGACAGAGGTAAAAGTCGGTCATTCCGTGTATAGCACTTTAACCGGACGTGATAAAATCTGAAAACGAAATTTGCGTACAAAATATCTCCTTTCGATGAACGCATATTGCAGCTCAATCCTTTCGAATTAACACCACGTAGTGACGCGGGTAACATAGACGTGAACGTTTCTGCACGGACGGAAAGCAATACGTTTTCCTCATCACGCAATATGCAGTACCACGTAATTGCATCAGAGAAGATAAACCGGATAAACGTAGAACGGGACACTGCATTGGAGCATTTCGCTCGGCGGTTTTTCTTCTTTTACCAAACGAACCGTTAAAACATCTCGTACATTCGAAGCGAGCTGAACGATCCGCTTTCTCCATGGCACGATAATCGGGCCCTCGTACCGACTCGTGATCTTTTTCTTTTCGCTCGACACACCGAGAGGCAAGACGCGCGTTTCCATTCGATCGTCGAGGCTGCTAGTTGCGCGGCGATACAAGTCGGCTCTGATGACAGTGATTATTATATCTTGTTACCACCGGCGGTGCACCTCGTGGCTAAGCGCGATGCGCTTTAACGCATCGTTCGCGCGAATCATTATCTTAAAGACTCCGCTGATACAAATCTCGATCAGGTGCGCGCCAATTTGAGGAGTCGGGCGAAAGCATAAACGCGGATAACTCGTCGGCGCGAGGGTCGAGGGAGGATTTCATAGATGCGTGATGCCTCGCGATACGCGCCGCGAAACGCTCGATCGGTGGACTATAACGCGTACAACTGCATTAACCTCTCTATGATTATTGACCTTATGTGCGCTGAGCGTGTCGAGTGTTCCTACGTCTGCGAATTATCGAAACCTCCACGGCATATTTTTTTGAAACAGATTTTCAAGCCGGCAAGTCGCGAAATATTTACCGCTGAATAATTAAAATGTACATAGAGCGCAATAATAGCTTTCGCTAAAATTGTTTTTCTACTGTGCTTTTAATTGAAATTGTATTGTTCAACCTGCAAAAAAAATCGATGAATTTATATTACGACCTATTTCAATTACGACGTGGCAAAAGTCAATAAATTCAAATGGTACTGCAAGTGCGACGCGGTTACTACCTGATAAATTACAACAGATTCCGACACGATAACGGGACAGGTTTTTAATGCGCTGCTTAATGCAATGCTTACCCACGATCACAGTATTTCATAACATCATAAGTGGACCGTACGACGTTTATCATATCGCTAAAGAAATGAATGCGTATTTCACGCACGACTTGGCGATTAAACTGTGATAAAGGAAAACGACGGAAGTATCAATCGGGAATATAAGAAGTTTGGATACTTAGAAAGTATATTTAATTGCGAGAGATCGGTTAACACAAAAATACAATCGGTTTGAATTGCATTTAATATAATTGACGAAATGTAGATATTGCAATTTATATGCGTATCGCGATAGCAATAAGATTAACAGGTATTATTAATTACGTTACCTTTATTCGGGGCAAATTTAACTTTAATCCCAAATACTAAAATTAACGACAAAGTGATTTCGATTATTTCGGAAATTAGCGATATTGGCGATAACATTAGTACTCATTTGTATCGTTGATCGAATCTGAACGATTACCCGATTCCATTTATAAATGCGGTTACCTTTAGACAAATATTTCCCAAAACCGCGGAACGTGATTACTATTTCTCTCATAACAGCCGAGAGCGCCGAATTGTCGATTTACGACGAACGCAGACAACTTTCGAATAAATACGTCGTTTCGTCCATTTTAAGCACACCCCAATCTCGATGAGACAAACGACTCTCCATTTCGCCGATTCGGTCGACAGTACGATACCGAATAATTTCATTTTCAACGTTATGAACGCCACACGTCCTACTATCATCCATGGAAAAAAAAAAAGAAAAAGAAATATCACGACGCTGAAGTGATATGGAAACGAAAAACGGCGAAGCGCGCGATCCCGTAGGAAAATATTAACTCAAGCCCGGGGATGGGATCGGCTTACAATAAATAGAATAAATATGACGTACGGCACGGCCCGTCGACGGGTCGGGGGGAGCCGTAAGTGGGATCTAAATTGAATGGAGAGCGTATACCGGCCGTACACGGACCGAAGCAGAAGCTTCGGCGGGAGGGGTCGATCTGGGAAGGGAAGTTGAAGTGGTGGAGGCGCCGTCCCGGATGATAGCAGGGCTTTATTGTTTTCTGCTCGGCAGCCACCCGGTATGCTTTAGTCCCCGGTCCAACATTACGAAATATATGTATGCACGTCCGCGATGGTCGGCTTTTAATAATTCCGCGCACGGGGTGATAATAGGAGAGCAGACCGGGGATGCAGCCGGCACGGCGGATACATCCGGCACAAATCGGCAATATCCGTCGCGACCGTCTCATGCGATCGCTTTAGATCGAATAAATAATTTGCTCGCAATAATTTAATCGGCAGCACGGCAATCGAGTTGCCTATCAATTGCTCGCTAGCGCAAAGTTATCGAGATATCGTGGATGGAGAATGATTCGACGGGCGCCGGTATCTTGAACGGAGAATAATCGATACAGAATCAAATTGCTTAGACATGCACAACTTGAATGTACTCGAATCATTGATTCAGCCTTGCGACATTTGCATTTATGTGCTTCGAAAAGTCCTGTGATATTGTTACACGATGCTGTTTATTTATTAGAAAAATAAACATTTTATTCTTATAATGCGCAATGAGAGAATTTTAACTGCACGTATTTTTTATGTGAGAATCAAATGTTATATCTCTAAAACAAAACAAATTAGCATTCATTACTTGCGTTATAATGGTATAAAAGATAATGCTGATGTTAATCCGATAGATGAATAATCGATAAATGATATTACGCTTTTGAGGTCGTCAAAGAGCAATGTGCAATTATCGTTGAACCATCGTAAATCTTGTTATCGCACAAAAATTAAACTAATTTATAATACATCATATATCTAATTATAATAAGAGACGTTCATGAAAAAAAATATAAATATGCCATAAAAAGTACATATCTTGCAATGATTCTGTTATACTTTCTATAGCCACGTCAATAAATAACTTATTGTCGATAATTTAATTAAATTGATCGTCCAATTGCCAGTTACGCTTGACAGTGACGCTCGGAGCGTGACTCGGTGTGACAGAAAATTAAAATAGTGCCGTGATATTCTTCGGAAAAGCAAGAAAATTAACAAGCAACAAAGTTGCTGTTGGAGCCGGAGACTTTTCAGGCATGCAGATGATGCTGCGGAGGAGCACTTTGTATCGAGCCGTCGAGCACTTTGTATCGAGCCGTCGAATGGTACATTTCAAATTCCGATATGCAATATAAGCGCTTGTCGGTGCAAGCGCTTGGAAAGAAATTAATTTCGCGACTGTTGCGCGCCTTAATAACTTCACACCGACAAGATAGATTCCTTTTTACACTTCCCTGGTGAGGAGAGAGGCGTGCTGCCATTATGCATGCCCGATCTCATAGACGACGGCGACTGTCGGCGGTGGTCGAAAATTCACGTCCGGGTATTAAACGGTGAGATGAACCCTCTCGTTTCAAGCATCCTAAGGTGCATGTGTGAACTGTTACGAACAGATTGAGTCTTTCAACGCGACACTTTGTCGGAGCGCTACTAAGCGACGCTTATTGGAATTTTAGATATGAGAGAAAGTCATTGTGGCACGAAAAGGATGTGCTCTTCTTTAGTCGAACGAGGATATTCGTCAGCGATATTGGCATCGCGCGCGCGCGCGCTGGTCGGTTGAGAATTGCAAATGAGAGGTAAGCGAATATCTATTAACAGGTATTTGCATCAACCGTAAATCGCGAGCGATATACTTATCATAGTAATTCACCTAGCACACAAAAAGAACTGAGAATTTGCATATTTTACTCTAACCCAGTTATTAGTTTTGACATTACAATTTTCTTCGAGGCTAATATAATGGCGTATATTCATTAAACCGCAGTCTGGATACTCTCATAACAGTATCCGTCAGAAAACTCGATAAACAAAAGAGGAACAGCTTAGAAATTTAAAACGAGTTAAGAGAGAAGCACGCGATCCGCCGATCTCTTACATCAAACTACAAAGTAGAGCATCCCACAGTCAGACGTAGAGTTGTTTGATAGCGGAGCTTGCGAAATAAGCAACTTTCAAAGAACTCCTTACTACATTGCCCGACGCGTGATGGATGCTTTTACACTTTGTTCTCTCTCTCTCTCTCTCACACATTCTTTCTTTAACATGTTCGATCTAAGTTATCTTTAATAGTTTATTAAAAAATATGAAAAAATTGTATTAAAATATCTAAAAGTTTTAAATTATTTGAAGGGAAAAATTCCATTGGATTTATCGCATTGTAATCTTATGAATTTTTCAATCCCATGATCCTAACTCGATCCGAAAAATCGCAAGGCTCAACGATTTTGAGGCGGTGCCGCGAACAAACGGAAAGAAACGAAAAGACAGAGAGATATTATGGTGTGATCGTAATTTTTGCAGACAATCTGCTCACGATGATTCACTTCGAGAGACCCCATAGGTACTGACGACAGTAATCACGATATCCTACCGCGCGCTCTTACCGGGGGTTAATAACGACGAACGCTTTCAGGGAGCTATATCTCACCCATGCGCCTCCTTAAGCGACGCTCACAATATCAAACGATAAAATTACATTTTCCGCACTTTATCGCGAACCTTCCTCTACCTGAATCTCGAGTACGACGTACAGGGTGTTTTTATCGTGTCAACATTTAGCAATAGAGACTAGAAGATTAAGTTCTAAGGAAAATCTTGTTTACTGGGTATTAAAAAGCTTGCGAACGAATTTTTCAAACAGGATCGCTTGATTCAATGCAATTAATGTCGCAATTAAAAATATTCATTTAATGTTGTCTGATAATAAAGTTAATTGCAACAATAGGGAAAAGCGATGTATGCTGTTCCTTTGATCCTGTTATCCTGTAAAATTATCAATTGAATATTTGTAAAAATAAAAATATATAGTTAACAGTTTGTGTGACTACTAAAAATTCTTTATAATCTACAATTTTTATATTTTTAGATATTAAAATAAAACTTGCACAATGAATTGTGTCAAAATTGATTAAAAATGTATTTTCCTCTATATTTTTTCCTTTATACCGCGTGACATTTGAGTAATTATTGAGTGATTTGAGTCCGTATATGCGTACACCGCAGAAGTATTGTCGCCGTTAAGCTGTCAATGAATAGCGGGTGGTAGATAATAATCACAATCATGATTACGACAATAAGGTATCGCGTTGAGGCATGCGACCATCAAATTACATATCTCGGCGTGCATACGCGCGCTAGTGTTAATTTCGCTGGCAAAAGATTATTTCCCCACGCGGCACACTGTACATGTAGCGGCATGAGCGAAGCGAAATTTAATTTCGCGAACCGTTATGCGCGCTAATTTCGACAGTGAATTAAGACTTCTTGCAAATGAGCATTTAGTACGTGCTTAATCCCTGTGATCGGCCCACGTATTACGAACGGTGCGAATTAATCGTCGGATCCTACCAGGAAAAGAGAAATAAACAGATAAGCTTTTTCGAAGTAAGAGATGGGAACTTAAGAATCATTAAGTATCTCGTAATTTATTGAACCAGTTAACAACGTCCGTAAGGGCATTAAGGTGAAATTGCAGTAAATGTTCTTTAACATATGATTGATAGTTATTCTAATAGATACAAATATCTATTAGAATACAAATAAGTCATTAGATATTTTTAAATGCTATGTATTATGCACGTAACATAACAAAATTGTTAACATGTAATGTAATAAGCGAATAAGCCTTATAATCGACGAATACGATGTGCACGTGTCACGAGTATTTATCTCGTAACTAATGACGTTGATGATGCTTAGGGAAGAAAAATATAGAGGGACACTGCATATTTATGAGCAAATTGAATTTTGTTACTCCATGTATGTTTTAAATTAGAAATTTAAATTCAAGGTTGAAAGAGCGAATTAACGTGCTGCGTTTTGGGGGCAACCTGTCAATTTGCGTAATTATTACTCGCCCCGTTTTTGCCGCAATGAAATGTTTGTCCCTTAATACGCCGATAAATAACAGACGGCGAGTAATTACCGAAATAATAAGGACCTCGCGTTGAAATATGTGCGATCGAATCGCATACTTGACAGTGTCCGAACACTTTGTTGCTAACGATTTCATTCAAACTGTTGGGCACACAAAAACTGTAATGATTTATGTGTCAATGAGGGGCAATTTATTTTATGTCGAAAATATGATGATGAAATACCATGTATAATTGGGATAATACAACTGCTACTACAAATTATTGCAAAATTAGACATTTTAATAATTATGCTGTCCAATACTATTTTGCAATACAAGTGTGAAAAGTCATTTCTAACATATTTTTTGTCTGCTGAACACGAATCCGTTGTTAATTTAGCTATCACGTCACAATTTCGAAAAAAAATGACATTAATGAGATAAAAAAATGACTATTTTAAGTACTTTTATGACATTATAGCAACAATAGCAAATTTTTTTCTAAATTTTAATTAATACCATGCGAAAATATTAACTTTTATGTTTTAAATGAACTTTGGTTCATTTCCGTATCATTTTTTATTTTCGAGATGTAACAATTTGAAGATAGCTATTTCCACACATTATTCAACGAAATTTAATTTCTTTTTACATTACGACTGTGAATAGTTATTTTCGATGTATTTTTGCCTGCTGAACTTTAGAAAAATGGTAAGAGATTAAAAACGATACACCGTCAAGATAGTTATTTTTCTCAAAATTGTGACGTGATAGCTAAATTTGGACCACGAGTTCATGTTCACCAGGCAAAAATACAATGAAAATAGAAAATGACTATTTCCACACGAGATGAAAGAGGTCTTTTGTTTGATAGTACGTGTTACGTAGGAAAAAAACTGTTTTTAAATTAGAAGATAAATGATATATCGAAATAAACAAAAATGCATTTTTACAATTAAAAGTTTATACTCTCGTGTAGTATTAATGAAATTTAGAAAAAAAATGGCACTAGCCATAAAAATTCTCAAAATCGTCGCCTTTGGCCTCTTTGACACCATTTTTTCTCAAAGTTACGATGTGATAGCCAGATTTTAACAACCGAGTCGTGTTCAGCGGGCAAAAATATATCAAAAATGACTATTTACATTCGTATTGCAAAAAGAATGTTAAATTTTCTTGGAGTATTATCAAATGATTCAACGATAAAGTTGTGTAATATTTTATTTGCCTTTTACGTTGCTTTTTAATACAACGTTAATTTTTTGCTAATTGAAGACGACACACATACAAACGCAGTAAGAATAAATAAATTTACGTGGAACTGAGAAGAGAAGAAAGAAAAACTGTGTAACAAAGTTTTCATTTAACCGCAGGGGACTCAATTACTGACAGCCATATACTCGTATACGACAGTCATAATACTTTGCAGAGTCAAAGTATCCGACTCGAGGAATAGGAACGCAAGGCAAACGGTCCAGAATTTCCTCCTCTGCGATGAACTTGCCGACGAGTCGTCCGCTAACTACGCTTACAACATAAATATACAGACGACAGCTAGTTTCGACAGGAAAACTACGTCTGATAACGCGATTTTATACTTTTGCTCGACTATCCAAACAGAGAAACCCTAATACCTCCGAATTCGGTTTCGACGACGCAAGTTTGGAAACTTCGGAGAGTGTAGCTTTCTCTCAAGCATGTTACCTCAAGTTTCCTCAAATTCCCGCGAAATACGCAAACGGGTGTTTAGTGGAATTTCGGTGATAACGAACCGAGACGTTCTCGATCACGTTCTTGTCAGGATGCGTTCCCTTCAGATAAACAACCGGGGCATTGAGCGAATGATTGAATGACTTACAATCCTGATAGGATCTCCATAATGATCGAACATGGAAACTCCTGTATAGATCTCCCGAATCTATCTCCGATAGTCTCCGATCTGAAAAGCCAGAGAGAGAGAGAGAGAGAGAGAGAGAGAGAGAGAGAGAGGTAGAAACGAAGAGAAGGAGAGACAGAGACAGAGAGCGAGACAGAAACAGAGGACAGGAGATGCCTAATTCTCGAGTGTTAATCCTTCTAATTGTTGACACGATACCCTATATGTGTGCGCCTTGCCACGACACGGACATGTGTGTACAGTCTTGTACACACCTGCCCAGCATCGAGCAACGGATTTGCGTGTGTAAGTCAGTATCTATCTATCAAAACCGGAATGGGTTATTAAACACCCACCAATAGGCCATCAGAGGCCTTAGATGAGAGACTTGGCAGGCATGTCGTAAAGCGCGATTTGCATTTTTTTTCCCCCTCGGTCGCTGGCCGTAGGCAGAGATATCGGCGTCGCGAATGATTCGCGGAGGTATAATGGGATATTTCCGGCAGACGTCCAGGCTATGGAACGCGGAATAATAAACCGTGGGTAAAACGCAAATCGTTTTCTTAGTGTCTCCATAAAAATATGTGGAGATTTCTTCGGCTAATAAAATAGCAGTAAAGTGTAAAATTGTGAACGATGATTTATAATAATAGTAATTTACTGTAATAAGCGATGGATTTGCATCGTTTAGCTCATTAATCCCAGGCCAATTACTCGTGTCAACTTTTTCAAGCAGCACACAGCTGTCATTTTAATCAACTTTGATTATATGCAATAAAAAAACATTTTGCATTTATGTTAAAATCGACCCTCGTTAAAATTTTACATTAAATTTTTAGCATAGTATTAATTTAACATAATGTAACTTTGTTATTTGAATATTTTGTTTTTAATTGATATCCAACATTTCTTAGTACTAAATTACCATATATTTATAGGTGAATAACAGTAATAGAAATAATTTTAAAATGTAAATTCTAAGATAAATGAATAAAGTTGTATGTACAGTCAATGTATTATAAATATTAATTTTGCTACTGAAATATGCTCCACAATTTATTTTCAAATTGTGTCAATGTTATATCTTTTGCGTTTATCTTTTACATAATATATTTATGTTTTTTTGTAACATATTCATCTTGTGTGTTAAATTAACACAAAAATTTGAGTAGAATATTTGAGTCGGATATGTGAAATGTATTAAATTTAACACAATATTTTTTATTGTGTATTTAAGTTACCTATCACTTCTTAATTTTACATCCAAATAAATATTTTATATTTATAGATAGATAGAAATACAAAACAAATCACAAACTATGGAATGTAAATTTTAAAGTTAGAATTTCTAACCACGCAATCCATGGAAACGATAACCTTGATGCGAACAACGTGAGACCCCGATTTACAAAACGAGCATAGCTTGAGCGGCATCCTGTCCAGTCGCGCGCCCTGTGCGATGAGAAGGCGAGGTGAGGCTCGCGAGAATGCATGCTTGCAATCTCGAGAAACGTCCAACGCCTCTAATCGTGACCTCCCAGAACGTTGTGATAAGTGAGCCGTTAAAGGCGGCGTTGAACCAGGATTGTAACCCCTCAAGGATCAAGCCGGGATCCGTTGCTCAAACGTGCGTACGATCTTATAACGCATCTATCTTTAGCAGCTTTGCAAGACGGAGCCCATTAAAGAGAGATAGAGTGAGGAACGAGGGGGGGGATTCCAGGGTCAGCCCGGAGGTTTCACGATGGTGAATCCGCGTGAATCGCTTCGTGTCGTCATAAAGCGTGAATTTTCCCCAGCGTAATCTCGAAACACGGAACGGCAATCGCGGCATACCGTGCCAAGTGGGACGCCGATTAGAACGCAATAAAGTTTTCGCACCATTGTACATCGATAAACGCTATAAAGAACACAGGGAAGCGAAATAATAGAACATTCAGGCCGCGATAAAAAAATGCTTTGTCGCAGGTGTTATCGGGTGGTGATAAGATAACGTACGGCCTCTATACGGGAGGTATTCGTAATTTGAATGCATAAAGAAGAGGCTTGAAGCTATATATCTTTGCCTCCTTTACAACCTGGCTAGTTCTAGCATTTATTAAATTAATTTTCTGCCATCTATTTTCCATTGATTAAAACAAAATGTTACATATATTAATTTATATAGAAATAATGCTAATAATTAAAAAATCAGTAAGATAAATAAAACATTGCAGCACGTGCCGGAATTGAGAATGTAAGTACTAGGTTAGTGGAAAAATAATTATGGATTTTGGTATTTTAAACTTTGATGAATATTTAGAAGTATACTTTTCTTTAATTATGTCCATGTAATATATATTTTACAGTTCGAAATTTATTCTGATTTATGCTAATGGTTTACTTTCACTTTATTCTTGTTTTTTTTAAGCTGTTAAATTAAAGATGGAAGAAAGAACATTTGCGTCCCTTCTCATCTTCAAGGTTCTCGTCTCAGTTATAAAATTTTTGGAACCGATATTGAGCTGCACGTTCGTTGACGATCCCCAGGCTATATTGCTTGATTGATATTGCGAACAGTTTCCATTGCTTTACATCCTGTTTTGAATTCAGTCAATAAAATTGTTTAGATTTGCTTTTTTCCATCTTTAATTTAGCAGTTTAGAATAAAAACAAAAACATACAATGAAAACAAATTAATTAGCTATAAATCAGTAAAACGAATTTTGACCTTTAAAATGATACATTACATGAACATAATTAAATATAAGTTTATTTCAAAATAAGCATTGAAATTTAAAATAATAAGAACTTCAATTATTTTCGCGCCAGCTTAATGAAAATTAATTCTCGGAAATGTATAACGTGGAAAGTAGATTATAATGTGTCATAAATGTTTCATTTAAAATGCTCTGGGAAACTAAACGAACCGTGCAATAGTGCATATGCAATATGCACGTTTTGTAAATGTGGGCGCGCTCTTGGGCGGTGAAATGGAAATGGCGTGAAAGCGTCAGCACGATCAACGAGAACAGTTGCATTACTTCTTACGTACTACATTTTCCAGATGCCACATGGGATAGGTTTCCTCGGTCACGTGTGCGCGGCACGTGTCGCCGCGTCGCGTCGTCCGGCACGTGCTGCGATGTGTCGCCGGCAACGAGACTCTTCCGGCCCTCTTCATTTTCATAGCTGCTTCAATTTCGCACTGCTACGATTTAAATCGATGTTTGTATCACACTAATACGATTGAAAGTATATCATAGCAATTTGTATCATGGCAGATTTTTATTCCCAGCTTGGAAACAGTATTATCTTGTCATATTACATTATTTTTGAATTGGAAAATTAATCCGTTCTTATTACAACATTGACAAAATTATAAAAAAGTTATATACAACAAATTTTAAATGGACTCTTTGACAAGTCAGTGAAGAGTTTTAAAAAGACATGTGAAAATTAATAAGCAAATCATCTAGATATATCTTTAGAAGCTCCGTCAGAGTAATGAGATTGCCGATATTTGATGGATTGCCACTTTAACCGGAGTTTGTGATTGATATGTTTATAGTTGGTTCGCAAAGGTAAGTCTCAAAGATATATTTAGGGTATAATATATCGGTATATACATTTCTGAGAGTTTCGCATGGGGGATGTGTAATATCCTGGTTTCAGTAGTGGATCATTTTTGGATGGAAATTATATCACCGATGGGACTTTCGGGCTTCAAACACCCCACGAAACTTCTATTTTCGATTTCCAATTATCCACTGGGCTGTTGGCAGGGGAACGTCGGGATAACGATTATTAATGGTACACTGACTGTGAATATATAATATGTTATAGTTCAGGAGATTTCGGGGAGAGCAAAGCGATGGAGAAACACGTGCCATGTGTATCTGATTTAAAAGCGATACTTTTGATAATGATAAGTGCGTTCTTGCGTTTCGTAAATCGATTATCGAAGCATGGGGAAAAACGCTGGTTTAATACAAAATTCGCGAGGAATCTTCCCGCGAATACCGAGTTTCGGAAAGAGAACTTTAACTTAACATATGCTATAACTAAACAGCAATATCGTATCGGCTATCTAAAAGAAGAATTTGCATTTTCTTGTATGTTAAATGTTAAAAATAAATATGAATGCTTTACTCATACTTACAAGTTATTATTTCTCGCGCTTCTCAGAAAAAAAAAATAAATTGAAAAATGTTCAACGTACAAGGAGATCTTTCATCGCGCGATTGTGACGTACACAAGGACGGCAAAGAATCTCCAAGGACACAATAACGCCGCGAAAATACGCTCATTTTCTGTATATTTGCACTTGGATAGCGTCTCTTGTAATTTACCTGCCCCAGCCTTAATAACACTTTTCGACATATTCCGCGAACGTGTTAATCAGATCGAGTACAGCCAATGGGAAGAAAGTGCGCCTGCACTTCTCTCGTGAGCGCGGGGAACGGGAAGTGTACACGCGATCCACCGCATATTCACGTCGGTAAGAAGAAAATTGGCGTCTTGGCGTCGAGGCAGGCCCCTCTCATCCCGTCGGGAGCGGGAGAGCAAGGAAGAAAGGCGAAGGAACGAGGCAGAAACGCCGCAACCCACCATTCCGCGGTGCCCCCCTGCCAATCTCCCTGGAGGCCACCTCGTACCCTCGTATCCGCGTTGTACAACCTTCTCGCTCTCCATCTTTCCCTCTTCAGCGGCAAGAACTCGCGACTTTAACCGCAGCAAAGTGGGCATGGCGAACTTAAGGACCGTGACCAATACGATTTAGGGGCGCTCATTTTTCTCAGCCACCGCTATAACATCGTCGACTCTGCCGCGTATTATCTTGAAATCGAGATGACTTTACGGAACCGACAGGATGTACGTTAGTTAGGCTCTAATTAGAGCCGAGAGCGTGCGAGGTGTATCTCCCAGCGTGACCTCACTGTCGTATCCCATGTATCTAATGTATCTTTTATCGATCGCAGGGCGCACCGTGCTACGTGTGTATTTGTGTGTGAAGTACACTTTGCTTCATGCAAAGTTACAAATTACCGTACAGTGTCGTAGACCATGTCGACCAATACTTAAGGTTATTTCAAGATTCTATATCAAAACTCAATGCAATTAATTATTTAATAAAAAGAAACATTTTCTATGTAAAAATTTTTACCACATAAATAAATTCATGTCATTACGTGTAAAAAAAAAATCATCGAAATGCTACGATGAAACGTTGAAAATAATAGAATTAATATGAAATATACATAGACATAGAAACTCTAGAAACAACGGTAATCCATACGTTACTCAGTTTTTTCAAAATTAAGCGAAAAAAATGTAGAAGGCTTCTCATTCATAGCATTCGAATGAAATACATGACAAGCTCGTGAGAGCTGAAACTCATCGTCGAAAGTTTGACCGGAAATAAGATTGGCATACCATCCGTTATTTTATTCGCTTGAAAATAAACCGCTGCCTCGTCGTATCGTTTCAACGTATCGCGCGAGGGAACTGTGGGAGCGAGTTATTTAATTTTGTCAGACTCAAATTGCGCAAATTGCCAGATTTTAATGCGATATATATATATATAAAATTTTCTAATGTCCAAAAAATTTTCATTATGGATATGATGATGCTTCGTTCATATCTCGAGCGTTCTCAAGTGCATCGTTATATTTCCCTTCGACAGGCAAAAGAAGGGATCGCGAGTGTTCTCGACGAAGTTTTAACGAACTATTCCGAACCCCTTATTCCAATCTAGACGGTAATTTTGGGCATAAGGAAAGAATTGGTAAAAAAAAACAAAAAAAAACAAGATAAGACGCTATCATCAGAAGTTCATCCGATCAACTCTGGAAGAATACAGCAAAGTTTTGCTAATTTGTAAGAACTTTCCCCTGTAAATATGAAGCCCGCCACAAGGTGGCTGTCTTTAATCGGGGAGAGTGGCATCCTTGAAAGTGCACGCCCAGGCCCCGTCGCCTTGGAAAGCCAAGATTGCGAGGATCCTCGAAACTAACGCGAAAGGGAGTTACCTAGACTACGGCGCGGTGGAAAGGAGCTCGATGGCGGTAGGGTAGGTACAAAGGGCCGGGGGTTGCGGGGAGTAGAGCACGAAAAAGGGACACCGGTATCGGGAGAATGGGGAGACCGTTACGCCGTCTCTCTGAATCGGCGAGGATTTGATCTCAGCTCATTGTACGATCGGAATCGATGGGATCCAATTAACCTCCCTTTAAGAGGGTCGCACGGACCCTATTGTCCCTCCGTACATACGATTCCGTCTGTGCAACGTGGCCACGGCACGAGGTAACGCGGTATATAATCCGCTATAACATTATCGACCTCTTCCCTCTTCGCTCGCTTCCGCGGCGAACCTCCTCACGAAAGGTACATATACACTTTCTTATTTCCTGTTTGATTCCCTCTTCGCCTCCTCCTCTGCGTCTTTACGGTTTCCCGATGTCGACGAAGGAGACGGGGGAACCGACGAAACGTCGTTATCGAGATTTCCTCTAATTGATCTCTCCCCATCGACTGCGGCGACGTCTGTCGACTAGTACAACAAAAAAAAGTTTGCCGAATGATTGATATTGAGGGACACGTGTCCGTACACGTGTATATGTTTACGGTATATATTTGCTGCCAGAGAAGCTGCCATTTTCCTCATATCTTTGACCGCTGAATTATATTCTTTCCAAGGGAGAATATATCGTCTTATTCTAATAATAGTACATTGGAAAATTTTAATTTTAAATGAACTGAGCATGAGTTGACAGGCATTCATTAACGTAGCGTAAATAATTGCATATGGTATAAATAATTGCAAAAATTGTTTGTCATGATCACCGAACGTTTTTCACAACTAGTGTTCCGTTTTACGTTTAACATTATAATCGCTAATTTTATGTAATGTTAGCCTTTGGTCAACGTGTTTGCTTTATGTACGAAACTCACGCGAGGAGGTTTCCACATATCTCACGCAAACGATCTTTGTGTTGGAGTTCCTTTAATGGCCCTAACAATAAGATACCCTACAAAATGCGCATACATGTTGTAAGTTGGGGTACCGGGACTTCGCGTCGCGCCGCGTGGGTCTTCTGAAAGGGGACAATCGAGAAAAGTAAGAATGACAAGAGATGACGGTCGAAGTGGTGCACTCCGTGAATTAACGAGAGAAGAGCTTTTTAGAATCATTAAATGCCGTCGCTGCTCGCGTTTCAGTCGCTTCCGCTTAGAAGCCATCATCCTCTCGGTTGTGATCACCCCGGCGTAACGTATTATGAAATAGTCTAAAAACGTCCGGCCCTCAGCATGCGAGATTGCAAATATTGTTTGAATAATATATGTTTGAATGATACGATCTTAATTCGTTGACCCATATAACGTCCCATTAAATAATCGTCTTGACATAAAAACGAATTAATGATCCGTTGAAGTTCGGGATCGTAAAAAAAAATGAAGTTGGATCGGCTTCGCTTTACATTAAACTACAATTTCATTTCATTTACCATTTACAAATTGCTCCCCCATTATATTTCTGCATTCTCATTAGTAGCGATAATAACGATAATAGTAATGACAACAGTAACAATAATAATAACAGTAATAATATCAATGTACTGCAAACAAAACAAACTCTAATTGGATTTCTGTACGCCTTTCATTTCCGCCGAACAATTCCGACTCGTCGAGGGACTACAAAACCAATGTTAAAGCGGATACTCGAAATTGTAGACGACAGAAACAAATTAAGTCTCCGTTCAGCGCGCAACGCAATGCCTCTTCAACTTCTAAACTCTCTTCGTGACGCATTGACGTAAATTCAAAACACGTCCGCCGCGAACGGAAGCCGGGACAACGGCGACGCCGGTCGGGACAGACCCTCGCGTGCGCCATCGTGGTAGCCATCGCTTCCAGACCCATCAAGCATCCGCCGAGCGATAAAAACTACTGATGTATCACGCGGTCTAGGAAAGGGCATTCCCCATAACGTCTCTCTTCATTAATCCGTGCCTCGCCTTTAACGTGACCCGCCCATACGAACTCAACTATCCCTTTCCCACCTTTTAACCGTTGCAAATGACCTTACGGCAATTTCGCTTCTTCAAGGTGCAAGAAGAAACCGCCCTGTCTTGTTCCTGTTCACTTGTACAAACGTCCAGCCCGCTAATGAAGACGCACGACGACGACGGCGCCGTTACTCGTCCGCATTATAACGTTATAATACTCCGCGGCTATCCATTATGCGATTGCCTTTCCACCGCAAGAAATTTCCTGTGCGAAAATTGACAAGCGTAAATAAACCGCGGGTCCGTGTTATTTCAATATGCCATTTGGCACAATAACTTAATCAATTGCATCGAATGCATTATTTATTATTTTTCAATCATTTTTTAAACGTGTAACGCAAGCCGCAATCTAGTCCGACTATTCCTAGCAATTTATTTCCTCTCAGCCATTTGACGACTCGATAGTTTATCAATGTCATCGTCGGTCACTCCACAACCGCGCACGTTACGCGGTGCTAACAATAATTTCATTCCTTAATGCTCGCAATAAGAGCAGCATATCCTGCTGCACGTTTTGTTGCTCGGACAAAACGGCCGGTCAGGGCGCGTGTGACACACCAATTGATGAAGACGCACGCCAACGTAACTTGTCCGCATTAAACGTCATAATCCACCACGGTGATATATCGAGCTCGCGGCCCGAGAGGTCGAGAGCACGTACTATTACGTAGAATGCGCGGCACAAATCACTTTCGTTCCGCAAAATTTCTTTTGTCACGCTCACGACGACTCGTCGCTCGCCGCGAAATGCCCGCTATGCGTATACAAAAGCGCATAGATTGTTCGCGCGTAAAATCGCGTCTCTATCCGCGACTTTGTTGCATGTCATTACACCGTGGTTGCATCGCGATGCACGTCGCTTATTCCAACGTCACTCATTTCGTCAGTTTTTAAGCGTTTCATTGAAATCACGAGGATGAATCTTACACGTGGAATGTGATTCGAGAATGAATTTCAATCGAATTGGTAGAGTAATTTAGATATATGCCGTATCTATCGAAAAATTACTTTATCAAGTATTATTTAATATACTTGAGATGAATAAATTTTACGAATAAAACCTTTAGGTTGTCTACTGTAAAGACAAATTAAAAATATGAAAATGTTTATTTTCTTATATTTAAAAAGAAACTTTTAAAACCTTTGTATTTTTGCAAGAATATTGAAAAAGATATATGATCGTTCGTGAGTGGAATAATCAAACTGATCAAAAAATACGAGAGCTATGTGCTTGCATTTTGCTATCCTTCATCCTTTACTTATTTATCACGAAATAATCATGAAGCCTTTTACACTCCCTACAGAGAGTAATCTTTTTATTAATACATCGTTATGCTACTCACAATACTGAATCAATTCACGACGGTTTCATTAATATTAACAATAAGAAACTGAAATCACACCACAAAAGGCATGTAACAAAGTGATTGCGAGCAAATTATTTTATTTCTTTTATTTTTTTATAATTCTGTGACATCAATACCAAAATTGCCCTGTATATTTGCATTCGAATGACACGTTATCAAGAACTTTCTACTACTGTTAGAATATCACAGAAACAATATTTAATATCTGGTAAATGAAATATCTCGAAGGCAGCGAACGATATTCGCTCAAAATAAAATAATCTCGATACAGCTGGTCGCTCGACAAGAAGTGTTTCATCCGTTCATTTATTAAGAACGTTAAACTCGGATACATTACATTCTTGTGCCGTAATAGCGGTTGGCGCGTGGATCGATCTTTACACAATTGCCGCAAATATTTACATCCGTCGGAACGCGCGCGCGTATTGCAAAGGGATTGATTCTTTACGGCCACGCTCCGCGTTCATCCCCTCGCTCGCCTCCTCGATGCCCGATGCCAGAGGTCCCGACATACATAACAAACAGGCAGAACGGCTCGAATCTACGAGTGGAACGTGGGAGCGGAAGATGGATTAAGAGATAAGGAGGCGTATCGGGACCAATCAATTACGAAGTCGAGGGTTCGTGCGCGGCTGTATATGGGAGTGAATCACCCACCCGGCGGGGTCACCCCGTGCGGTCCCCTCCCCCAAAAGTGAAACGATTTCTGAAATATCGTCCCGCACGGCAGTTACGCGATAACACCGATCGTGATTCTTGTCCTCTTCTCCTCAAACGAGCCCATAAAATTCCCTAATCGTCCGCTATCGACTTACCGGAGAAACGCGGCCGATAAAACATTATCTGCGAGTCGGACTCTCTCGGTTAAACGAAGATTAATACGCGGCGCGCGATTCGGGGGTGGACTACGTAACGTCGACGTTAAAGGAAAATTAGTTAAGTTGCAGCTAAGAGTCGTAACCGCGCGCTCGAGAATTCTCCAGCGATAAGTCGCCCGTGAGAACGCCGGTTAACTCGGTCCGCTATTCATTATTTTTATCTGCGCTTTTACCATATCTCGTAGTTTTATTTCAGAATTAGTCTCAGTCTCACAAGAAACGTGACTTCCACACGAACCGTGTCGTTGAAAATGATATCGAAAACACTTCTTTATTATTGCGTAACGAGTAACGAGCGTGGCGAAGTACCTAAGCTTCGCGCTAAATTATATTTTTAATGCGAATAATGAACTTTTATCTAGAGCGCAATGCGCAATAGCTTGCCGATGTTCTCTGCAAATAATAATTACGAGAGCTTTTAGCAATTTTCCGCTTTCAACAGATCTTTTGTCTTTAGAAAGCTCCCGTCGATTGCGGAAAACACAATACAATCGTTCCAGACACTTATCAACAGACGAAATACAAGACGTTGATCTTCTTTCGCAGGATTTAGCTGCATTAGCACGAAACAATTTACCTAAAACGCTTTGACCTGCCGAAATGGCCGTGTACGCGTGAACCCTCGCATAAGCAGGGACGTAAATGTAACATCCCGTGTCGAGTTAGCGAAGGGACAGAGAGACGGAGTGAGATAAAGAAAGAGAGAGGACAAGAGAAACAACTACCACTGAAATATCTCCTATTGTGTTCACGGAATGACAACGTTCCTCGGGGAGTTGTGGGGGAGAAAGGGGGCGGCGGGGCAGAGAAAGAGGATTCCGAAACGGAACACTTGTAATTCTCATCTTATCCCGAAAATGGACGAGCTGGCATACCACGGGAATCCACCGCAACAGAATGCACCCCTTGCAATCAAGTACGAGCTATCAAACGTTTTTCATACTCCCCCAAGTTTCTATTCCAACTGCCGCGTGCTCTTCCTTCCATTCGTTGAACGTTGAAGTTGTTCTCACTGTGAAAATGAAAACTTTTAGTTTCCATTTTAATCCGTTCATTAAACAGCGAAATAATTAGACGGCTCTTATGTAATAGAAACCAAGCGTCTTTGCGTCGAAACTAATAAGACAATTAGGTAATTATAACCCCGAAAATTGCAATATACAGACAGTAAAATGTTAATAACATAAAGGTGTGCGAATTAAGTATTTGTGAAGTCAAATCGGATCTTTGGTAACATGTTCGAAATCGAATTGAGTCGAATTTGACATTTTCATGTCGAATCAAATCGAAGTATACGCGTTGATACAAGTTTAGTATCACGAAAGATAAAACAATCAAAATAGATGATTAATTTGAATTCGGACTATTCGCACATATTGTAGCAGTATATGCTTTAATACATTTAAAATAAAGTATTGGGATTAATTTCTCTTCCGTCATTGATAAATTTACATTAAATATTAGTAATGAGATGATTTTATTACGTTTATTATCAGGTACGAAGTTTCCTTTCCTTGGCCATGTAAAAATATCTTAGCAATATATATCTGTCATTCGCGCCTCATTAAATATTTACAAGACAGTTGTGAACGAGAGATCGTTAAACTCTCGTAAAATATCAAGCTATAACACATATCGGCGATACTAATTTCAATGTATCGCTCCATTTTGCACGGAACGTGTTTTAACCGCGTAAACACGATTAACGGTGCTTTCGCCAATGAATTACCTCAATTATATTCATCACATGAGATCTGAACCGGTCTGCTTGCATCACCAGGAAGAAACAGCTATCTGATAATTTTGCCATTAAGCCTAATCGATTGCGCATAAGATCGCGGTGAATAAGATCACTTGATTTGAAATAATTAGACAAAAAGAGATTGTAAATCAAGCTACGCTCTTAAACGTTTCGGTTTAATGCACATCGTCTTATCACATGTTTAATGTACGTCTCACCACTTGAGTTGACATTATTGATGTTGCATTTCCCAATGTAATTTACGAGTATCTGGTGATGAAATCGACATCGAATAAATTAAAATCGGTCACTAATACATTATTTATTTTATGTCATTTCCTATTACGATTTATTATTTAGATATACACGCGCACACGTATACATTAATATACAGTTTGCTAAAGTATCTAAAAATTTTATTAGATATACATAGTAAAAAATAAAATGTCACAGAAAGTCCACTCTTATTTTAAGTTATTTTAACTTAATAACTTAAAATAAGAGTTATTTTAACTTAACTTATGAGTTATTTTAACATAAAATTTAGAGTGACTTCCTGTGACAATTTATTTTTTACTGTGCAGATCTAAAAATAATTTTGGTGGGCCATAATTAAAATAATTATAGAGGACATTCAAGTATGATGAGCAAAAAGTTTCAACTTTTTAGCAACCAGTTTGAACGTGCTATATAATTATTTTGATAGTCTAACAAAATTATCCTCAGATCTGTATCTAAATTTTTAAATACTTTAACAAAATCGTTCTTTCCATGTAGCAAATAAGAAACTAATTTAATAGAAAGAAATATTTTCTGGCAAAATTCGTATTTGTATGAATTGCAATGTGCATAAGTAATCAACGGTAATAAAAAATCGGAAATAGAGAGACCTCGCAATATCCACGGAATGAACATTTGTCGCTTGCCAATAATTTTCTCGCCTCTCGAAACTCATGCGGGTTATATCTCGTGTATCGCGAATCGATCGCACGTGGCAATCGTCGCCGCGGGCATACGTGACAACCCGTGGAAAAAAAATTTCAATCGGATGAAATCGTAAGCGGACATCGATGGGGATTACGCACATAGCCGGGCGCATTATATACACAAAAGAAAATCAGTGCGCAGCTGTGTGTATGTGCATATGTATCGCAAGCTGGATAGCGACGTTCGACATTACCATGATTAGAACAGGGGTGGTATGTACATCCACCCTAGTCTGAAGAGGGAAAGAAGAAGCCCTTACCTCACATTTTGCTATAAGAGCCGCAGGCTATGAAACAAATCAATAGTTAGCGCCAAAGTGAGTCGAGGAAGAGGTGGAGAAAGCGAAAACGGAGAAACGACTTGTGGTGAGAGAGAGAGAGAGAGAGAGAGAGAGAGAGAGAGAGAGAGAGAGAGAGAGAGAGAGTGGCGAAGAGACGGATAGAGCTTTTCGCAGGGGTGGTGATTGGATGAAGTTGCTCAGGATCCCGTGAAATGATATCCATCGGAGTAGAAGCAGATAACGCTCCTCCGTTTTAGTTGCTCGCTTGCCTTTCGACTCCGAATGCTTATAATCGGCCACGAACAAGTGAGTTCGCGCGCGCACGAAATCAGGATCAGGACCAAACGACCGTCTTCAGTTGCCCGAGTCATTACCGAGAAAGTTTTCGGACTCTGTGGGAATCGAGGCGTTCGCAAAATTCGCGAATCTCATTAAAACATCGTGGGAATCCTCTTGGGATGAAATGCAATAACAGAAGGATCTCTGTGCAAACTACATCGACAAACTCGCGTGTCCGCAATTTAGGTTCTCAATCCTCTCATGTACGATTTATGAGTAAACTAGAATTGAAGGCAAAAGGCGATTTCTCTTGATAATGCTTTGATAAGATTTTATCTCTTTATAGATCGTAAATCTCTCGATGTGCTACTCTAGTTGATTGTTGTTTAACCGATAGACATGCCGTATTCTCAAATCTTTAAGCGGAAGCACTTTTATATGTGGAAAAGGGTGGGGAAAGAGAGAAGTAACGAGGAGAGAAAGACATCGCACCGATGAGAATGGCGGGAGATGAAGTGCGTTATAAATAAGTACAGCGCAACTCGAGGTTGCGTAAAACGTGCCGCGGAAATGGGAAATCGTCCGCGTCCGAATGAAACAGAACGGATTTTCAATAGAACGGTTGCGCGAGTCGCGAGAGGGTAGGCAGAAGGGGTGGGTGAAATGTGCTCTTTTGAACGTTCGTCGAAGAGGCATTTGCGCGGCTGGCTGACAGGGTGGCGACAAGCCGAGCTTAGATGGGGAGATTTCGACGTACGTAATACGCGCGTGTACGCGACGTGCGAGCATTCGAAGTCGGTGACCCAGCTGCGCGCTGACAGTTGTCGACTCTTTGTCAATTTCCCTAAGAGATTGGACCAGACAACGCCCCTCCGAATCGCCGATATCCCGTGCTCTCGCTCTCCCCTGCTCGCGCGAGATATCGCGACGCTCGAGTGCCGGCACTCGTCTATTTTCCCATTAAGCACGTACATGTGATTACAGGGCGAAATCGCGCGCCACGCCAATCCCCACGTACACTTCTTAAACCCAAAGACCAGCACGTCTAAACGGATCATCAGTCGAACGCATCTGGTGTATAATTAATAATCCAACCTAGCTACACGCCGGCGCGCACACATGCGTAATTTCTCAAAAGAATTTGATTTATTATTAACAAAATTTATTATATACTTTATATTTTTGACAACGCGAAGCATTTAATTAAAACAACCTTGTATAGTTCTTAGTATTTTTTTAATTATAATTGAAAGTATTCTATTATCTTTATCTTGAACAGAATATAGAAATATTCATATTCTATATATAAATTATAAAACTATTAATGAAAAACAAGCTCGTAAATAAGTTCGTAAATAAGATAAATTGTTTTAATTAAGTGAAGGGAGATTGGCGTAATACAAATTACGCCTGCAAAGCGAATTCAAGAATGCATACAAATTTTGTTTTACAAGCGCGATCTCTGTGTTATTTGATGCTTACCGCACATTGTGGGTATTTGCACGAAAACAATACATTCATTTGGTAATGTGGAGTGAAAGCAACTATTCAATTAACCGGACGATTCCGATAAATACTGGATTATCGACGCGTGCAGATAGCCACGAAATTTTACTCCGAAACCAGGAACTTCGCCGCAACCGACTGACCAAATCGCAAAATTGGAAGTACAAGCGAAAAGTGAGAGCCATTGAAGAGCGGGCCGTTGAAAATTGTGCTAGAGCACTATGCCATAGCTATTCACGCATCTCGTCGTTTACGGGCGAGTGCTAGAAAGGTGGCGTTAACGGAAGTGAAATATGCATCGCGCAATGGAAATACGCTCTAACAACGAGTACAGAATTTATGGAAATGTATGTAAATTGCATAAGTCGGTAAATAATGCGCAGCGTTTATGTATAATCGTGTGCTGCGAACGTAGGCAATCGTATTAAAAAGGTACACGTTGCGATGAGGATAACAACGTAATGTAACATAATGTAACATAACAACACGCCGAGGACAGAGAAAGGGGAGGAGGCGGGGAAGGACAATCGAATTAAAATTAAATACGCGCGCATGACGAAGAGTGTGGGTATTAATCAATGTGTTGCAGAATTTTAATTTTCGGACACAATGTTTACACATTATACGCTGCATATCGCGTCCTATCCGTATTCCTCGAATTATACCGAACAATTGTCATGTTTAGACATAACGGGGTCCGTTCGAAAGAGGTCCAGCTGCGAGCGCAGATAACGCGGCACGTTATTACAAACAGTAAAATGGCGACTAAGCATGTAAGCGCGCGAACGAGAGTGTGCGTCGATTCTCGTATATTGAGGTCAATATCACGGAACATGTGAGGGGGCTCGCGCATACGCGCGCGCATGTCCCCCGTATTTGAGCGTTTTTCAGCCAGCTGGCAAAGTCACGTACTCGCCGTTCCACACGGACATCGCGGAGCGGAGTTCGCGAGAGGGAATGCGCCGCATTACCGCGCGGTAATCGCAATGATTACGAGAGCCCCGGGGTGCTGGGTATATGTAAGAACCGTGTATGCGTTCCGCGCTAGCGCCGTATATAGGCTGCTTTACGGCTCGCGCGGACGATTCGGATCGGGCTTTCCCTAACGAGAGGGGGGCGGGGGGAAGAGTGCTAAATGTTGAAGAAATTACGAGGCGGCGATCCGACCGATCGCTATCGCCGGTAATGCCGCGTGATCGACGCTTCGCCACGCGCGTCCCTTGTTTCGAAAAGCCGTGGTTTTTCTAGGCCTCATCGTCGAAACGGGGAAGCCGGATGGGCGTGCGAATGCAGTTACCCGGGGATAAGACAACGTGTATATACGATTTAATCCAAGGATACGAGCTTACCCTGTAACTTGCGTGATAGAGTTATCGTTGCGTCCATGCGTGCCGTCATCACTCGTGTACTCGAATTATTATGTTTATCAATAATTATGATGAATATCTTGGGCTGTCTCGACTCATATGCTTTCTTGCGTGATACGGTGAGAATAAGAGGGATCGATTACACAGTTAAAGCGACGAGATATTCATTTTTATGGGATTTTTATTTTCTACTTTGTACTTATGTACACTCGACCCGTGACGCTTTAAGCTCTACGATTTTAAATATGAATAATTTTTAGTATTTTGATGAGAATTTTATGAATAATTTTTTAATGAGCAATGTCATCATTAGCTACATTTTAATTTTTTATTAAATCTTTTAATATGTAATTTGGTAATTGATTTGATTTATTTATGTTTTGACGCTAGAAAACATTTTATATTTATGTTAATAACTGTCCTATGTAAAAATTTTTGAATTTTTAACATACTCGAGTATTAATTTAACACAATGTGATTATGTTACTTAAATATTTTATATTAAATTGATATTCGACATTTCTTGATGTCAAAATAATATAATATATGGATAAACAAATAAATAACAAGAATAATACAGTTTTAAAATGTTTAATTTTAGGATAAATGAACAAAATATGCGTATCAACCAACATGTTATAATTTTAATGAAAACATATGCTTTCATAATTTATTTCCAAATTTCAAAATATTTTTTGTGTGAATTTTATACATAATATTTGTATATATAGTATATTGCTTTCTAACATATTCATCTTTGAATTAACATAACACAAAATTTGAGAGTAGATCGTTTGGGACATGTAATATATGTTAAATTTTCCAACTGTATTATCTAAATACTTTGTGATAAAATATGCATTATTTATAGATAATTCTAACGAAGTAACGTATCCTAAATATCGACTACAAAAACTCGTTTTATATTTTGATCACAGAGTCAATGTCTGGCAGAATGATATCAATTTACTCCGTATTACATTTCTCGCTCATGAAAACTAATTGATGCGTCAGCTTCCGAAAACTGGCACTGTCTGTTTCGTCCGTCAATTCCAGTTCACAGAAAATTTTGTTTTCTCGAAGTCGTCACTTTCACCAATCGTATCCAACCTACAAGCTACAACATCATCATTCATTACAGAAGAAGAAACCCGAAAACTTTGATACTTTGACACTTTCATAGATAATTTTTCATAAAAAACAAAGTGTGTTTACAAAACTATATTTATTACAATAAAATATTTTTCATGTTGGCAAATGAATTTTTTTTCAAATTTTTCTTTACTTTGCTTATTATCGTATTTGTTATACGTGAGTGCAAATTCGCGTGGCGGCATTTCCACGGCCGAGAAAAAAAAACGCTTCTCGACACCGTAAATACTTGAATCGACTTTCGCAGCGCAACCTATCGATCTCCGTGATCGTCTGTTTAGCTGCGAGCCACGGACAAGTGAACTTTCCCTTATCGAGTCGCGCAATCATCGCGTAAGTATTGAGTAAAGACGATCACGTGTGTCCGTTTCCTTACGGGCATCGCTCCTTTTGCGAACACGCGAACGAACACGCAGAAACGACGCCTTCAAGTGACGCAAGTTCGCTCGCTTGCATTTGACAGAATTTTTCGCGACGGTGGAAGCGCGCGCAAGAGAGGTATGAGACTGACGAACGCGGAGGATCTGATAAAGAAATGCCTATCGATATTCCTGCACAGCTGATGGACCGATAATCCCGAGGTACTTAGCCTCCGACAGATTATTAATCGACAATACGACAATATCTAGTTAGCAGAAGCAAAGGATACGTCGAATAATAACTCTCGTAGCCCCATCATTCTTGCATAATCAATATTTTACGCAATATGCATTCCGCAACGTAAAGTACACTCAATATACATTTCATTTCTCTATAACGTTTACTGCATTTGACATTCAGCACCGCGTGATCACTCATACACATATATATGTGCACGAGACTCTAGTATATTGTTATTAAGTCATCAAACTGATTACTTGAGAATTCATTATTCTCCTTATATTATTAAATAAATCTCTCTACATAATCCGATAATTGATTAACCATAAATATCTTAACCTGAGTGAATGTAGCGTGAGCCATACCGTGCAAATCGAATAAACCGTAAAATATTGCTCCGCGTCGGGCGTGGTAAATTTCGCGTAAAAAGTTTCACCGCAGACTGCGCGATCGTAAATGATGCATCCAGACATATCAGCACGGTTGCGTACGCGGCATCGCGTGAGAAAGATCGCTCGTGTTCGCCATAAAGCTTCCTAGTCCCCTCCCGCGAAATTTGTTAGCGGCCCATTGTGCCGCGTGCGGAGGTGCGTATGCACGCACCAGGTGCATCCACGCCGTCACGACGACACGTGTTTCGATTCGCACATCAAACACACTTGGGATGGGGAAGGGGGAAGAAACTTTTCGGAGCGTATCGGTACCGCTTTATATTGCTATTCGGTACTACGTTTAGATTTTGTTAAGCTTCGTGTGCCGTTCCCCGCCACATCGCTGTTACCTCTGCATTTCTGTAGATCACGGATATGTTTCTATGGAAACAATCAACAGTAATACGTCGCTATAGACATATATGTGTTGCTTAATGTCGATTTTTGCGTAGAGACTAAACGATAACGATTAACGCACAATCACGACTCGAGCGTGCATATTTTTATCAAGTTGTTCGAAACTGAAGATCCTCTAATAAGAGTTTCAAAGTGGATAAAAAATGATGGATGGAAAGAAATAACAGACGTTTGCTTTTTTTCATAGTTATTTGTTTCTCCTTTTTTTCTCTTCACTTTCATTTTTCGAAAATTTTACGAAGCTATCCGAAATATACGAATGGATCATAAATAACGACCGACCAAGATACTGATCCACTTTGGCGAGACTCTTAGAGGGTCTCTAAAAAAGTACGAGCACTCTCGGACGATATTGATCTATTTAACATGCATAATTTTGTAAATTGATACATTTTCTAGGGATGGTTAGAAATGAGAAATGCGTTTTTCGCAAGGTGTACGAAAAGGAATAAAATCATTCTAACTTCATTGAAAAATACAAAGCGTACGAAACTCGAGTGTTTTGCGGCAGTGTGGTGTCACAATCATTTTAGTTTCTCCTTGCAATCCTCCAAAGGTATTAAACCTAATGAAGTGAGAGGGGTCACGCGCGCGTAGTCTCGAATTACACGGTAGACTTATTTAACGCAGCCTCCATGCGGAACGCTCAGTGCATTATATGTGTTCCACGGCGCATTACAGTAATACTTTGCGATAAGCCACTAATCTTTATAAGGGATCGTCCCAGTTGGGACAGCGCGAGTGTAATCTGTCGAGAGAGCGACCATTAAGCGACTAAAAAAGAAAAAAAAATTTGGACCCACCCCGTTGAAGCACGATATATCACTCGGTGCCGACCTAACTTCGTCTACCCTTCCCTATTTTTTTCCATCCCCACCTTCGTGTTCCCCGCGACCGAATGCTCTCTCTCACTACCCTCTTACGCCGCGCCTATTAGTCGACATATATGCGACGCGTTCGCAGGCATTAGTAGAAATGTAATCTTACTTAAGCATATGTCGGCATGACTGATCGGGATGGTCGACAGCTCGGATAAATAATAGCGCGAAGAACGATGTCCCCCGATTTCGAGCTCTTTCATCACCGCGCGCAGCCCCTCGACTCCCTGTCCTCTTTGCGGTCCCCTCTTACGTGCGCTTGTGGGAATTAGGAAAAAAAATCACATATGGGTGCCGCCTGCGCGACAAAGTGGGGGATCATGCTGGTAGCTAGATTGCGTCGATGGCCATCGATCTGGCCACTAAGTCCTCGCCCGAATTCATGTACACGCATGAAGGTCCTTCCTTTTGGAGATACGAGTACTTTCGCGCGATGTTTGCACGTGCTGCGATCGTACGCTCTACATTGTGAAATAAACAATCGAATCTATGAAAGTGTGAAAAGATAGAGATGACTGTACCCAAGACGATAAAATAAATAATCAAAATTATATCTACTTACATTAATTTTAAAAATTTCTTACGCCTCTCTCTCTTTTTCTCTTTT
Source organism: Solenopsis invicta (assembly GCF_016802725.1). Taxonomy (NCBI): domain Eukaryota; kingdom Metazoa; phylum Arthropoda; class Insecta; order Hymenoptera; family Formicidae; genus Solenopsis; species Solenopsis invicta. The sequence goes on along the minus strand of NC_052666.1, from coordinate 21,469,466 downwards.
AACTTTACATATTCAAGAATTACACAGATTTTGTTTGATAATATTTTGATTTGAGCGAGACGTGCTAAAGCTAAAGCGGAATATTAGCACCGAGCAAGTTCCACCTTAGGCGTTACTGTTCCTCAGCATCTCAAACGGCGGAGCGCGGAGAAGTACGAAGAGACGGAGAGACTGGAGAAGAGACCGAGAAGGTAGAGGGCGTAATTGAATCTCGACAGAACGTAGAATCATAATAGCTTACGTAGAATGATTACGTAAAGCTGCTATTGTGCGGCTCGCTGCCGCTGCTCTACCCATGTATGTCGATTCGTAGCTTCGTCGCTCGCATGAGCACCAGACATGCACAGACATATGTCATGTATTAGCATACGTTTCCTTACAACAGGCGCTACCGGTATCCTTACGTATGCGCAACCCTCTCTTTTATTTCCGAGCGCATGCTTCGAACGAAGAGAGAGAGAGAGAGAGAGAGACCCGCGATTGCATCGACGATTTTAAAATTCAACTGAGTAATATTAACGCGATTTTATCCGACAATTTTTGTGTATAAATACACATGTAGTTTAGCAATTTTTGCAATATTAAGTATTACCTCAAAATATATGCGGGATTGTGGGATTGATTGATTCGTAATACAAAGCGATGAAAACGCATTGCAATTGTACTTATAATACAAGAGTAATGTTAATTAATGCGCAACGTTGCAATTGTTTCGCAAAAGTCCTGCTAATGTTCCGTAACAAATCTTCTTAGCACAATTAAATTGAGAAACGCCCATTTTATAAACTATCAGTTTTATAAAATCTTATTAAGTTTTTATAAAACAGAGCTAATAGAATGTGCATTTTTTTTCCTTTTTAATATCGCAAGATATATCTATATATAATTTGAGATATTATAGTCATTTAGAAAAATATTCATTTCTTAATGTATACAATACGTCGTGATTTCGATTTGAGATGAAAAGAAGCTTCAGCAAGACACGAAGTTTAATGATTTCTTGCACTATTACCTTACATACTGAACTGAGACAGCACTCTCCTGTCTCGTTAAGAGTCTCCAGGATCGAATTGCACGAGGGAAAGAACAGAAATCTGGGAAACCGTTTAGTAACACGACGCGAAACACATGCTGTAACCCGTATTGCTGTCGCTACCAGTTACCTCTCCTCCATCTCGCCATCATTCTCGTTTTTCTGTTATTAGATATTTTTTTCATCTCGTGGCTATTGCACGTACGTTACGTACACGTACAATAGTCGTAACCTGAGCGATAGAAATCACGGGGACAGCTTCAGCTTCTCTTTTGTTTCGGTGCTCTTCTTTTATATCCTCCTGTCATATCTCGATCTTGCGACACGATCCAGCATGAAGCGAGAGATACAGTGGTATACTATTTCGTCATAAGTAACGAAAGTATCTAGCTTGGAAAAAATCCTAAAAATACTGTGTCAATGCGTAAAATAGTATGTTTTTTGTTTAATTGCAAATATAAATTATTTAATTTACTTAAGAACGATTTCATTATTGCTTCTTGTTATTTATTTTTAATTATTCTACGTGTAGAACTGAATTTCTTCTCTGAAGAAAGAATGCTCAAGAAACGTCTGTGTGTGTGTCTCTGTGTGTGTTTTTACACTATACCTAATAAATTACTGCTACCGTTTTAATAAAACATTGGCGCGAGTACATCGAGTTTCTCGGCGCACGGGTCGTCTCGGTGTCTCAATAGCCACTCGGCTGGCAACGATCGCATTGACGGAAGTGGAAGTCCTCCATTGTCTCGAGACAGGCTGAGGCGCGAGGCGTACAAAATCTGTGCCAGGAGTGCATACTATGCGCGCATTGTCCCAAATGACGTCAGCCCCGGCGAAGTTGCGAAACTCGTTTGCGCGGACAATCGTCGTCTCGTCGCGTCGCGCCATACGATGTGCACGCGATGCACATGCAACGGCGCGTCACGCGTGTGTCGAACCCGAGGGAGACTCTCTCGGGCCGCGATCTCTAGTTGCTCGCCACGATCCTATACCCAGCGGTAACCCAGGAATGCCAAACACACCTAGGTCTCTCGCTTCTGTGAGGGACGACGACGACATGACCTAGACGAGTTATCTGTGAGTCATGGAGCTGCCAATGGATATTAATAATGGTTCCGCGAGTGCATGCTCATATAGGATAAAGTTAAAAATAGCGGCACGACGGCGGGAGCTTTCACTTCCTCATCTCGACGCGTTACGGCGCGGCGTCGGGCCAATTAGGGTGAATCGACGAAAAAGATCGTCTCCCCCGATAAATGCCACATAATCGCAGGGGGGGAAGAGGTCACACGGGTATGCGCCATTGTATTTTATCGCAAGCGAGACGTGTGGATTTATTGGGCATCGCCGTTAACGGCGCGCGGTGAAAGTCGAGCGTGTATTATATATCGCGGGAGTTTTCAGGAGGAATGAAAGCGGCAACCAACGTCGAATGTAACGTACGTCGGAACGCGTCGTCGCCGCGCCGTGCGTTCGCGCGGTGCACCGCGCTTGATTTGGACGATAAAGGTCATTCGTCTTCGTTACCGCTCGCTACGGGCTGCTCCTCGTTTCGCCGAACTGTCCGAAATATTTTACGAGCTGTTACGAGCACGAGGCGACGGGCACGGTCTCGGCGAGATTAAGCGTGTCAGCGCAAATGTTAAGGCTCAATTTCCAGCCGACGGGTATGAATTGATGGAAGACGTAGAGGCAGATGCAGACGAAGACGGCGGCGGCGGCGGCGGCGGCGGCGGCAGCGGCGTTTCCAGTTTCACGCCGCGTCGCGGAGAGATGCCCGGCGTTCGCCTTCGTTCTTCTTCGCCGGCGGGATGATGGTAACTGCAAAGGAACTGTGAAAGATGCGTTTCTGCGTTGTCGATAAGACCATTCTCCATCCCTCCCCCCCCCATCTCCCTCTCGCCCGCGAGTTTAACGAACTGTATTGCTCAGGGCGAGGGAGAGGATTCCTGGATGACCTCAGAAGTCAATATAGCCGGAAGAGTATATAGGGCGTGTGCCACCGCATCGCATCGCATCGCATCGCATTGTGGCTGATCTAGCTGTTCTCTTAATCTTCTCTTACGTTATGTTTGGAGATAATGTCTTGCATCAGAGGAAGCTACTTATTAGCGTCGAGCGAGGGATTATTTACGAGATAATAATAAGGATGCACGAAGCGAAGTTAATTAACACATATGATATACGTATGCATTTCTAATATACGGAGAATATTATATGCAATATGCACATGAGTACAATTGCGTATCATAGAAAAATATCTTCAACGCTAAAGTCGTAATGATTGATGGCTAGAAATAAAAATGTCGTAATGCCAATGAAAGTTATTTAAATATCAGAGAATGTTGTCAGTATTCTGTTAGTTTATTTTTATGTAATTTCCGCTGTACGTTATTATAGATGAAAGATATCGTACAAATAGAAACTATATCATTGTTTTAAAGAAACATAAATAAAAACTTTAGTTTTAGCTGTCTTGCTTTATTTATTATGCATATCAACTATGTACATATATAATTTTATCTTTAGTATTTTATTTTTATTTTTGTTATTCTTAAATTGTTTCATTAATGCTAAATTATTTTTACTTTTTAAAAATATTTATTATATTATTGAAAAAGAAATATATATATATATATATACATATATATATACATATATGAGTGTCTAAAATGTATTGAACTCAGTTGCCGATTTGCTAACAATAAACATATGACTGTACGGATCGGTCATTTCTGCTGGAATTGCCATTAATTTTAACTTTGAGAACGATTTTCCATTTAGGCTGTTAGTCAAATGCTAGTCTATGTTGACGCGAACCAAACTGAACGTGACATTTTAAGTAGCCTGAGATGTTCCTGAAAATATATTTTGAGCTCGATATTGATCCGCAGCGCGCTCTCGCCTGCCTTCTGTACTTCTCGCAACTGAATCCCACCGGTCGAAAATAGAATAGAATAATATTCGAAAAGAGTGTAACACAATTAGCTATTACAATTGACATGCAAATCCTTTGCAGTACGCATATAAAGTGCCTTCTCGCGTTCGGAGCACAAAAGTGTTACTCTAAACGCTGTAATCGTATCTATTATATCACGACTCGCTACAAAAACGTACACGCGTTCGTTCCCATTACGTTTCTCTCGAGATGAATGGAAACACCGACGTGAATCAAAATGGACGCGACGTTTGAAGTGGCCCGAGGAGTTACTCGAAACGGGAGAGCATCCAGAGCCTATATAACGGCCCATCGTGTATCTCGTCTGTTCCGTACAGTGGTAGACAGCGAGGCAAAAGCCGGCCAACAGCTGTCAAAGCTTCCTCGGCCTCTCCCGGCCTTGTTTCTATCCGAACCCTTCACCATCCGCGGTAACCGATGTTGTGGTTGCTAATGTACTCGGTGTACACCCAGTCGTCAACCGACAAGAATCGCGACAAGAAGAAAGGACGACACAACCAGGGCTAGTGTTTGCCTTCATAGTAGAAGGCGCTCCACTCGTCGATTTCCGCTCCTGTGAGATCTAAGTGACTCATTCTTGGCGAAATAAGTAGCAAGGGAACATGACGAATTTTATACCTGTCCTTCATAGACACAACTCAATCAACGCTAAATTATATTTACGAAATGGCAGGAAAGCATTTTCTTTTCTAATTTTTTAGAATTTTATTACAAATCGAGCTTCTCGTCCTTTCGACGCCATTCGCATTCGTTAGAAAAAAATTATAATTACGCTAGTATTGCTGTTGGTGTCTAAAAAATAAAATTCCAACGAAAACTAATGATGCGAATGATTATGAAACATTATATTTAACACGGTTCCTTTTGTAGCAAGCGCGAAATAGCTGTTCTAGCGCATTTTGCAACCGGCAGATATGTGCGCACATTTCTACCAAAAATGGTAGAAAAATATTCCGCGCTTAATGAAGATTAAATTACGTCGCCTCGTATAACGGCTCTGTCCACAAGTCCCCCGGGGTGTGCGCCTAGATCTTGAGAATTCTCGTTCGCGGCGGGTTTCATATTTGTAGCCCGCTGTGGTTCTGTGGTCGGACGTTTCTAGCGACTGGCAACGTAAATTAAACTGCGGTCGCGTCGCGCCGTGTGGACGGCGAATGAAAATGTTAGACTCGCCAAAGACCAGATTTTACGGAACTATCCAACGGAGGCTGGTTTATCCGAGGTTGCGGTCCAATTCGTTGTGACATCAACGTTAGATCGCTGAGAGAAGAGTTGAACTGGTAAACTAAACGGGACGGGATTAAAAAGAGTCACTGGAAAGCGAAATAGAAGTGGTACGAGTCACTTTTAGCTTCTGGTTGACTTTTGAATTCGCCTCTGACTGCTTTAATATCGATATATATTTCAGTAACAATAAACACACGGAGAAAATGTGCCGCGTTAAATTACTCGACGAAATACTTATGTACTGCTATGTAAAGAACGTTCTTCAGCAACATCGAGCCCGTTAGAAGATAAAACCAAACTGAATGCGGTATTTGCATGCCCGGAATGCAAATATTTCGCTAACCGCGCGACCTAAAACAGAATCTCCCGGGAGAGATAAAAGACCAAGGACCTGGACTCCGAACTTCAAAAAGATCGGATTCTAAAGCAATCGCAATCTAGTCGACTCGACTCGACGCGACGCGATGCGACGCCGGCGCCGCCGCAACGAGACAACTATCTGACTTTGATTTGGAGCCGAAGGGTTTAACCGCTAACATATTCGCGACAGTGGTGGCGCCTAATGGTCTTGGTCTGGCTCTAAAAATATATCCTGCTTTGAATTTCCCACATTCAGCTCTCGGAGCCATGCAGGAGCACTGCCACTGTTACTCCACTTTCGACCGGTGAAAATAACTCGACCGGTGCTTCGCGGTACCGTGTCATTTCTCTATCTTGCTTTGTCCGTTCGCAAACGCGTTTCAGGCGTTTCACCGTGAAACGCGCTTCCGCGACGGGTGACAAAATGGAAAAAAAAAAAAAAAAAAAAAAAATTTACGACAGAGCCGCAACTGCATGCGGGCGCCGACGCCCGGAGAGGAGGATGAAAATGTTGCGTATAGGCTTTTTACGCGACGAGTCTTTGTCGTGAGCGGCACTTTTACTCAGTGGCGTTCAATGACCGAGCAATCCGCCGTGGAAAATACAATATCGTTCTGCGCAGTGTAAGCATAGAGCATAAATGAATTTCGCGGTCAAGAAAATTGAAACACTCGTGATGTATTCCAAGAGATATTCCGTTACAGAAATATTATATCATATTTCTTTCATCGTACCTTTTTCGAGAGAGACAGCATAGAAATCTAATTACTAAAATTATTATTATCGCAACTCCTCTACTCGAGCAACAAGATACGTCAGTTTTTATTCTACTCCGTGATGAATGAATCAAATATTACCTCGACAAAATCACAAATCTATGTGCTAATTTGAAATGCAAGGCGAGACAGTCCGACAGCTTATTATGACCCGCGTTCTGTAAAAGCATTGTGGTCATTACATTGTCTTATTTACACGGTGGAAAGCTCCGAATACTTAGGAGCATGTCACAGAGGTGATCGGTCTTTGTTCACGTCGTATCGTTCTTCTTCTTCTTCTACTTCTTCTTCTTTCCGAGAACAAGCGAGCTCTTGATGTTGGAAAGAATAGTACGAGGTTAAAGAGAACTAAATATCACTCAAGCTAACCTATCTATCAGTAATTATCCCTTTTTTAGGGCGAAGTGTCAATATTCGCGTATAAAAAGACACGTAACTAGTGAGCTATGAAAAATCTATTTTTTCTCTTCACATATCTAGTATTATCGGAAAACATCTTGAATCTAATAATTTACGAGATGGGAAAGGTACTTGTGTGAAAAATTTTTAATTGTTCATGAATATATATAGTTATTAACATTTGTTTTTTTTTATTAACTATTTCAAATAACATTTACGATAGATAGAATATATACGTTAGGGAAATGTGGAAGGTGCTATATTAATATACAACCGGGAAAAACAAGGGAGCTTTATTACGTCGTGAAAATGCATATTCATGAGTAATAGTTAGCTCGTAAATATTTAAAAGCGACGGTGCCTATCAATAAATAACGCGGGTTGATATTGTATTTCTAACTCGTTTCGTTGCATGACGTAATTTACTGATTTCTCTATAAATTTAACCCGCTTTTATTGTGCTACAAAGAATTAATACAAAAATGTGTCCATTTTAAATATACGTACGTTAACTTTTAACCGCAATGCGTTATATAATTTGTTCAACAACGTCACGCGCTTCTTTTGTTAAAATGTAACAAGGCAGCATATAGGTATTGCGTCAAACTATTACGCACGGAGTTCTAAAAAAAATACGCGGCACACCTCTGCTCGTTTATTATAACAATGCCTTGTAACAATCGACTCTAGAAGAAAGTTGCCAATATCGACATCCTTAAAGCGATACCTCCTTATTTCTCGGAAATTAAACGTCGCACTTTATTAATACTGATAAAAACATAATCTGCTTAGATAATTAAAGAAATTAAAACTCTTATATATAGTTCATACATTCATAGTTTTTTCTGCATAAAATCCGTTAAAAAAATGCTTCAAAGCAAGAAGAATAAAATTTACACGATGTTCTTTTGCAAATTGTATAGTTTATGGAGTGAATAATATAATTAGTAATATTGGATTTTACATGTAACGAGTTAATTGTTTTATTTTTATTTTTCTCTTTTTTTCTAATAATAAAATATTTTTAACATAAATGATATACATCTATCGATAAGACTGGTTATAAAATCGTAAAAATTATATAGAATAGAATAACACCCCTCCCCCCCAGCATTAGAAAAAAGATACGTCTAAATTAGTAACCTAATCTAATTTTTATATATTGCCGTCCTACATATCCGTCTTGCGGAACAGGGATTTGTATAAAGGAATTTATATAGATCGACAAAAATTATTTTACATCAAAATGAAAAGCTTTTAGGAATCCTCATATATATTAATTTGTAAATATTTTGCCAAGATGACTCATGTTAAAAGAGAAGAAAAAAAAAGTTTGCATTACTGCCTGTTATGCCAGCTTAGGGCTCATTTATCAGACATTTATTTTTGATTACCTTAATTACCGAAAAGTTTAATTATTATAAAATTCGAAATGATATACAAACTGCTATACCATTTCATAAATAGCACTTTCAAGTTTGTATTTACATTTCCACAGTTTTGTTTTTAGCTTTTGCTTCAGATGTACGATCAAAGTGGTACGTCGGATTCTCTTCTATCTCTCAGCAACAAGACGAAACATGGAGTATATATAATATCGCCAAGAGTGCGCTAGTCCGCACGCACTGCAGACAGATCGTTGCAAAACGACGAAAGCCCATAACGTGATCGCGCGCGTGATGCATTTAGCGTCCTTGTCGATAATCGACGCATCGAGGATAATGCCGGGAGAGACTAATCTCGATAGAGGCGGCCAAGCCTCGCCGACACCATGATGAGAGGTACATTCTTAGACGTGCCGCTCGTAATATGCGGGCGCTTACCCGACAACGAGCTCGCCACTCGATCACCTTGCGCGAATTTTCTCTCGCGTTATTTTCTCACGAGCCTCTCTCGGCTCGCGCGCGCGTTCTCGGCCTCCGCACCTCGGCGCAGCGGCGCCGCGGCGGATCGTTTACATTGACCTACCGTACAAATGCAAATGCAAATATCCGCGCCGACCTCGCAGAGTTTCTACTTTTTATCGCCCGGGGCGCGACAACGATATCGTAGCAGATGGTGCGAACAATCGTGTTACATAAGCAGCTACGTAGAGATTATGGTAATAACAGGCGCTTATGGCGTTCGCTACTTTCACGTAAGCCACGTTCATGACATCGGCACATTCACATATTGCATTTTTTATTTTATCTTTTAGAATGTAATCGAGTATTTCAAGGTCAGCCTATGCTCATGAGAAATTCCGTGGAGCAGTTTTAGCGAGCAGCTTTGATACCTATTTTTATAACAGTCGATGAAAATATAATTGGCGCATGTGCGATCAGTGTAAAATCAAATAATCAAAAAAACTCGACATTCTCCGATTACGTTCGTATAAACACACAATTCCTTTTAGAAAAACGAGCGGGCGACTGAAAAAGTCAGATAAAAGTAAGCCGATTTGAAAACGCTTTTTCGCTTTTAAGGTATAAACCCGCTAGCCAGCGCTACGTGGATCTATCAGCACACTCTTCGCGCACAAATATCTAAACCAATGTCGGCAGACTGTAAATCAAAGTCGCTCCTTCATTTTCGATCAAATTGGAGATCTACGTATCATATAATCCCGATATTTCAATATTCTGGGAAAACAAAACAGGCGTATACCGACCCTCTGCAGGGTCCGGCGGCCCCGGCGGTACACAATCGGCGTGACGAAATAACGTTGGGACAGACCAGAAAAAAAAGCCGAAAATCCGGAAACAGCGATATGCTTCCAGGCCTCGCGCTGTGCGCTGTCCAGTGGATTCATTCATCAATCGCGTCGAGGCTGCATCTATTGTCGGAGATCTCTCGCACCGAGCTTTTCGACGCGTTCCACGGAGCCGTAAAAAACACGACTTTCTGGTTGATCCGCGGCGCACACGACAGCGAGCTAGCTACGCGAACCGAAAGAGGAAAACGCATACGGGATCAATGCACGCGGTGCGAGGTGTGACGCGACCAGTCGCAATTAAAAATTGTTGTCGAACTTTCCGGCGAGCTCGCTTGGCGAACACCGTCGATTTTTTCATCGCCGCGACATCGATCCCGTCCTATACGCGGATTACAAATAAGTCCGCGCGCGGAGATGCACCGAACGCACCGAGAATTGCAGTTTAGTTTTGCCTGTGAAAATTTCCGAAATTGTTGAAGAGAACCAAATTACTCTCTCTGCGTCGCGATGCAACTAATGGGACTGTGTCTCTAGGAAATTCAAGAACAGTCTCTCTCTCAATCGTGTACCAATCGTGTACATTTACGACCTGTACGTAAACACGCGATAACAACTTTTCGAATCACGATTTTACGATTTTCTTTTATAGCCGCTACCTGCTAACACAAATTAAACGTAAATCTTTGGATACGTAATCGACCTTGGAATTCTTGACGTAGTAGAAATATTTCAGAAAAGTCCCTTGCTCAATGCATTATGAATTAATGTCCGGCGGCTCATATCGACGCGCGAACGCGCTAGAAATGATATAACGCTGCGGCAATCACACACGCTGATGGGAAAATCTCCAATTATAGAACAAAAGTGGTTGGAGTGGAAAATTGGTTTTCAATGTGAAGGAATGCAAATTGAAAAGATTCCATCGATATCGAGAAAATTGAAACACGGGGAATGTCTACAGCGTGAAACTCTAACGGCGAAATCTATCTGTGACTTCGCGTCTCATTCCAGAAGACAATCTTCGGTCCGTATACGGCTGGTTGATTCTTTCATTTACAGATTTACCCCCGCGCGACAACGGATCGCGACGGCGATCGATATCGCTTCTCAATCGTGGAACAAAACTCGAAATACTTCCGCGTTGAAACACTACATCCAACTTATCTTCTCGAGGGCACCTTATCGCCACGCCATCTTCCAACGTGTCGCAATACATATATCCGAACAATATTTCTCATCGCGTTTTCTGCGTTCAGCGCATCGGAAAAATAAGATCGGCAATCATAACGAAAGATAATTTTCAATCGACGGAAAAATCGAAAAATAAAAAAAGTACCCCTCCTCTCTCTCTCTCTCTTTCTCTCTCTCTCTCTCTCTCTTTCTCTCTCTCTTCCCGATCAAGAAATGCAAATTGCAGCGATTACGCGAATTCCATCTCGGTATCTCGAGGAATCGCCGCTGCAAGGCGAAGCCGGAAAACGGGTTTATCGCGTAACACACACCCACACCTTTCTCGGATCACCTATTCCAGAGGAATATCGCCGATTGTGCGATACAGCGAGCAAGAGCGAATTCGAACACTATCGATCATGCCAACGCGGCGCGGCGCGGCGGATCTCGTTACCGCAATCAATGCGAAAAAATCTTTCCGCCAACATGGCCAGAACGCAATCGGTTCGTCGATGCATAGCCCTGCATAATGAGCCGCGAGCGTCGGGAATGAGAATAAGATCACGAGAACGTACGTTGGGTGACGGTATAAAAGGGCAAAGAGGTGGATGAAGAGGAGGAAAAAGGGGAGAGAGAAAGAATGTTCAGACATTCGTGTCGGCCGCCGTTCGCTCGAAAGTAAAGCGATACGACAGCAAAACGGAGGCGGAAAGAGACAAGGAGAGAAGGAGAGAGAGAGAGAGAGAGACGAACGATTGGCCAAGACAGGTAGCCAGGGTAAGGATTGCGAGGTAGGAAGTGGACGAAGCGGGAGAAGACGGAGGAGAGCAGCGAAGAATGAAAGAGAGAACGCGAGCGCGGCAAGAGAACCGAACCGGACGAGGCAGTCGCCTAGGTAGGCAGGTAAACGCAGCCAGGTGTGAGAAGATCCGAAGAGATCGGTGAAACACGGCCGTTCCGCGAGGAAGAGAGAACCGAGGGTGTCCGACTGCGGCGACGGCAGCGAAGGAAGGTTGAACAGCCTTCTGAACGGGTCTCGTGGTCCAACAACGCGCCAACGTCCGCCTTAGCGGCCTCGCAAAACACCTGCCCTTTTCTCTCTCTCCTCTTCTACTCTCTTGTCGTCTCTCGTCTTCTCAGTATCGCGCGCGCTTTGTCGCCGCTTGTACACACATGCGTCCGACAATTCGGTGTATACGCGTGCCTACCGGATATATAACTTACGACACGTTTCTTTTTCCCAAAAAATTTCCACCTCTCGTTTAGTCTTACTTCAAAACGATATGATGGAACATTTAGGAATTAGAAGTCATTTAAGCAGTTTGTAAGTAAAATAATTAAATTATCCAAAAATGTTGTCTTAATAGATAAAAATGTAACTATAATGATATATAACGATAAATTTTCCTCCTCTCTTTATCTCCCTTTCCGATTTTTATTTTTCTATGCATATACTTATTGAGATTTTAATGCGTATGATTCCGACCTGAGCAAAAGAGATTCTTAAATGCTTGCTCATAAACGTTACCGCGTACCTACTTATAACGGATGCCAAGAGTCATGGGAATACCGAATGCGAGTGAGGGCGATACATTTATCGAAACAACCGCGGGAGAGGTCCGCTTTAAGTGTGTATAAATTTATACGGGCCGCACAGTCTAGCGGCACTCGAACCGGCCATAAAGTGAATTCTGTCTGCGTGCTTTACGGTTTCATTACGAGAATTTAAAACCGCGCGGTTACTCGGCATGCATTCGCATCTTTTATTTAACGCGACGCCGTACCTTGCACCTTGCCCGCTCGCCACCCGCACGACTTTATGCTTTATTTGTGCGCTCGCCCTGATAAACGAGGACGATCCAGAGCACCCCGTCGATCATCCCCTATTGTTATCCCTGGCCAGCCGGAAAGAGCAGCCTGCTGCCGCCGCCATGATGTCACTGAATTAGAAATTTAGACTTTTAGTGAACGCGTCGTAAATTTAACGACGTTAACGTTGACTCTAAAAAAAAAATATCGCGGCCCCGCGACCCATAAAGCGCGGCCAAATCCACGGCCACTTTTACGGGCGTTTTAACGATGCCGTTGCTGGAATTTCTAGTAAGGATATCGCCGAGCTCGACGGTGTTCCTCGAACACGTGACGACAGAGTTGGGTGCAGCATCGTACGTTGTACCGGCCATGTTACAAGAAGCTCTTAACGATACTCATTTTGTCGTCGGAGTTCTAGCTATCCTTTACTCTTGATATATCGTAAGATTTATGGATATCGAGGGAAAACGAGGAGAAAGAATCGCGCGGCGTAATATCGCAATATCGGGCGCTGGGAAACGCCGTTTTACGAGTTCGCAACCGATCGACGCGCGTTCTCGCGCTTTGTCGACGTCATAAAAACGGAAGAGACGGCTCTGGCGTCATTATTGCCGTGCTACCAGCTACAAAAGGTTGCATTATCTTGTCGAGTTCACTTCGACACCCGTACGACTTCCCCCGGGGAAGGTATTTGAGATTCGTGCGAATACGCGCGAAAAACTGGGAATAGAAATCGCGGCGCGCACACGATAGAAAACGGATACCGACTTCGCCGAGGATTCAGCCTCGTAGAGTCCGAGTTTAAACAGCTAAACTCGCTGTCGCTTTTCCATAGGTGAGTGCTTGCGCCCGGATTATCCGAGTAATCTCACACGCGACAATTTGGACACACCGAGCTCGTATCCTGTTTCCCGTGTGTGTTACGACCGTTCCGTGTGCTACGAACTTCCAGCTGCGTTCGCTCGGGACGCGAAAGTTTCTTCGCGGGATTTAATATACGCGCGAGCACAATCCACGTACCCTGATTAAATTTTAGGCACATTAATCAACATCCCCGAATGACTTGTTAGCTTCTTTATTAATCACTTTATTAATTACTTCGCGCGCGGTTTCATTGAAGTAATTGAAATAATTGAAAGTATTTTTGAGAGAAGTAATATTTTTGACCGTTTCCATTCGTGACAATTTCATTCTATTTTCATAAAGTGATAGATAAGAAGAAGATAAAATAATATTTATTTTAGAAATGGCAAATTTTTAAGAAGGTAATTTAATAAATTTAATTTAAATTAGGAAGATTTAATACACAAATGCAAAGCATTTCTTTTTTGTCGTACGTATTTATTTCAACTGGTTTCTCAGAATATGTTTCCCCTGTTATTATTAACATAATTATGGAATGTATAATAATATACGAAATATGAAATATGAAAATAACAGAAGGGACATAATTTTAAAAATCAATTGAAGTAAATGTGTGACGAAAAAGAAATACGTTACGCTTGTGTATTAGATCTTCCTAAATTAAATTAAATTCATTAAATCTTTCCTGAAATTAGCTTCTGTTATTTTCAATATAAACGGTGTTATTCTATCATAACATCTCGAGAAACACAAAGAAATTGTTACGAGCGACGGAGGAAGCGCGACAGGAGGAAGCAATAAAACATGTGGAGAAAGGCCGTTGGCCTTTCCCGCAACAACGAAGAATATTTCATCTCGAGTCTCATACTCTGTCGCACGTGACAACACTTCGTGTTACGTTGCGGCACGACCATCAATTCATAACAGCAAAAATTCTTATATGCGCCCGACCTGCTTCACTCGAAACCAAAAGCAACTGGCAACTGCTGTACTCCAACGCGACTGGAGTTCAGGGTAGGCCGATGAGCATAATGAGAGATAATTCGTAACGCATGCTGGAAATTCCTTCAACTTCTTGATCCCGCTCGGCTGCAAAATTGTTAATGCCCTGGCTTCCAAGTCTACAGGAGAAGATCTAACGTACAAATCTAATGAACAAAGTTTCTGAATCTGTTATAATATCCATGTTTTCGCAAATTATCTTTCCACTTCTGGTTTCGTTGTAATTAGCGTTATTGTTCTACATACGACAACAGTAATCTCGGAAATATCTCTGAAATACATGGAAGCACTTAAACTCTCACTGTGACACTCCTGATGATGTAATTCTGCTTGACATACCATTCGCTATTACTGCAGAATATACATTATAATAAAATTTTGTTATTAGCATATTTTGAGCTAAGCAACAAAGGCATTAAAGAAGATAACAGAGTACATATACTCGTGTCGGCATAAATAATTACGTTCATTATCACTTTAAACAATTTTCCAAGGAGAATTTCGTCCTTGTTACAGTGCAGAAATTCTTGTGTACCGTATAACCCGATTGTCTCGAGTGTCGCAAGTGCCCAGCTACGTTTAACATCTGTCGCCCTGGCGTTCTCGAATTAATGAAATTTGGAAGGTCGGTTCACGGTGAACGGTGTCAAAGCAAAATAGAGAGGAATACAGCGAGTTAGGATAAAATAGGTGTCGCGCGAGATAGCGGAAAACGAGAAGACGAGATTACGTAAACAAATTAGCGCGGAAATGTCGTGAAGCGAAAGAAGAGTCGCGGTAGAGAGAAGAACGAAATAGAGGAAGGAGCAAGAGACTCGCGCAAACCGCAATGACGAAGCCACCCATGCGTGCACACATCGGCAAACGTATGCGCGTAAGCAAGATGACGGCGTACGCTTGTGTAATTGTACAATTATGCAGATATGAAGCTGCGTGCGCTTGGGCGGGCAAAATAAATGCGAGATCGGCCAATCCTTCCGTCTGTCCCCAGCGTAACGATGATATCCGTTGAATTAATTATACAACATTACGTTTATCGATAAAATTTCATCATTAACGAGCAACGCTCGCTGATGAGCCCAAGCCCAAGCGCGAACGACGTATCGATAAAGACGAAGCTAACCGTTATACGCGTCGTCTCGACGGAAAGGTGACAGTCAACGCGAATTGTTCATAAAAGTGCCGTGCGAAATGTTTATAATTAAAATAAATTACAACCGGTTTTCCATGTACGTTCGGCTATTAACGTCTAATATAAGCGTCTTACGAGTATGTACGCGTTTTAATATATTTCATTAATTTATTTGCGCTACTGCATTTATACGAATGCTCATTTTGCAAGCGCGTTGACAGCACCTATATTCAGCCATTTCCGATCCATTACATGCGATCGTGCTGGTGTACGAAAAAAGTAATGTTACTTCGAGGCAGTAGAAGTAATTAAAAATACTACTTGAAAATACGACAAGAATAGAAGATGAAAAACAAAATGTATGCTTTGAAGAATATAAATCAAAACAATATAAGAGCCGACAAGTTTTATTCATGCGTATACTTAGGTTTTTTATTATTTATTTATTTATTATACTAGATATAAAGTTAATTATTAATATAGAACGTTGAATTATGAGTAATAGAAGCAAAAACTATATTACATAGACGTTAAATTCAAATTTGTCGCAATAAATTGAAGATACCCTATTTTAAGATCGTATTGAATTTTTTAGATTAATTTATTCAATTTTGTACAGTTGTCAATTAGTACAATAATATTTAATGCATCGAATGCGCTCACTATGTATGCATTTGACCATTTTGATTGGCATCCACTCACAGTAATGCAGTATTTTGGGTACTTCGCTTCTCCTTCGGGATAAATCCTTCCGAGTACCGAGCACCAACGTCAAGGTGTATCCTCAGGAGGGTATCAGTCAAACGCGCAATACTGACACGTTCCTAGAAACGAACTCTGAGGGAGCACTGTTCAATTCGTTACGTATCATTATGAAATATTCAATGCAAAATGTTAAATGTTATCACGATGAATCAATGTATCATAAATTAATTACTTAATATCAATTAATTATTGGTCTCTATAAATATCTGAGTGTAATTTTTTCTTTTCCTTTGTTTCAGGTAAGTGTCAACAACTGTGTTGTATCATATAATCCTCACTCGATCTTGCAATGGTGTGATCTGACCAGCCATTCAGGTAATGAATTCAGGTTTAAATTTAAATGTACTTGCTACGACGCTCAAGATCAGCTGCGAAGCTTGTTAATTAATCAAGATATCTTGTTAATTTAATATGTGAATACTAATGAGTTGCGAATGATTTATTTAGCAAGTTATCCGGAAATATTCGATCACAAGCTACGAGGCTGTCATCAAAATCCATATTACACATCTATATTACACAAATATTTGACGAAATAAAACGAAGTAATATTGCGATAAACAAGCATTTTATGTGTATTTTAAATCCATATAAATTATGTGATCACGTGTGATTACGCCTTATAAATATTGCTAATTGTAAGATTTGAATTCTGGTTTCTATAGCGTCTTAATATTGAATTTTAAAACCTTATTTTGCAAGTTTGAAATAAAGAATCTTACAAATAGAACAATATTTATTCTCGAGAAGATCTAAATATCTCTTTCCCATAAAATTATTAAAACTAAAAACTTCAAAAGAATTTTATAATTCAAATTTTAATTAAAATTAAATTGGCCTTCAAAGAATCGAATCGCCTGTGTCTTGAATCCCTTGTTACGTGTCTATATAAAATTAAACGTAAACGTTAATCTCCTTACCAGTATTCGTCGACGATTGGAATATACGGGATAAATCGATGATAACAATTTAGATTAGATCGGGCGTGCAATAATCGAAACGAGTGCTAGGGTATTCGCAGTCGAAGAGAAGAAGTGATTGGTTCCTGCTACTAATGGAGAGCTCAGGACTAAGTAGCTCCCTGTAACCCATTCTGTTCTGCTCCCCGGTTACCATTCTCATCTTCATTTCGCGTCCCATCGCGCTGTCGCGTTACATATGTATTACGGTCCGTTCCTTTTGCTCGATACGATGTAACGTTCTCATGCACGTATACGTATTAGTGTTCCCTCTGTGTGGGAGTAATTCCTAGTGCGCGGCAGTCGTGCTTGTCGCGGTATCAATTAAATCTCTGATTAGCAAACCCTTCGACTCCGCTTCGGATTTCGATCTACTGCCTTTGAATCTCGCTGGCGATTATAGACCGTTACCGCCAACTCGGAACAAGCGAAAAGTTCACGTCTAGTCGTGCGAGAATCGAGTTAGCCAGTTGCATGCGAAAAGCGACAAGTTGACGGCGCGACGGGCTTCTATTGAATTTGCGCGTTACTTTGTACTTAATAAAGTATCAATTACGTTGTCGACAGCATGCTATTTGAACTATACAAGATCTTTTCCATTAATAACGAGGCCTTGCAAAATATTATATTCACTGACATCAGCTAATTATCATAATCACTGTTAATGCTATAATAGTCACTATTATTTGATTATTATTATTGACATGTAATTAATCTCGATGTATTCGCAATGATTCGTATTCTTTCTTTATATACATAATAATAGCAAACTCGCATGAGATTCAAATTAACACGGATAATTAATATCATTTAGCTACTATCATTTATTCGTTTCCTTATCGTAAACTTTTGTAAATATAATTGAAAAATTCTTAACTAGAAGATTAATTTAAATTCTTTTCTTCGTCATCCGAAAGACGCCGGAGCGTCGTAAAAATAACCGACGATATCTCTATACATATGTAAATACGACGTAGATATTTTTCGCGTATTTTCGACAAAAGGCATCGCCGGCGAACGCGGATACACACCCTGGCGAATAATTTAGCGGCCCACAAACGGCGCCTCTCCGCCTCGGCTGACCGGCAAAGCGGCGGAAAGGCCATAAATTCAGGCGCAACGAGCAACAGAATAAAACGCAAATCGTGGTTCTCACCGTCGTTCTGCCCTCTACGGGTCTTCTCGCAGTCCGGAGCGCTAGCCCGGGCTTCACGGGCAACAAAACAAAACGACCGACCGCCACACGGTTCCCTCTCTTTCGGGCGCGAGATCGAAGACGAAGTCGCGTGAATCGAGATGCGCCGACGACGACGACGACGACGACGACGACGACGACGACGACGACGACGACGACGACGACGACGACGAATCGGCCACGGGAAAGCCCGAAAAAAGCGTCGCTGGAACAGAATTTATGATTGTCGCGACTCCGTTGTCCGGGGATCGAGGCCCTCGGGCTGCGCTACCTGGGGAGCCCCGGGCGATCCCTCATGTCCATCCGTGATGGTGTATCCTACCTCACCGTGGATAGAGAGCGATCCGAGAGTAATGGACGGCTTCGAAGCAGCCCGAAGGAATCCCGATTTCGCGTATCCCTGTTAGTAACTGCGCTTGTTCGACACCGACTCCGACTCGTCGAGATGGTTGCGCGCGGCTACCGGCCGGGTTATTTATGCGCCTTAGCCGATTCCACGTTCTCGCGGTGGTCGCCGCGTTGGGTATAAAGAACGGATTTTCGGGTCCGTTTCTTACGGCGGAGATCATTCTCATAGTCGAGCGCTGATTTCTCGCGCGTAATCTTTCCGAATGACGACTGCGATTTTATTGTTATTCTCCGCACGCGTGTGTCACTACCGTGTGTCACTTACTCGCGATTTTATGCTGCTCTTTACGATGTCGCTTATCTCGATATTTATGCTACCGCGATGAGTAATTTTTATACCCTCCGTCCGTGACGTTTTCAAGCGTGACGTTTTCAAGCGTGTCCGACACCGTACGATCAGAACGAATAGTGTCGTAAATTAAAATATATGGCACGTTATTTTTACAAGGAATATAAAAAATACTTAGGATATTGATACTGTTAATGTCTTCCGCGAGCTATAAATTAAACTATTTGTCTGTCAGATTTCTTGCTGTATGGTAGAGTAGTATTTTATAGAGTAGTATTTTAGTATTTTTTTTTTTTTTCATATAATAATTAAATTTTACAAATTTTCTATTGGGTCTTTTAAAAAATTAAGACTACATTATATAAATATTTAGCTTTGGTTTATATCATCTTCCATGTTTTACATAAACACTTTCACTTTCCGGTAATATTCATTTATGACTTATTTATTAACATTTACTCATTATCTCGTCGCACATATAACATTACACAATGACAGATTTATCTATTGCTCGCTCTCTTTGCTGCATCACGATGCACTGCGGTACGCTCCAAGGCGGCACGCTCTGGCGACCGGGCGTCCTCGGTTGTCTTCTCTACGCGGAGCTATGCTCGGGCCCCTCGGTGAGGCAGACGCTATTAATTTGTATCGATAGAGCGAACAGAGAGAAACGTGCATGCACACTCGTACGTTCGTTAGCTGGTCTCCACGGCAGTCGAATAAGCCGCGGAATCACGTCTATCCTTTCTCGAACGCGCCATGTCGAGCCCATACACTCACGGGCGGAGACACGCGTGACCGAGATAGGTGAGGCACTCTCGTCGGTGTAGGTGAGTGCCCCGTCTAAGGTCGAAGAAAATGTCGTTGCGTGTGTGCAGCCACGCTTCATGCACTTTCGACCAAAGCGACACGTAGGAGGATGCTCTCCCGGCGGGTAATGATCACGATTGAATGAGAATGAGGCCGAGGGAGCCAATACAATTAACCCCAGCAAACATGCCATTGCTAGAACGGCAAGGCGTTCACCGTGCGCCAGCCTTCGTTGCGTCGCATCGCATGCGGTGCATGCTGCAGCTCGGTGATCGCGTACGACCGCCCGTCTCTGCCTACGAATGTAATTATTACAGCGCGGCCGCGACGCACCCGTAGATCGTGAGTAAAATGTACTACAGCGTTGGTCAAGAGTCTAAAGATAAAACGTTTTAAAGGCAACAATTTAACTATCATACAAGATTTTATAAAATTTATATAAGAGTATTTACAAGAAAATCTACACATTAAGATTATAAGACAATTTCAGCGTTTATTTCTTTTTTATCATCTTTTTGCCGAAGATGATTTTAAACTTTTGATCGGGACTATATGCTACGCAAACACAATAATGTTGTTACCAGTGCTCTTGATCAAGGTGCGTAATATTCTGTTCAAACGGTACGCCGTTGCGTACGAAGTTGACGAGCGGAAGAACGACCTCGGATGCTTACGGACCGTTTTGCGGCTGCAATTATCGTGGAATAGATGTTGGGCAACGTGGTAGCGCGAGTGCAGACGCGTGCTGGGTTTATGTCGCCGAGAATGCACCTGCAAAGCGAGCCGATGAATGGAGCGCGGCTCACGCGAGATTCATCGCGCTGCCCTTTACGGGCGCGATGACTTTATTATTGCCCGTTGCACACACGCGGGATATTCATTCCGACCTTGTAATCCCCGTATTCGTGCGTAGTAATTCTTATCTTTCTATTACTTTGTCAATCGCACAATAATCGACTAGTTGAAACTGTGGCCACTTAATCTTAAGCGAAAGACAACCGCGGTAATGTATTGAAATCGAGTTAATTTTAAAATAAATTTTTAATATTATATATAATCTGGGTGTAGTTTTCAATTTTTTATATTGATAGCATATAACAAGAATTTTATAAAATTGCGGAAGTATTGCGAAGTATTGTATTTTTTCAAATATTTAATAAATGTAAATATTTGTTTTCACGTTACAGTGCTTGTTGACTTTTTTTAGACTGAGTTCTCTTCTCTCTCTCTCTCTCTTTCTCTTTTTATTTTATTTATTTTTTATTGTGACGCGTGTCTCTAAAAATTCTATAAAATCATATTTTACGGAATGTTACCTATCCTCAAATAAAGAAAATAATTTAGGTTCAATGGAGGAGCGCTATAAAAGGAAGGGATCCGCGACGAAGACGTAATCCGACTCCGGACGATCGTAGACGATAAGCCACCTCCGAAAGTAATCCGGTTTTCACGGCGCTTCTGAAATACATTCGTTTCCTCCGTCTCGCCGGATAACTTTTACTACACCCACGTGTCCGATGATCCTCCGCGATCTTATATACGCGAGATCTCTTCGGTATCTCCCTGATTTACGTGTGTACGCGGCCAATTCCTGCATTCCCGTTTCAAGGTAGCTCGGTGTCGCCTTTCAAGGACTCGTCTATTCCTTTGCGCCGTCGCTTCTTGCCGTCGCGACAAGACGCGGTAACGTTGCTTATCCGCCGCGCTGAAAGACGACACGGCCCGTTTCTTGCGAGAGCGCCTGTCGCAATTAGCGCCGGCTTCCCGATAAATAATTGAAATTCAATACATGCCAGGCGAAACAACGTTCGCCTCGCGGACTTCGTTGCCGCTTTCGTTCTCCATGTCATCGCTACAGCATGCCGCTCATAATTAATACGCCGACGGTCCGACTACGCCCCCTTTTAAATCAAGTTTTCGCGAAAGCATCGAATTTCACGACGGCAATCGTTATTTCGGGGAACGGGGAGAGCTCCGTTTGAGATTATTTTGTGGATTCTTTACTCTTTGCGTTTAGAATATCAGTCATTACCATCGTCATGCCTAGTTTAATTTTGTGGAAATTAATAATTTAGATGAGAAAAAATTTTAACAAAAATTCTACTTGTTACACATCTTGAATTATTAATGAAATTAATTTTTAATTATATCAAAATGAAATCTTTTATCGCGCGACATATTATTTAGATTCTATCTTTATTGCTAGAGACTATGTTAATGACACCGATTTATTCCATTATTGTTTATTTGCGAATTTTCAAAGTGACAAGAATCAAATATGTTAAAATACAGAATTTTAGCGTTATCGAATTGTTCCTAGCGTTTCAATTTTTAATTAAATTTGTAAGAACCGGCGCTAATGGAACTCATGATCAATAAAGATCTCTAATGGTGGATCCTCGTTCAACTGTCTCACGTACGTGTCAAGAAGTCACGGGAAGTCACTGGACGGGAAAGTTGCTGCTCGCTACGGATGAGACCCCGACGACAACGTTCAGGTGAACGCGGGTCTGTTACTTCAGGGCTACGAGTTCGTGTTTACGATGCAGGAGCTACGTATAACATTGCCGTCAGACGGGCCCATCCGAAAACTTTCGAGACAGCGTAGTCGGGCGGTAACACGGCGCGCGGATGAAGTTTCGTGAATTATTTACGACCACACACTGGCCACTCATACGAAAGGAGAGCGCTAATTGAAAGCTCGCATTTCGAACGGGCTCCCGTTTATAATTATATTTCACAGCATTTCTATTACGTGCATGTCACTCGCGTGCCGTGGTTCTTAATTGCATTTCCCGATTATGGCGGATGCGATGCATTTAGGAGACTAAACATTTTGGGGGATGAGCGTTTCATGCACGATATCCAGAAATGTACTACTTAGCGATATTTAGCATACATATTACGAAAGAGATAAGTAAAAATCTTTACATTTAATAGCTGCGTTTACATTATTTTTCTCGCG
Source organism: Solenopsis invicta (assembly GCF_016802725.1). Taxonomy (NCBI): domain Eukaryota; kingdom Metazoa; phylum Arthropoda; class Insecta; order Hymenoptera; family Formicidae; genus Solenopsis; species Solenopsis invicta. The sequence continues at coordinate 21,446,643 of NC_052666.1, read as the reverse complement.
AGAAAACATCGCAAATCGTTGGTAATATGTTACGAGTTATCAGTGTCTCTAACTGTATTACAAATTATCCAACACCCCGTACCCATCTGCTCGCCGTATGCTCGCAATACAGACCACTTTTCTCGTGAGAGGAAACAAGAAGAAGCTTCATGGAGATAGCAAGAGACACGCGAAGTGATGGAGCTCAAAGCTCCGAGCGAAATCAAAGGGAACGCGAGATGCTCTTCCGCGACGTCGCCGGCGTCGACTAGCTTCACCCGATTCTATCTTGATGCCTCGCAGGCTCACAAAGCGGATAGCAATTTAATAGAAGGCCCGTGAGAGAACGTTAAGAGAGAAAGAAGCAATCTGCACGGCTCCATTTCTCAGAATCGTTTCTGTCGGAGTGATCCGGGGCGCGGCTGGCAATCGGAAAGGATCGCGAATTAATCGACGACTTCCGACGAGTCGTTCGCTCTGTGCGTAAAATGCGGGTCGTCCGCCAGCAGCACCCTCGAGTGATCTTAATACTTTGTTCCACGGTGTTAATGGCGGCCACACGGCGAAAAATCGTTCGCTGGAAGCTCAGGCGGCCGCACGGTGGAAACGCATTAACGACGTGTACACCGTACATCTCGTAAAGAAAAAAAAAAAAAAAAACAAGAACGAAGGAAAGAACGGCGAAGAAAACAAGAGAAGACGCGAAGGAGAGAAAAAGAGAATGCGCCAGGGTATAGGCGAGTTAATAGACCATCGCGACGCTGTTTAATAAGATATTTAGGAGCCGCGAAGAGCCTCTTAATCTACCCTCGTATAAACGGCGCTTGTGCAGGCGTAACAACGTTCAACCGCGGCGGAAAAGAAAGCGAAAAGAAGAGAGAGAGAGAGAGAGAGAGAGAGAGAGAGAGAGAGAGCTGGAAGCCCCACCTAATGGGACAAGTCCTAAAGCTGGCTTAACTCGAAATAAAAGCCAACGATTTATAAATCTTACGTCCTTGACGTGGTGTTTATGGCACTCTCGTCCAGCCACCTCGTCGGCGACCGGTATATCGACGATGTTCTTATAGATCGACTTTAGTCGTGAGCACAATGAATTGATGTATCGATCCGCGGTTTCTAGACTAATATTGCGAGTCGCAAAGTATAAAGATAACATTAATCTTTATCATCAATAGATTCTCCGAAAATACGACATCGATTTCAATTGAATCGTCACAATTGCTTATATCATGGAAAGTCGATTCATTCCCGGAGCAATCGACTGACGCTCGATAGCACGGTTTTTTTTTTTTTAACGGAACAGAGCAAGGTTGATGAACCACCTAATCGGCCACGACAAAGTCACGTTTCCCAAGGTCGCTGAGTTCCGGTTCATCCGCTCGCCGCTCGCTGCGCGCCGCCCGCGGCCAATCGTCGAGCCGAGCCCAGGAAATGGGCCGACGATGAAAGATCAACTTGGTGTAATGCAATATCAGGCTCTCGCAGTGGGTAGAGATAATGGCGTGACCGCATTACGGCACGATACGCCAATTAGCGTCAGCCAAGCCGAGGATGAAGTTATGGCCGGTCGGGTTCGGGTTGGCGAGCGTCTCGGGCGGACGCGGTAACACGGCATAGTACTCGCGAGAGAATGACAGCGGTCTGGCCGAGCACGCGCGCGAGAACGAGATGAAGAAAATGACGAGAGGATAGATCCAATCCCTAGGATTTTCCGCCGTCGAACGCGCGCGAGCACGTGTGAATTGGATAAGCGTGACGCGTCGTTGTCGGATGGAAGATTAGTCGCGCGTAAAGGGATGATTATCGGATAATCGGGACGAGAGTCATCGTTTTATTCAGCGAAAATATAAATAACCCTTTTCCTCTCTCCTCCTTTTCTATCGTTTGTCGATTCGATCGGGCATATTTTATACAGACCGATAGACGTATCACATCCTCTCGGACGAGGATGCGGCTCTTGAGAGTTCTTGCGCCATGCGGATGGGACGGCTCGCGCAAGACTAATGAAATTTGCGTCGAGCGACCGTGCGACAATTGTCGTGCGCCTACTTCGTCTCGATTATGTTTGCGCTTCTCCCAGATACCGTCCGCTGATACATCGCAATATTGCGTAACACGAATCCCGAAGGTGCGCCAGATGTAGCCGGAGCGCAGCTGCGAGAGTACGTCCGGGCAAGGCCGTCCCGATGATCCGCGAGAGGCGCGGAAGAGGCGAAACGTGTGTGAATTATGGAAATGAGAACGAGCGGGCGCGTTATTGGTTCCGGGCGCTGATCGCAATCGCGTAATTGTCGATCGACGGTGCAGGTGGAAAAAAAAAGAAACGAAGCGAGAGCGCTCCGTCCGACGTACACGCTGGCCGCCGCGGCGCGTTCGATAATTCCGCTGTTAAACAACTGGGACGCGTAAATCACGGCACGTGCGTCGTTTTAAAACCGTTTCGCGCGACCGTGTGCTCTGATAAACGCACACACTTCCTCGAAAGTAATATTATGCGCTGACCGTCTTGCACGTGACGAGTAATCCTACATTTTAAACTTGGACCAAAAAAAAGGAAGAGACATTAATTAGAATTGCCCAAAAATATATATATATTTTTTGTACGATCTAAGTAAATTAATAAATAAAAATCTCAAACAAAAATATAACATTTTTCTGAATAATAAGCCTCGATAAATGTCAAGTGCAAACTCTCGATGCTTTCTCAAGAGAACACTGCAAAAGTAACGAATAAATCTTCTCGGTGGAAACTTTTAACTTTATTTCACAAAGAACTTATTATTTTTATTCAACTGTGTATTATAATGATAAAAATTATTCGATGATTCCATCTTTAATAATTTTATCGTAATCTTGATATTTTCTTACAATCAGATCATTTAATTGCAATTCTTACGACAGGCCAATCTTTGTGCATTAAAGATTAGTGACCATAACGTTGTTACGCGGCGCACTTGCGCTCTAGAGAGGGGCAAAGTACGACGGATCTCTTGGCGTCAGGATCTCACGATAGCGGATCCGCGTTTCCTTACAACTCGTGCCGGTATTTCTTCTCTTTCTCGGCGCCTGGCACGTCTACGTGTTCGGGATATCAAGCGCCGATTCCTCGTACCAGTCGGCTACATCTTCGGCATAAACGCGGCGCAAAGCGGAGCGCGGATCGCGCTGTTCTCTAGGAAAAGGGAAGCGCACTCGCCTGCCACCAAGCGTCGTTTCCTATCTTGGCGAGTAGCGAAGCCGGGTGTATCTTTCGTCCTCTGACGGACGAGCCGCGGTAGCTGACAACGAGCCGCGGTAGCTGACAAGTTGCCCCATTACGCCCGTACCGCATACGCGCCACCCAGGCGCGGGTAACTCGCGCTCGCAGCGGGACCTCCGTGTTCGCAGTCTCTTAAAACTCCCTCGTCCGTCCGTCCTTTGGCATCTTCCTCCGTTTCCTACCCTCTCCCCCCCCCCCGCCGTCCTTATGCTCGCTCCTTCGGTCGTTCGTCAACTTTGCAGACGTGTTACCGCGGTTCCTCAATCTCGACTTCCGTGTGAAACGCAAAAGAAACGTGAATGCCAAAATCCCTGTGGCTAAAGTGTCGGAAGAATTAGAATTGCGAAAGAGAATGAGGATAATAGAGGAGCTGAATCGAATTATTTGAATTATTGGAAGATACTAGCTATCGCGCTTTAATTTTACTAAATTAGCATTAGCTATTGGATTTAAGATACCGAAGCAAAAACATCATTTGTTTGCTAAAATATAGAAAATCGTATGAACAATGACTATTTTAATATTAAGTCGTTCATTAAGTTTTGCGATTTTTTTACTTTCAATTAAAACACAAATCTATTATACTTGAACATTTATTCAATCAAAAATTATTGTCCATCTTGATCGACCACCTTCTACCAACGTTCTGGAAGGGACATAATGCCGCGTTCGTAAAAGCTGCGCGACTTCTGCGCGAAAAAGTTCTCCAAGTACTTCGGAAAAACCGCAGAACTTAATGAATGATTTATTCTTACGAGATACTCGATGTAATTAGCCATTCGTTTTCAGATTCTCAATCCTCGGATCAGATTGGCTGAGATTTCTATAGAATCGCGGGTTTAATAATGTGCTCTTTCACGAAATTAAATGCGCAGCACGAACGATATGCGAGTATTATATTTCAAAACCATCGTAGGTACAGAATGGGTTCGCGCTCGTGGAAAATTTTGAAGATTTCCTATATGAAAACGGTATCAAAAGCCAAGCGTTTATATTGTATAATTAATGCGTTCGCGTCTTCTTCAGGTCGCAAGCGATGAGAGAGTGGCACAGAGAACGCGTTTGAATAGCGGATGAACCAACGTTGCACAAGAACGTTATCGCTCGTTACACGGTGAAATCGAATGAATACGTCTTCGTGGCTCCTTGTTTGAAGATTCCTCATTGTCGTCGACGTTCCCGGCGGCAATTAAGCGAATGCCTCTCGGCGCGCGCAAAAGTTCCCAACAATATTATGGCGACCGACAGTAAGTAAGAGGCGCGACCGGATTTCGTCGCGTTTGCGAAGTTGCTCCCCGGCGCTTTTGTCGAGTGAAAAGGAAATACGATGTCCGAACTGCATTTTCCAGCACCGACCCAGCTCCCGTTCCCGTACCTCCGTCTCGAAATGCGAGAGAGGAAATCCGTAAAACGTTCAACCCGCGCTTCTCACCGTCCCAGTCTTCGCCAGACTTCGTTCTCTCGCGCCCGTCCCGCTCCATGCATTTCCAGAAAAGTTTAGCATCGCGAGGCGAGACGGCCGGAAGTCAATTATCGTGAGAGACGTAGCCGGCTCGTTACTTCCCGGGAAAATTGTACTTAGGTATTTGCGGACTCTATTTGCGCCGTCCTTACGTGGAACGCAATCGAGAGAATCCGACTGAACGAAAATACAAATTCTATCGTTAGCGTCTTTTTACACAGCTGCAAGTTACTTCTCGAGTTAATGCAATGTGAAAGAAAAAATTATAGCGAGATTAAAGACTAAATTAAAAGCGACTGAATTTTATGTTCGTATTTTCGATTTGTCACAGCGATGAAAATCACATTGTAAATCTTTTATGATGTGCATATCATGTACAATAGATAATACTCTCGCGTATCCTCGTGACAAGTACCAGTCACATGCGACAGTGTACTGAAAATCCTTTTCAACGAGACGCTTTAAATTCTATAAACTTCTGAAAGCTGGCGCGGGACGACCGGCGATTCTTACATCGTGAAGGATTTAAGACTTTGCGACAATCGCGGCTGTCCGGAGCAACGAATGCGCACGGAATAAAGTCGGGGCGAAGTTCGCAAATAATTCAACGGATTCTCGTGGCGGTTTCTTCGAATTCTTCTCCGACTTGGCTACTTTTTATTGGTCTCCATCTGGTTTGAAAGCCCGCCAGAGGTGACTCCAATTAACGCGAATTATGAGACACGAAGGAACGAATTTATCGACTTGATTCGAGTGACCGCTCTTTGAGCATAATTTGAAAACATTTTATAACTTCTCGGTGCTTCGCGAACGCTTCCTCCAGTTTCGTAACACACGCGGAAGAGCAGACGAAATCAGTGAAAGGAAAAGGGGAGGATCGGAGAAGAGTAACATCATGAAGCAAACTGCGGTCCTTAAGTTGATTGCGCGAAAGAGGACCGGCGCTGCGCGGCCACTTCATCGTTAATTGTAATTTGACGTTTAGCTCGGGTACCGCTGATGCTCTCGGCTCGTAATTGTAATCCTTTCGTCGTCGAGACAATTTTGCCCCGAAACGCCCAAAAGCCTTGTGAAATTAATGAGCTTAAGCTCGATTTACGCGAAAAAAGATCGCAGAGGATCAAACGGCGGCGACGAGAACGACGACGGCGGCGGCAGAGGAGGAGGAGAGTAGACCGTGAGAACACTTAATTTTTAATGATTTCTAGTGCGATAAAAAAAAAGAAAAGAGACGAAGGGAGGAGGAAGGAAAGGGAGAAAAATGGAGAGAACTAGATGAGAGAGGTACCAAAGAGACTCGAGAGTACAAACCAACCCTCCGGCTTGTTCAATTAAGCTCGAATATACGCGACGTGCATTTATGCGGCTGAACATCGCGACGTTTTCCAGCGAAGGTGTTGTTCACAACTATGAGACATTTTAATTAACGGAATTTTAATCAACGAAACTGAAACTGCTGAGTTCGTAACAATAGAGCGCGGTGTCGAATACGGCCGAGTATTCTTTTACTGTAAGCGAGAGTATCATAATCTCATTTCGCTTACTTTTCGTTATGTAAACTTTATAAACACACAGCTAAAACATATACGAATAACATAAAATAATACATAATGAATCAGATTAACATATTTCTTTTGCGATCAAAACACTAATTTTTTACGCGAGTAGCAGTACGATCCTTTCAAATTCGACGTCTAAGCCGAAGATAGATATTTACGTTTCTAGATCCCTTCGGTCTGCAATAAAAAAAAACCGTGATCGGATCCTCCTACGGCCAGAGCGCGTGGGCATTCCGTTAATCCCCTCACGAATTTTATGAAGACACAACTAGGAATCCAGCCCGTCGTAGATCATCCAATGACAAAGGCGAAATAACGACACGTTCCTTAATTTTTCTCGCACGTGTAACACGCGCGTCTTTCTCGTATGTACGTACATACGTCCATACACTCGTAAACGTGGACTGACAGCGGTAGAAAACGCGCGCGGCCTACCTTGCTACTTTAATAAGCAATAAATAATAAGCTAAACGTTGTGTCGTGTTTTGATAGGGAGGCGCCGTATTCGCGGTCCGACACGCTATTATGATTCTCCCGTTTTTTTTTTTTTTTTTTTTTTTTATTTCCCCAAGGTACGCCCGCGTATCTGTGAGCCCCACGCGTGAGCACGCAGTTACTCCTGCAACTGGCAGCCGGTGTGGCCACCCTTAAATCACGATCCTGTCTAAGGAATAAACTAATCCTGATTCATGCCGAGAAGACGCGTATAACCGGCTGGTCCCGTCGTATCCTGGCAAAACTCCTGATCCGGATGGCATGGCAAGTTTCATATAGTTGCGTATCCTTAATTAAAAGCCGCGATAGCGAAGGCAGGTGAAGCGAGGAACGAGCGGGCGTCCGTTAAAAGATGAGATGGAAATAGAATGCCGAGAGAATCGGGAAACGAATATGATTAATTCAAAAATTCAGCAGCTGCTGCCCCAGTGTGCATTGTTGCTAGAGATTTACTGTCAGATATCTTTAATGTATCGTAGATCTCTCTTTCTATACATTTCTCATTTCACATCTACGCACCTGTATCATTTGTCAGACGCTATTTGTTAATTTGAGACTCTCTTTTACACTAACACCAATGTAAAGTACTGAAATTATTTTGTAATATTATAATATATCTTATTGAAATACATTTCATTTTGTTTAAGCTCAAGAAACATGCGACCTTGTGGAGAAAGATATTTGTAGCGCTACTTTAGTATTTAGCTTTACGGACCCGGGGCACTCAACGAATTATGTAAAGCTTTAGCAAACCTGATTATACCTCTTTAAGACACGAGAGCCCCGGAGTCGAGTAATCCTAGACAACTGGCGAAACCTTCGCGTTTCAGACTCTCAGAGCCGCAATTAGCTCGCACGAGGATGCAAGCGGAGCTATCCGCGTCCACCGTCCGCCTGTCGAGAGAGTCTGAGCTTGAGTGGCGGACACGACGGGGCCACGTCGAGAGAGTTAGCATAGACAATGGCCGCACCTCGATGCGGATTACGTCGTGGCCACTCGAACGTCGTGGGAAATAAAGTAAGACCGTATTTACGCATGACAGAAGTCCTTCGTTCTGTCGTACCGACATCGATGACACCTTTCTCGCAGATTGTCTCGGATGACTCTTATTCAGAATCTGCGAAGGGTAGGATATTGATCGGTACACGTCGTGCGATAGTACTGAATGCATGGTCACACGGAAGATGTACACTCCGCAACCCATTCGCATTAAGTACGACGAGAGCAAGTCCAAAGAAAGTACTTGGTATTATGCGATTGCGAGAATATCATAAAAATATAAAAGTTCTATTTGTGCAAAAGCTTATGCAGTTGAATCCACTTACTCGTTTAAAAGTTATTTACCTAAAATTGCAGCAAAATATAGACATTGCATATTCATGTTGCATATAAACTAAATTATTCATTATTTTAGTTTCTTTGCAGTTTTCAGGATCAAAATTTGGATGTTCACAACTAAAATTTTTTTATCATTGATTAGAAAAAAAAACAGGATAAATCTAACAAGTCTGCAGTTTTTAAATTTTCATAACTTTTAGCTAGTACTGTGTAGCCAAAACACTTTGCAATCATAGAAAAAATTATGTAACATAAAATTTTTTACTACGTCAACATGGAAACGAATAATATATAGAGATAAGTATTGATATTCGTGTGAAACAATCGATGACATCGGGAGGGATAAAAGTGAAAGCACGATCGATCGATACGGTGAGGTGTGCGTTGACTCGTAAACGTCACGATCGAATCTTCTCTTTCCGTTACCTTTTTTATCTCTGCCGCTTATTGACTCGATATGACGTGTCACATATCATCGGTACTCAACTATGCTCTGCATATCTGATAAGTTTCGATTATAACAGTCAGGTGACAGGCCCGAAATACTTTTTTAAGCAGGTGCAGAGATATCGGACTTTTCAAGTTACTTAATTGAATTTCTTTAAAACCATATCAGTTTTTTGCCATATCAACGTCGCGATAATTTTATAAGGACTTATATATTTCTATTATGTAATTATATTATCCTCTTTCCTATCTCGTGTACATATTTCTTTCCAATCTTATATTTATAACGACAATTACGATCGCAATATTATCTTTAATTTTCTCTTCCCGCATCGCATGGGAAATCTGTATAGAATATCAAGAGGTTTCGTAGAATCTAGTAAAAAGATTTTATTGAGGAAAATATTTAAGATTAAATTGTATATTTCAAAGCCGCATAGGAATATCCACATTCTCGGGGCATCGTAAAAAAAAATTCGTGCGAACACCGCAGCCTTTTCTGCTTGAAATCACGCGAAGGGAAATATTGGACGTTACAGACACACGCCATCTTCCCTCGGCTTAGCCAGCAACCATGGTCGCTCGCTAAAATGCGGCGTTGGAAGTCACTTCAAAAATGCTTACACAAAATTCACGAGTGCCGGTACATACGTACATACAAAGGAAGGCGAGGGTTCGTGAGGGGCAGTGAGACCGTGTGTGCACCGAATGCCGAGTCAGATGCCGTCACGTACAAACCGGCAGTCTTCATCGCCGTGAGCCGTCCTCCTCGGATGCTGCAGTTCCGGACCGTCGCGTCGATCGCGGCGCATTATGCAGCGCGTGTACAACGCGTATACGCGCGACGTAAAGAGTCTCGCGGTAAGCTAATAATTCTGAGTTACTGCTAATACGAAGAGCTTCGAGGAGGTTTTCTGAGAGAGAGAGAGGACCTCTTGGCGTTGGCCTTCACCACTGAAATCGGTATTCGCGTCGCGTCGCGTCCTGGCACGTTTAAAGGATGCGCAACGAGATTGCAGTCCATCGAAGGCCACACGACAAGACTTAGACGTGCGTAAACATGCTCGCCGCATGACGAGTCATGCGAAAAGAGACGGTTGCTCTCGAGACGATCGTCGAGGCAATCGAATTTATTTATGAACCGTCTGCGATCGTTCGTCAACCGGCTACCGATCTTTCAGAAACACGGATGACGGCTATGCGGGCGGAATGTAATTATGGCCTTTTCGAAACGCGAAACGATACAGCCGCCGGTGATTCATGTGACGTGATCGGAATATGGACCGTCGCGTTCAATAATATTGATGCATGGAAAGAGAGATATTTGCACAGTTAATTTTGTATTCAATGTATAAATCAAGTTTAGATGTGACAATGATGTACAAATAAAACGTATCCCAAAATAAGTTGACTTGAATTATTATTTGAATTTTTATTCTGCTTAAAAGAAAATATTGAATCGATGAAATAAAACTTTTGTTCTTTCCTTATTTCTTTTAGTATAAATAATTTGTAAATTTTAAACTTATTTTTAAAGTTTAAAGAAAATTATGAAAACAAGGATCTTGATCCTCACAATCATCTTTCAAGTCTATAAAATCCGTCCACCGTTTAAATTACAAAATACAAGCTTGTGCAAGGAAGCAAAAAATTTGCTGAAGTGACACATTTGATTCAGATATTTAGTTAGACACTCATTTCAGCAACTCCGTTTCTCTGCGACATGTTTCTACATGGCGTTGCATACATAGCTGTTCGGTAATAGCTGCTTTCACAGAGTTGAGAGTCCTTAATTGATTTAACTGTACTTGCAGTCGCGCGCCGTCTATTTCGCTTGCTAAGAGACGTAATGCCATGGTAACGCCTATTGTGCCGTCGCGGTAGTAAGTTACCGCTGCTGCAGGATTATGAATCGAATATCTAAAGTGGCTTTTTCTTTCTCTTTCTCGCGCCGGCTGTCTGGTCCAATCGTAGCTCGAACGAAGGTTTACGATAAAAAAATTCCGTGGGCGCCGCCTCGATAATGTATCGCACGTAAAGAGAAGGATTAAGCATACCCAACCAGACAGAGCGTGGTTCCGTCAAGATTAAATAACGAAGGAAGATACCATTTAAAGACGGGACGACGGTAATCAAATTCCACTAAAATCGTAGTCCATAGAATTTGGATCGTAAGAAAATTCTAAGATATCCGCCAAGAGTAATTTCTCCCACAGATAATTTCGGTGTAAAAGTTTTATAGTTAGAGATGAAACTTATAATCAGAGCTATATATTCTATCATATTCGTTACGGAAAATACGAATACGAATATGGAAAATATTGAAAAACTTTCTCAGGGATAACAGGAATAGTTTTACGAGCTATTAATTTCAATTATGCAGTAATTGTGGAAATTTATTTACAACGTCGTATCGATTGTAATTTATTTAAATTACATATCGAAGTTTTTTTTTTTCGTCGCTCGCCTACATTCGCCCACAACCTGTTATCACAAAGGTACACTCGCTTGTACAAGTCGACGTAGCACTTCGGCAAAGTTCAGTCGCCGCTTTCGAACGGCATAAATTTCGAGTTTGGGACAAATCGTTAGAAGTCAAGAGAAGGCACGCGCTTCGCAAACGCTTAGGGTTGTGCAGAGTCCAGCGTGGTGTCGCGTAAAGTCGAGCTTTTCATTGGGCACCGGGTGGTACCATCTCGACCCGGATTATGGAAATGTCCCGAACTTACGACGACCCCTCCTCGTCTCTGGCGCGCATTCTCGGCCGGGCCTAACCCGGCTCTTTATTATTGTAATGCCCGAAGTTACGGCCGCGTGGTGTCGCGTCTGGGCCCCCTGATATAAGGCTTAATTTATGAAAATGACGTGAAATAGGAGTCGGCGACGTCATCGCACAAGTCCTACCACTGTAACTCCGAATATCGTGGTGCCCCTTGCATCTCCAAACCCCTCTGACCCCCTTAGTATTTTTTTATTTCTCGCGCCGCTGATCGCTACTGGTATTCGATAGATTTACGAAATCCAACGGGAAGAGAAGAATCAGATCGAATCTTATGCGTCAAGCACACTGCAATTTCATATTAATTCTTAAATAACATCCAACGTAATATCAAAGATTTCAGTGAAATTCGTAGTATTTGATAGCGAGAATAATGGGAACAGAGAGATTCTCTAGTTACGGCTTCATTTGATCCATATATCAATATTCTAAATAAAGATTCATTCCAAATTATACGAAATTTCGAACGAAATTCAATTAAATGGCATAACGCAAATTATGCAAATCACCCAATGAATCACCCTGCAAATGTATGGAAAACATTTTTTCTTAGAATTTACCGTCAAAATCATGACAGTAAACAAATAGTGAAACACTTTTTGTAGAATTTTACTATAATTTTAGTAAAATTTAACTAAATTTTTACTAAAGCATAATAGAATTCTTCGAAGTCCATGTCATCCCACGACCATCATAATTTTGAGGATAAATTTTAAAAAAATTTTCTATGTAAAAATAAAAAATAAAAATACATAGAATAACGATTGTCCGCGTAAGCAATTGCTCAAAACTCTGAATTAATAATAATTCTATTTTTGTCAAAATTTTATTTTCCGGTAATTGAATTTACTGAATGGAATTTACCCATGGAATGGAGCTTAATATCGAACTTGTATGTACGAAAAACGATTTTTAAATATAATCTGTTGGCTATATCGTATTTCTCGGATAATGAGAGAGTTTTATAATGATTCATTATTCAACTGCTCGTACTTTCATAAATTAAGAAGACGATTACATGTAAGTTGGGCGAAGACGGGGAACGAGAATGAAAGGTGCCATGCGTAATTGTAAGAAATTACCGCGAAAATTACACGTCGGTTGTGCAAGAAAATTGGATGGATCAACCGGCAAATCGGTATTCCAAATAAAAATATCCGCCTACGAAGCGTTGCGTTGGCGTACAATGAAGGACATGAGTCTTCGAATATCAAGAGAAAGGCTTTCGTGTGAATATAGTAAAACGCGCGATCGCGAAGAGAGAACAAATGTACGATTGATATAATATGAAATATTTCTAAATTTTTCTTTTATTACACAGAGAAATATATGTACAGATTTATTTTTTTAAACGAGAGATTAGAAGAAATTGCGATAAACGAAGAAAATTAATCATTCGGCCAACTTTGATTTATTATTTTAACGTTTGCCTTTAAAACCAAAAAATCAGTCTTGTTTCGACGGTAACTCCAAACGAGCGAACAAATGTTTGATCGGGTCAAATAAGCGCGTTAAATTTCCAAACGGCACGTTTCGGTCGCACGATGGAGCGTAACGGCATAAGAGGAAAAAAATTACGGATATTTCGTATTTTCAGGGGAACGCCGCGGAGGGTGGTGCACCCGCGGGAGGATGGTGAGACGGCAAATAAAACATATTGATGTTTGCAATTAAATGGGCGAGACAATGAACAAATACCGATTCGCTTCCGGTCGTTCCGGAACGGGCGCGGTGGTGCAATTTAATAAATACCCATCTATTAATTTTCCCTTTCGGTCGCTGCGCCGGTTACCATCCTCTCGGATCACCTCGCCTCTCTCTCTTCCGTCCTCCTCATCGTCGATCGCTGATGCCGAGGAGGACGCGTGCGACAAGGAGACCTAACCATCAAACTATTTTATTTTACTCGCGGTATCCCAGCTTTTATTTGTTCACGCGTTTGTTTTGCGCTTGTTAACGGCCAGCCGCACTCTATGCAAACCCGCCACTTCCTACGCTCGTTTGCATTTCATTAACTTTGACTTCCTCCAATTCTCTTTGCACACCGCGTGCCGGCGCGTTGTCCGGCGAATTCGCAAACTCTCGCGAACCGTGCAAACCCCGCGGACTACGTTTTCCTCTTCAACGCGCAGCGTTCGAAAGTGAAGAAGGAGAAAGAGAGGCGCGCGAAAAGTCTATTAATTTTTCGCAGATTTTTTTTATTATACGTAATTGGGTACATGGGTACATGTAAAATGCGTATGTCTTAGTTAAATGTGTATGTAATAGAGCTTTGACAAAAAAGCACTATTTCTCATTTAATATGAGGATTAATGTAAAATTTCAATCATGATTTTATTTTGACCGTCCAGGTTGAAATATATCGGTTTTTTTTTTAACGAAACAAATGGAAATAAACGATAAATTGTATAAGTAACATACAAATAATAAATCACTCACTCATTGTTCCTCCGCCATCCTCGATGCCGTCTCTTAATGTCTCTAAAGCTTGTTCTATTAGGTTTCTCTGTTGCATAACACAACACTCGCGAAAATACGCTCAATTATGACGCGTTAATTACTGAAATATGATCTGCACTTTGTACAGTATTCTTGACATTAACCGTGCGTGACATAATCTCGCGTAACACACGAGATATTATTGTCTAATTAACGATTGACAGATGATGGAATTCCGTTACCTGAAGTATTCGATTCATGTTACACGTTTAATTTCAAAAACAGTAATGGGTAAATTACTTTTAAAGCGGGAAACGAACAATACGAAACACATTCGATCGGAAGCATCATTAAATGATAATTATGCACAGAAACAAGGATTTTGCTGAAACATCTCAAAATTTAACTGAATAAAATAATTTTGTTGCTGCAAATGAGAGCAATGCTGCAAAAAGTTTTGACATTCTGGCAACCAATTTGAGTGTTCTCATATATCAGTATTACTATAATAATTGTTTTAATGGTGTAATAAAATTATTTTCAGATTTGTATTCAGCTAAATGTTCAGATAATTCAGCAAAACGCTCCGTACATTTTGTAACTATTCATAGC